>NC_067401.1:276198322-276544572 GCF_016432865.1 Antechinus flavipes
TATGAGTTTGGATCTTCCAATTATATTAAAAGTGGCAGGTTGCTCTTTAAAAATCCAGTTAGTAAAAATACATGCTATAGTATGTATCTAAGCAAGATGTACTAGGGCAAACTAAATAGTATATGGAAATTGAAAGTTGCTGAAACCTGGAGAAAGTTCTTTCCTGAGAATACCTAATAGCATAAAGTTTAATCTAATGATGTACATAGAAACCATCAAAAGAAAAATGATTTTTTTTTACTTAGCACTTGAAATGTATAATTTCTATGCCCTCTTCATGTTCTAAAATTATGAATATTTTCACTTGAATCACAATAAAACTATAATCACAGTAAAATTATATGTGCCTCATTTTTACTTTCTGAATTGATCAGAATAAGCATCACAACAAAAATGTATTATTCAACTGATTTTTTTTGTTAATTGGATAAATTCCAACTTACAATAAAAGTGAAGCGAAAAGGTGTAAACACAGAAAATGTAATTTATCAGGTACATGTTCCTCTTTCCCTATGTTAGTCTATAAAATTTATTTGAACAAACATTTCTTAAATGCCTAATATAAGAATGACTTTATGCATTTACCTGCTTTTTTTGAATAAGAAAATATTCAGAATGATAAATATGATCATTTGTGGGATCTTCTACCCATATCCACCAGGGTTCTCCAACTGTACCATGTACCTAGAGAAAAACAAGATCATTGTACAAAATGGATTATATATTATGGAATATGTAGACAATAAAGATTTCTTACTTGCATGGTAAATTGAAATAAGGGGGAAAAAAAAACAACCTTCTTTTAAAGTTAGATATTACACTGACCAATAAACATAGTTCAAATTTTAAATATCTAGATTAGTAATGTACAAAATTTTTGGAGAACCCCCACCCCCCACCAAAGATTTATGTATATGTGTGTGTCTGAGCGTATTTACTTACAAATTTTATGTATATACTACTATACTAACGTGTTATAAAGCTAATGCAGAAATAGAAATTGGAAAATGGGTAAGATAAAGAGCAAATAAATATTTTAAAAATACTTTTATTTTATTTATAAATGATGAAACATCCTTTTTATTCATATTAGATATAATAAATAGTCAGTCAATAAACATCTGCTAAACATTCATTGTATTCCAGGCACCTAAATGTTGATGATATTGAGAGGAAAAAAAGGTATTACCTGCCTTCAAACAGCTGATATACCTGTATAGGATCTAGAGAATGTGTTGCACTTATAAAAATCAAATAACAAGTGAATAATTTTGAATTTAAGACATTTTCAACAAAAATCTTCTTTTGGGGGGTACAGATATATATTCCCTGTATATAATACAAAAATAAGTGGCAGTGACTTGTTGCTGGTTTTAATTCCCCGGGTTTTAAATTTCAATCCATTCTTTTCTTTACATTATTCTCCTTTTAAAAGTGTCATATATTAATTTCCCACATATGTTTATGTCTTTTAATTGTGTTTTGGTATGAGTATGAAGTACAGAAAGAAAGACACTCTACCTAAACTCTAGAGTACAAGAAGGGAAATAATATAATAGAAAGGTAGTTTGGGGCTAGGTGGTTTAGTTTAAAGATTTTAAATGTAAAACGCAATAGCTTTTAATTTGTTCTCAAAAGTCAATAGGGAGATACTAGAACCCCTTGAAATGGAGTAAAGGGATTAGGATAAAGTGGAGGAGTAGGTTTTGTCTAATGACGTCTATGGCCCAAGCTGCAGTGGGCACTCAGACGGGTTAAGTCATAACTGCAGGGAGGGGAGGATGTCTAGTTTAAAATGTAGGAAGAGATAAGAGTGGGGAAATGCTGGGTCATAATAGGTGAGGTTGTGTGTTAGTAACAATCCCCATGACCAATTATGGCAGTTTAGGGAAACAATACATCTTTCCATACTCTGATTGGTAGATCTCAAATGATAGGGCTTTCATTCTAGAGATCACTGATCAAGAACAGAGGTATCAAACATGTGACCCACAGCCTGTGTTGGCAACAATCCCAGGTGTAGTCCAAATTAGAGTAATATGTAATGGGAAATATTTGATAAAACAAATAATATAACTGAACGGAAATAATTTTAACATATAGGTTTCCAAGTCAATATGTGGCTGGCAGAGATCCTTAGGTACAGTTTTGTAGTTAATATTGTTCAGTTATTTTCAGTCATGTCTGATTCTTTGTGACCGTTTGGGATTTTCTTGGCAAAGATGCTGGAATGGTTTGCCATTTTCTTCTCCAGCTCCTTTTAATGATGAAGAAATGGGACAAAGAGCATTAAGTGATTTGCCCATGGTCATAAAACTAGCAAGTATCTGGGGGCTAGACTTTAACTCAGGTCTCCCTTATTCCAGTTGTGCTTGGTGCTCTGACTAGTCATTGTAAAATTTATTAAATAGTACCTATTTTTATCTGAATTTGACACCACTGATATAGGTGACTTCTTCAAAATGACAAGATAATATATTTACATCGGTATTTGACAAAATATGATTAAAAGTAATTTTGGATATGGGGGTCAAGACACAATAAAAATGATGACGCCTATAAATAAAAGCTATATGATAGCAATTTATATAAGCAGGTCACAGACTATTGCTTTCAATTCAAACTCAGAGAAAATTTACCAGCAGAAATGGATGGGGGGAGATTAATATAATCTAAGTTTGTATTTATTTAGCATTTTATATTTGCAAAAAGTTTTAAAATAATTTTTATTATGAGTTCTTCACATGAACTCAGAGACATAACTAATATAATTTTATATGTATTAAAGATGTAATATACCAAAGTATAAAAAGGTTAAGCAATTTCCTGAATCCAAATTAGTGGCCAATCTAGATTAAGATTCAGATTCTCTGATTTTTCAGTTGCAAATTTTGGGAGATAATGTTTTAAAGTAATTCATATTAGATATATACCTTCTATGAGCCTTCAAATTTGAATCAGCTTTTGTTTTTTCTAATATTTCCATGTAGGGTTTGATTATGAAGCAGGTTTCCCAGTACATAAAAAAAAAAGGTGGCAATAAATTAAAAAATTTTTAAATGACAGAGTTTTGTTACCAGTGTAAAAAACATTCCAAATGAAAATCAAAAGAAAATCTTCATTTGACATAATAAAAATGGGAAAATATAATCTGCATTCTACATAAACAATGAGATGTCTTTGTTAAGAAAATAAAAACTGAACGTTTGTGTTGTTAAATTAAAAAGCATCGTCCCCCCCACCCCCCAATTGATGGTTATTAAAAAGTTAGTACTTAAGTCATACTTATTCCAATATTTTTAATGTATGAAATAATTACAATTTTAATTTGTGAAAAACAAAATCATTTTTAAAAGTATAGAAGTAATTTAACTTTTGAAGCAGAACTGTATGACTTGAAATAATGAATGAAAAGCAGAGAAAATTACATGAAACATGCAATCAGGGACTTGATGGGACTATGTAAGTTCCTTAACAGTGTATATAGGCCATGAGTGTGGAATAAAACCAATGTGTATTGTAATAACATAGCATGACGAGAAAAGAAAAAGCCCTTTTGTATCTTTTATTTCCCTTTAAATGATCTTTTTGAGCCTCTGAATCTTCAGGTAAATTCTGTGCATCTGGTGCCACCATGAGGAAGATGAGTTAGAGATCCAGAATATTACAAAAATTTCTTTTAAAATCTACTCAGAGTCCAAGATCAAACTTATGATATACGAATTGTAGCCCAGAGGTTAAAATTGTTAAGTCATATCAAATTCACATTGGTTTTCTGAATGCCATGTAGTCTGTGATTATGGAACAGATCAGTCAGATTGATCATCATACCTTATATTGGTTATAAACTTACCCTTCTTCTGATTTCCTTAGTTTATAATAAATTGCTAAGTAGTTGAAATGTCAGCTTTCCTAGAACTACAAAGTTCTCCTATGAGTTTCCTATGTTAACATTAACACCTTAGATTAGTATTGCAACTAAGTTAATGTGACTCACATTTTTTTGAAGGCATCTTTTAAGAGTTAAATACAATCTTCTTTTTAACTATAGCTGCTAGGTGTTTTTTGGTTTTACCTGATCATTCCACTTAAAGTCAGGACAGATGTTCAGCCTCACTCGGAGTACAGTGCGTGTAATGGGTTGGATAGTTGCTTCCAGTGTAATGGATGGAATCTGATGGACACATTGTTTGACCTTTAGTCCAATATTCACATGATGCAGCATGTGACCTAAAGAGAAAATACTAAGAGAATGAAATGTGCATATATAGGAAAAGAAAAACCAATACAATATGATTAGTAAATAGGATTTTAGGGAAAGTGGTTTTATTGTTTTTTTTCTGGTGTCTTATATAAAATGACTGACATTCTTAACCTGGCATGTTTGAATATTTTGAAACAGATAAGATGAATTAGAACACCATGGTAGTGAAAATCAATGTTAACTTTTATTTGTATTAAACAGAATCCAAAAACTGAGGTTTTTTTCTCCACTTTTCAGCAGTTCCTCCTTGTTTTTCGTTAATTGCAGATATGGGCCTAATTTGATCAAATGGAGGAGAGTGGATAAGATGGCCTTTGGGAAACTACATGGTGTCTTTAATGAATCCCAGTTTAACTTCTGAAACAAAGTCCCAGGCCCCTATTTTTTAAAAACCAAATTCTTTCAGTTGTATTACCTAGAATACCTATCTTTAAAGAATTAAAGTGAGGGTCATCCAAAGGATAACAAAGAAAATCAAGATGGATATGAGTATGCAGCTATATGATAAAACAACAGAGAACAAGAAATAGAGTAACATAAACTGGTCATATAAGAGATGTGTGATAGGAAAGGAAGTAGATTAGTTAGTCATGTGATGAAAACAAGGATGGAATACTGATGGAAGATGAGCAACTGATGGAATACCCACCAGTATCCATACAATATAAATAAATGTAGAGAAAAGCCCTGTGTATGTTGGGAGGTCTCTGTGTAGAGAATGTATAGAAGGACATGGATATGAGCTAGACAGATTGAGAGAACCTGGATAGTTTGTGATATGTATTAATGTGCAGAGTGCCCAGATTCATTCAAGCAAATATTTTTGGAAATACTAGTGGAGCTTATGATATGGCACATGAAGCAAAAATTCAAAACTCTTACAACTCTGTGGAATTTTGTACATGGTTTCCAATAATTCCTCCACAGATATCTTCCAGATATACTGGAGGATATCTTCTCATTCTTATGTTTGTTGGCTATACTAGGGTACCACTTGGGTTGTCTTGCTGTTGTCTACAGTGCTAGGCGGCACATTGGAAAGACTACTAGGTCTAGAGTCACAATGACCTGAATTCAAATGGAGTCCAAGATATTTACTGGTTGTGTGAAAGCAAATCACATTAACTTCTATTTGACTTAAACTGGGAAAATAACAGTACCTACCCTGCTAGATTACCATGAGGATCAAATGAGATACTTAACAATATACCACAATATAAGAAAAGGCAATTAAGCATAGTGCCTGGTACATAGTACACGAAGTTATAAATGCTTATTTCTTACTGTCTTCCCCTTTCATTCTTGATATATGACCATCCCATCTACATTCCAGGTCATAACACATACTTTAAAATATACTCATGTCACATATAATATTTAGCAAGAAACAGAATTAGAAAGATTTAGTGAAATAACTACAAGATTCTTTAATATTGTCATCATGTTTATTTTGATTTGTATTTCCTTTTGCCTATTCATTCCTCATTTCAAATTAAAACTTCCTAAATAGTTCATTATTATTCATATGAAGCATACTGAATGTAAATCAAAATTTTAAATATGTTTAAAGGAAAGAGCAAATAAATGGCTGGAGCACTGCTGAAATACGAAATAAATACTCTTCATATACATCCTCTGGTTCTGTTATCAGATCAAAAGTACGCTGAATTCACTTTATCATAGCAAGTTTACCCAGCTTCTGATTGAGATGAAATAAACTGAAAGCAGATAAGTCATGTTCAAAAGATATTTCTTGATGTCTTATGAAGTCATTAGATTCTATCTAGTTCATTCTACTTTTCAGGGTGTTATTTCCTTGGGATAGGTTTTGTAGTTCATTCAAAGCTGTTAATTCTCTTTTCACATTTTTCTTCTATAGCTTTCATTTTCTCCCCTGATTTTTCCTTTCTTGTTTTAGTTTTATAAAAATAGTTTTAGTTCTTTTTAAAAAACTTTTTCTTTAGCTCATCTAAGCCTTCTGGTTGGACTTGAATCCAAGCTATATTTTATTGTGAAATATCACTTGTAGTTATTTTCAAGTCATTCTCTTCTGGGTAAGATTCTTAAGTTTCCTTGACTTCATAATAGCTCTTTATAGTGAAATTCCTTTCTGTCTACTCAATTTTCCAGATTACTTCTTGATTTTGGAGTTCATGGGGAAACTATCTGGCATGAACTTCTCTCATCTTATATTGCTTTCACAGCTCAAACTGGGAATTCTGTAAGCTCTTAATATTTCCAAAAGTGATGTGAACTCTGAAAGTTCCTGACCTAGATTTGTATTTGTTGGTTTCTCACTAGTTGACAAAGTCCCCTTTGATTTGGGACACTTGTCCTGTTCATTCCACTGATGGCTTTCATACTAGGACAGAAACTAGAACCAAGTCCATGTTTTACTACTATAATTAGAACCACATGGTAACTGCTTGCTTCTGAACTTGTTTCTTGCTTAGTACATAGCTAAGGGCTCCACTTGCCCAATGTGTAGATAATAGCTTTGGCTTTTCTATGGAGGGGGTAGTATATAATAGAGTTGCCAAATATTACCTGTTCTGCAATTTGTGTTAATTTAGTGATCTCCTTGGCTCTCTTCATGTCTTGTAGCTATCTAATCTGGTGCCTAGTCTTGTTTGTTTTTTAGTCCCTGGGTGCTTTAATATTCTGCATGCATTGATCTTGGCCAGACTCAGTCACTAGTGTCTACAAATGTCTCTATCTGTATGTCTCAGCCACTCTGGCTTACTGTGTCTTTTTCTAGGATTTCCCAATTAGAAATCTGGTGTATTTATTAAGTCTTTGGGAAAGGATTCAATGAAGGAGTTAGGATGCCCTTCTTCCTAATATTTTATCAACATGGCTCAACTTCAAGTTAGCAGCACAGAGAGGATAAACTCATGATTACTGATGATCTCACTGATAATAGAGAAATGTTGAGAGCAAAGGAGAGAGGGTCAAGAAACACCCCTATATAAGGAATATGATGAGAGATCAATTAGTAAAAAAGACTGAAAAGGAATAGTTTCAAAGGCCCAGATAGAGAGATGGTCTTGACAAGAGGAAGAGCTACTCCATGGACAGAGATTGGGGAAAATAAGAGAAAGTAGGTATTGATATCAAAGGATTTTGAGATTTAACAGAATGGGAGAAAAGGGAGTTTGTGACAAATGGTCTCATATCCCTGAAAGAGGAGACAGATTCTCAAGGTGGAATTAACTGGAAGTATAAGTTTGAAGAAAAGAATTGAAGGTCTGAGAAAAGCTTTTCCAGAGAATAAAAAAGGAAATCGGGGAAGAATAAAAGGACTGCTTTAATACTGATGCTACAATTCTTAATGCTTTAATTCTTTAAGGAGCTATGGATTTCATAATCTTGCCTCCAGTGATGAAAATAATCTTATTACATTTCAACAGACTTTTCTAAATTCTTAAGACTAAAAAAACCCCACCACCCTTTGGTGATTAGCCTTTTTAAATTCAGTTGAATATATTGTGCTCATATCTGAAGTTTTTCCTGCTTATTAAACTTGTCAGAATCTGTGTCCTATTGACATAACTTTTGAAAACTCAGGATTCCTTACACTCCACATTGAGGCACCAGAGTAGGACGTTAGTAAAGACATTACTAAGACACTACTGTTTTAAATTTCTAAAGCTTTTTAGGGTTGAAAAGAGATTTACCTATGTTACCTCAATTGATCCTCATAATAATCTAATTTATGTTATGTTATGTTATTATGCAAATACTAATACATGTATTTTATTTTATTTTTTAAAAGGAGGTTCATAAAAATTAACTGGCCTTTTCCAAGGTGAAAAAAGCTATTGTGATTAAACCATAACAAAAATCAGGTCTCCCAAACCTGAGTCTAGTGATCTTTTTTCCCCCTAGACTTTGCTGTTAGTACAATGATAAAATAACAGTTTCCACAAGAAAAGAATACTAGGTTTCAAAATCGAATAATAAAAATTTGTGAAATACCATAATAATCTTTTTTCAATAGAATAAAGATTTTATTTCCAAATATTTTTAAAAAATTCTTTCTTACCTATTTCATCTTTCCTCATGTCTTTCAACTTATCTATAGTAAGTTTCTTTTCTTCTAATTTTGTAAGGACAGATGGTGGTAACACTGAAAATTGTCTCAGAGGGCTAGCCCAACCCCACAATCGCTTGTCAATGACTTTGCTGAGGTTCAAAAGCCGATAAGTCATGGCAGGCCACCGTTTCCTGAGAGCAACTTCAAAAAGGGCACGCACAATTCTAGCTGCATTCTGTAGAACAAAAGGAAAGGGATACAGAAAAGGAAGAAAAGATGAGATGTCAAACTTTCAAGTTTCCTAGTAAATGTCAGTCAGTTAACAAGTATTTTTAAAGTACTTAATATATAACTAGTTATATATATTACTACATAGTAATATAACTTAATACGTTAAGTGCAAGGAAGACAGGGAAAGGCAAAAAAAAACTGTCCCTATTCTTTTGGAGCTCAAAAAAGGAAGAAGGAAAAGTATGAAGTGCATATACAAAAGATTACATTGAGTAAATGGAAAACAATTATATCAGAGAAGGCACTAACTGAAAATCATTCAGATATAATTTCAAAAAAAATGACATTGGAATAATTTTTAAAAATATTCTTTAGACATCTTTTTTCTGTCCCTTAAAGCCCACTGTAAATTTTGTTTAACTATGAAATCATCCTAACATTTTTCTATTAAAATAATAATAATTTGTTGCAACAAAGAAGAAAAAAATTAAATGGCCAGCAATTTACTTGGAAGGAAAACTTAATATTTTTATATTAAATAGTATATATTAAGTTATGTACTAAGGGTGACTCTCCTGGAGGTAATATATGACAAAAGAATGAGATCTGGACAAGATTATTATCACTAATGTAAATATAAATGTAGTATAAATGTCAAAGGTAGCAAAACAGGTACTGAGGGAAGGCAATGCAAAAGTCTGAAATTATCAGCTGAATGTGTTAAGTTCTTATATTCCTATAAGTTAAGGTGTATCCAGTAGCAGAATATGGTAAAATATTTTGACAGCAACTAAAAAAGCTGATAAGGTCTTGTATATTTTAGAAATGAGAAGGTGAGGGTTCCACTGTTCTACCCTAATGCAACCTCCATTGGGATATCATATTCAATTCTTGTCACTACAGTTTAAGAAGAACATTGATAAGCTGCATGGTGCACAGAGGAGTGAAATCAAAGTGCAAAGTTTTGAGTTCATGTCATATTAGTATTGGCTGAAAGAACTCGGGAATCTTTAGGCCATAGAAAAAAAGACTAATCTAGGAGGGTTGGGGGTGAGATGCAGAGGGAAATAGCCATCTTAAGTATTTAAAGGGTTCTTGTGTGGAAGGACTATTTTTTTTTTCTATTTGATTCCAGAAGAAAGAAGATAGACTAATGAGTTGAAGCTTCAAAGAGGAAAACTTAGACATAATGTCAAGAAAAACTTACTACAATTAAGAGTTATCCAAAAGAAAAATGGGCTACCTTGAGAGGTAGAAAGTTTCTCTTCTTTGTGTGACTTCAATCAGTTTGCAAGACCACTTGCCAGGCACGATACAATGGGCATTCCTTTTGTTTATGGATTATACTAAAGGCTCACTGAAATCTCTTTTAACCATCAAATTCTCTGACTCTTGGAGCATTTTATTATCCAGGTTTTCTTTAAGTTTTTGCAAAATTCAGAAAAAGTTCGGGTTTCAATTCCTACCCAAAGGGAAGGAATTTAAGAGAAAGAATCTGAGGATGAAAGCTAATTTGTTCAAAGTAAAGGAAAGATTCTAAAGGAAATTTTCTGGAGGGCAAAGGAAGAGTAATAATATTATGGAGGACTAGAACTGAGGAGGATAGCAATGAATGTGAAGGGAGAAAAAGCAGGAAAAGGAGAGGTTTTTTTTTTCTTTCAGGAATTATGTTTAGTATTTCATATTGGTGTACATCAGAGTTTTATGCAATAGTCTAACAGCATGCTTTCATTCCAAGACCTAAAAACCAATACAGTACCAATACTTTTAGTATTCTAAGGTTTAGTAATAGGTAGAATAGGATTCTCAAGAGCATCTAGTAGACTTCCAATAATATAGGAAACCTAACTTTTGTTTGAATTCTACATAGAACACAAAACTAGTAAATATCCTTTCCCCACATTAACTTTAACCCTTTAGTGATTCATACTTTTCAGAAAAATATAGCACTAAAGTTTTATTTTAGGCATTGGTATAGCAGGAGCACTGATTCAGAAGAGAGAGAATACAAATTCAAAATTGTGGCTTTTTCTCCCTCTATGACCTTGGATAAATATGTAAATCTCTGTTCCTTCAACTATAAAATGAAAGATGCTATGATAACTTTGCTGAATGATCTTCTAGATCAATATTTATAAGTGAGGTATAAAATGGGAGTGGGAGTGGGGTTGGAGGAGGTTGCTAGTTTATTGTCCTATGTAAAATCGAACAAAAATTATATTTCCTATGTAAGATGAGGTCACCAGTTGTTCTTGGAGTATGCTACTCTACTGACTACACTAAGCCCTAGAATACTAAAGGTACATTTCAATGAGATATATAACCAATCGCGAGAAATTGGTCAATAAATATATTTAGGAAAAATCAAAGGATGAAAAATGAATGCTTACTATCAAACCTACTTTATATGTTTGGATAAACAATTTATTGACTTATTATATCATTACCTGCTTTTGGCTAAACCACGTAGTAAGACGGAGATATATCAGATAGGTATACTAGGGGTATATAGACTGGTACACATAGAATTTTCAAAATCCTAGAAGACTTCTAGATCCTTGTATAGTTTTTTCATGTAGAATTTACTGAAGTCCATGGACAAGAACTAAATAAAATGTGAAGGTATGGGACAGATAGTACTAATGGAGGAGGTACTGACATTGAGATTATATATCTACTGAAATGCTTAATAAATTTTTTTGGTTCATATTTGTTATTTCAATAGTACAGGGAACCCATGAAAAGGAAACTTCCTATACCAATGTGACTATAACTTCTGTGAAAATTTTAGTCTTAGAGACTAGAGTTTAACTTTAAAGGGTGAAGGACAGTACCATAAAGTGATTAACTTTATGGAGGACTACCATGTTCATTACATTATGGAAAGGACATATATGTCCATTGGTGCTACTTCCAGCAGTGTAATATTAGGCTGTGTGATATACAATTTATCTAAACAATGCAGTCCTTATATTCTCATTTCACTATCTTGTAAAATAAGACACCACAATCATCAAGACTAAGGTAAGTATCCTCACTGTCTCTTAAGATAACTGAGCTTCAAAAAGTTATCAAACTGTGCATACCCTTTGATCCAGCAGTGTTTCTACTGGGCTTATACCCCAAAGAGATACTAAAGAAAGGAAAGGGACCTGTATGTGCCAAAATGTTTGTGGCAGCCCTGTTTGTAGTGGCTAGAAGCTGGAAAATGAAAGGATGTCCATCAATTGGAGAATGGTTGAGTAAATTGTAGTATACGAATGTTATGGAATATTATTGTTCTGTAAGGAATGACCAGCAGGATGAATATGGAGAGGACTGGCGAGACTTACATGAACTGATGCTGAGTGAAATGAGCAGAACCAGGAGATCATTATATACCTCAACAACAATACTGTTTCAGGATACATTCTGATGGAAGTGGATCTTCGAGAAAGAGAGCCTTAATTGATCAAAGATGGACAGAAGCAGCTACACCCAGAGAAAGAACACTGGGAAATGAATATAAACTGCTTGCATTTTTGTTTTTCTTCCCGGGTTATTTATACCTTCTGAATTCAATTCTCCCTGTGCAACAAGAAAACTGTTCGGTTCTGCACACATATGTTGTATCTAGGATATACTGCAACCCATTCAACATGTAAAGGACTGCTTGCCATCTGGGGGAAGGGGTAAAGGGAGGGAGGGGAAAAATCGGAACAGAAGTGAATGCAAGGGATAATGCTGTAAAAAATTATACTGGCATGCATTCTATCAATAAAAAGTTATTTAAAAAAAAAAAGATAACTGAGCTTTTTAACAATTATATTATTGTTGACATATACAGTTTCAGATAAAACTCTGAAATATTAAAGTTTCTTAGACTTGCCATTAACTTTCAAGATAAAAGTTACTGTGGCATATATATGTGTGTGTATATGTGTTTGTATACACACACACACACACATAATACCATATCCATATATATATTTATAATATTATTTCATATGTAATAATGAAATAATATTTTGAGAAAAATAATAAAAAGGAAGTTAGAAATAAAGAGTGTTGCCAAGTATAAGAGTTCTTATTAAGTACATATTGTTCTCTGATATCCCACTGGAGAATGACATGTAACCTTAGATCACTGAAAAATGGGATGTTAAAGTTTCTCACCACACCTGTTTCCACTTTTTATATTGCATGAAATCATCACCCAAATACTATTTTTATTACAAACTAGAATTCTTTCAATTAATATATTAATGTACCTAAGTCACATTTACAAACTTTTTCTTTCTTCTCATGTTTTGTTATTTTAATTTGTTGTAATGTGTAACATAACTTTCCATGAAAATATATCTTTCAAATATTACACCTTTCTACTTTAAAACAATATACTCTTCCTACCTTCATCCCATAACATTACATTCCTTCTTTTTCACAAAATTTATTACCTATAATGAAGTTTAATAAAAATATCTGCATGTGACTTTATTTTTATTCAAATTTTTGCTATTAACCAATAAAATATAATGGAAATATAGGATGTTCTTAACAGAGAAAGACAAATTTTAAAAGAAAGTTTGTTAAGCTAAAGAAAGCTTCTTTAAAGGAGCAAATCTTTTTTTCCCTTTCATTTAAATGGAAAAGAGGATTGTAAACAAAATGACCTACATTGCCCTCATGAAAAGCAGGCCCAAACTTATTTTTATTTATATTAATATATATTATGCAACTAATATATATTAATATATAACATGATATATATCATATAATAATATGTATTAATTATCAAAGAGTTTAAGACATCATTTTTTAAAAGGTTACACATTCATTGAGCTTTATGGGTTTAAGATAACACTTTCCTTTAAGATCCCAACATTATGATCTAAGGGGTCAGGTGAAGGGTTTGTTTGCCAAGGGATGAATATGATCACATTTGAAATGAAGTTGGTACAAGAGATATTTATTAAACTTAGGGCTTAAGTAGGAATGTGTATTACATAACATACAGACATATATTTGAAAAGTTTTAAGCTTTCTAAGATATTTTGCATTTTAAAACCCCATTATATCCTTGTCTTCTATAGTTTTTTTAAAAACAAAAATCATACTCATATTAGATTATTAAATAAAAAGATGGACATTAGAATTACTGTAACTAAGAATTCTCATCCTCTGGTTTTCACAAGTCTACTTGTGAAAATAAAAAGACTAATAATTTAAAGCATATTTGTTAGGAGAGAAATAAGCCTAAAGAAATGTACCCCTTTCATTTATTAAAAGTTTTTCATAGCAGTAGGCTATAAAACTCCTATATTAAATAAGTTAAATAATTAAATAAGAAACATTGAGAATGAATGAGAAAAATAAAAAAAAATTGTTACCTGGGCAACATAAGCAGAATCTGATATCAGGGAAAAACTATCCATCTCTCCTCGGCTTATATATGTTTGAAGAAGGATATTTATTTTTCCATAACTATTTTCTACACCTCCAGGAGCAGAGAGTTCACAGAAATTATTCAATAAAACATCTAACTCCTCTATTTCCTCTTCTCTGACCTATAAGGGAAAAAAAATCTTTAAAAATAACTAAGGGCTGATTTTTAAAGGAAAACATCCCTATAAAATGAAACCTACTTTATTCATTTTTGAAAAAAAAATCCACTTTGCTATAAATATATTTCTTTTTTAATGCTACAAACAATGCCCCCCCCCATACACAAGATACACTACTGCTAATAAAATGTTATTTGAAATGGTCTTAATACTCATAAAATTACATTATTATTCATCACTAATATTAAGGTTGCTATTCAATCTTTTGATCAATTCTTATTTGACCAGAGTAAAACCTCTGTCCATCTAGATTAGAGTGATCTAGAATTAAGATTGGATGCATATATTACATAATACATTCGCACCTCAAGACTGAAGAACTATGATTCACAATATTAAAGTTTTCACTGTTAATGAGATTAATAAAGAAAAACTTATATTTGAGTTGAATAAAACAAAACATTCAATATTTTAATATTTTATTGTGTCATTATACATTATATAAAATATTATATGGCACATTATAGTATTATAAGACAAAACATACATTTGCCTTCTTTGTGATTTCCTAAGAGTTTCTGTTTACACAACATCTATTTAAAAGAAGCAGGTATCTGAACTGGATAATTCAGAGCCAACATAAGATGTCATATGTGAAAACAAATCACACTGGAGTTATATAATTTTGGTAGCTTGAAACAATTTCCCTTATTCTGAAATACTGCATGCTACCCAGCTAATATTTTTCTAAGATAAAAATTCTGTAAAGAGAGAGTGGTGTAGTGTTTTTAAAGATAGATACAAAAAATTTTACCTTAATTTGCTCAAATTCTTCAGCTTTAGACACTATAGCAAGGATATCTCCTTCTGTTTTATGTGCATCAAAGAGTTCATTGAAGGTCTACCAAAATATGTTTAATATTTAGTTGTTATTGTAAAAAAAAAGTTCCATATATTAATTTCAATTACTAAGTATCAATTATAATTCTCTCTCTCTCTCTCTCTCTCTCACACACACACACACACACACACACACACACACACACACATCTCCCTACCACACCCCAAGAGGTTTTAATGTTTTGGAACACTATTTCCTATATCATGACTTTGGATGCATTCTTTCATTCACTTAAGTCAATTTCTAAAACATGCATTAGCAGGGAGATCTTCAAAAGTACAAAATTTTATTTAAATTTCCTAACAGAGCTAAAAATTTGGATCATGATGGTCAGGGTCCTGTTCTCTTTCAAGGTGTGCGTATGCACATAACATATAAACTAGTCAATTTACATATCCTATAAAATTCAGAGCAGAATAAGCAGGGACGTAGAGCTTGCCTACTGTTGCCAAGACTTTGAAAATTTTACTAAGAAGGATATGCAGGATAATTTAGATCAAATGAAAAAAAAATACAAGGAATGGGCAGAGAGGAGGGCGGAAAAGGAACGAGAAACAGCCTAGAAGCAACATTAAAAATACTTTTTTAAAAAATTGTATAATAATAGTATTAATAGTACATTAGAATGACACTGTACTTAAGATTTGTAAAGTGTACCTTTAAGCATTATCATCTTCAAGTTACTAATGAAGATAATGAAGCAAAGAGAGATTAAATAAGTAATCAAGGTCCTGCAGCTGCTAAGTTTTACGGGCAACATGAGAACTCAACCCTCTCCCTGATTCCAAATGCATTTGGCTCTTTTTACTATACCACACTGCCTTTCTATTGTACTCTCTTGTTCAAAAAGTCCTCTTATATTTAATTCATTCTCACAATCCAACATAAATTAACTGACAATCTATCAGAAAGTGATTGAGTGAGTGGCAAAAGCAGTAACTTGAGAAAAGGAAATTCTGTAGTTAGCTATGAACTATCGGATAAGAGTAATAAGATGTGATATGATGACATCATAAAAAGATGCAAGCACAATAAAAAGTTATAGACTGGTTTCAAAAGGCTGAAAGAACACTGGCAAATACATTATAATATCCTCTGAAATGTAAAACATGTACAGGTATGGGTCCATATAATTGGGGTGCAAATGTTATGGAGATATAATCCATACAGTTTGTTAATTCTTTGCTAATGCTGTCAAATATATTTCTTCATATTTGGCTCTATGTTTTGACAATGGTCACTGGCTCATTCCTGAGAACAACTAAGTCCAGCTAGAGTAAGGCATGTAACTCTATAATCAATTGATCAAAGAATCGACAATTATTAAAAAACTGCAGTGTTCCAAGGACTGTGTTTAGTTCTGGGAATATAAATACAAGAGTTAGATAATGTCCACATTTATTGGCAGAAGACTAGGAATGGGCATGGAATTCAGCATATCTACAATCAACCAAATACAGGATTATATTATATATAGCAATTAGGGGTAGGACACACACACACACATACACACACCCCTTGAGTAAGGACGAAGTGTTAATATCCTGTGTTTGGGGCTGTTAATCGTTACCTATACCGGATTATTTATACCTTCTGAATTCAATTCTCCCTGTGCAACAAAAGGACTGTTCGGTTCTGCACACATATATTGTATCCAGGATATACTGTAACCTATTCAACATGTAAAGGATTGCTTGCCATCTGGGGGAGGGGATGGAGGAAGGGAGGGGAAAAATCGGAACAGAAGTGAGTGCAAGGGATAATGTTGTAAAAAATTACCCTGGCATGGGTTCTATCAATAAAAAGTTATTTTAAAAAATCGTTACCTATATATAATATATAACTATATATGTAGTTAGCTATAATTCACAGCCTCTTGGATTCAAATTCCCATTGTTATCCAATTAGCAGACTTGACCTGCTTGACCTGGTATTCAAATTAAGACTATTCTCTTTCCAACTAAGCCTAGTTTCTTTTTTAGACCTCAAGTATAAAAATTTCTTCAATTTTTGGTGCTTAAAGTTGCATGTGTAATACAAAGAATGATTCACTCAGCCAAAAATATCACCAAGCAGCTACCCTTTTGGTATTGTCCTATATTCTTATAATCCTTGCTAGACTAGTGCCTCAGCATGAAGCTTGCAACCATGCTTCTACCTTCACATTGAATGATACTGACAGAGTACACTGTATAAAAAAGCTGCCTTTGATATTAGGAGGATTGTGACTCAAGTTCCATCTTAACATAGAGGGTCTAAAAAGTGCAGTATAAATTCCCACCACTTACGGCCGGCCCCAAGCAACTCTTTAAAACTTCCAATTAAACAGAAGAGGCTGCATTGTCTGAATGATTTTTCTTATTGGCATTCCCAATAATATTATAATAATAATAATAAATCTAAGGTATAATACAAAAAAAGTTTCTGAAAAATGCTAAACTTTTTTTCTTAAATGGGGAAATGGAGGCAAAAGACTAGACTATCAATAAATTTATTGCTGAAATTTTATTTATTATACTCAGTGTAATACCTCAATGGTGTTGTATTTAATATAGTAGTGGCTGGCAGTCCTGCCCAAATCTGTTGAAGAAAAATATCCAGTCCGTTCTTCAAAACGAATCATGCGGGCCTTGTCCAATTTTCGTCCAACTTCAATGACTAACTGTTCTCGATGTTTCTCTAATGTTGGATCCATCTACAGAAGACCCAGAGTGAATGAGAAATATCCTTTTTAATTGGACTACAATTTTCAAACAGGCAATTATAACAATTACTTAATTTTGTTATTGACATCTTAGAGGACTAGGAGACAATTTTCCTTATTACCACTACTTAACAAATGAATGTTTTATAATTTTATAGCAATAATTATATAATTAGTGAAAAATTATACTATAACTATGAAATATAAAAAAGAACTGTATGCTCAGAGAAATTATTCAGTTGTATGGCTAGAGTATAATAATCCTTTAAAATATAAAATCAAAATTTGGCAAACCACTGATTGATCTGTGCTACTGGGCAGTTTTAAAATCCTTCAGATTTTGATATATTTAAACATGACACCTTTCACAGAGTAACTTATGTCTATCGAATTTAATAGAAAATAATCTGCATTTTTTATCTCAACAATTTAACCAAATAAACAACCTGTGATGTAGATACTGTAATTACTGCCATTTTATTGATGAAGAAAATGAAGCACTGAGAAGTTAAATATCTCATCCAGGATCACACAGCTAAAGGAACTGGAGTTGGATTTCAACTCAAATATTTCTGACTCCAGAGCCTATGTTCTAGGACATGTAACTACCACCACCAGCTATCATTTATATAGCACCTTAAGTTTTACAGAGAACTTTACAAATATTAACTTATGTGACCCTTAAAACTATGTTGGGAAGTGGATACTGTAACTATCTTTATTTTATAGTCAAGCCTGACCCTGGGTGCAATACGCTATCTCCTATATTACCTAACTCTCTTAAATGACTAAGGATGAAGCATTAGTAAATTCTTTTTTGAATTCACATCACATTTCTCTTACTCTGGTAAACTTTCACCAAAATTGTAGAATTAGTAATAGATTTTAAAACAAAATCTGAGCACCAGGAGGACCTGACTTCAAATCTGGTCTCAGACACTTAAGATTTCCTAGCTGTGTGACGCTGGGCAAGTCACTTAACCCTAATTGTCTCAGCAAAAAAAACAAAAGCAAAAATAAAAACAAAATAAAACAACAACAACAAAAAATCTGTACATAAGAGCAGCCTGATATGATATAGATAGTATTTAATGCACACTAGCTGTGTATTCCTAGACAGGTTATTTAACCTCTCCAGTGTTTCAGCCAATTTTAAGGTGATGAATTATAGTGTAAGTGCTGATCTTCAGTGGTTGAGAGAGTTTCTTTACTACATTACCCTAAATCAAGGAAACCACAGTTCTGTGTTTATGTATGTATATGTATGTGCATGTGTGTGTGAGAGACAGAGAGCACAAAAACAGAGACAGAGGTGAAGAGATAGAGACAGAAAAGAGAGAAGAAAGGGAGAAGAGCAAAAAAAAAAAAAAAAAAGCAGGAGGAAATGGAGGGATGAAAGGAGAAGGGATAGAAAGAGAAAGAAAAACATATAGGGGAACTACAGCAAAAAGTGACATTGATGATAGTTGTATGTGATGAATTAGCATATTACCTGTAAAGTAAATTAAAAATAAGTAAACATTCATTGTCTCATGTTTATAAAATACAACATTTAGAAATCCACATTACTAAATCAGTGAATAAGAGTAAATCCCTTAAAATGAATTATTTATTATAAACTTCATTGCTACCAGAAACTTCATGTTCAATACAATAAAAAAGATAGATGGATAGATAAATAGATAACTGCAGATATATCATTAATTGAAGACTCTAAATTATGATTTAAAAATGCCATGTATTTTGGGGGAGGAAGAAAAATTTTTTAAAATTAGTTCTCTTAAAATAATAAAGTGTTTCATAGAAATTAGTTACTATTTTGCTCTGCATTTCATAACTACTTTATAACATATAAGTAATTATTGTTTAGATTTCTTTCCATGAAGCTTCTCAGAATATTTTTATCATGACAAATATATTTGTAAACATAATATTTCTTTATTTTAAACTATTCACATGCAATTTTACAGTTCATATACACATTTCACTAAAAAAAAAAAAAAAAAGCATATAGTTAGTTTTGTACTTAAGTGAAGTGCTAGAGATAAAAATGAAAAAAGAAAACCAGTCTTACCCTCAAGGAGTTACAATATAATGTAGGAAATAAAATTTGAAAAACTAGGTGGCAAGATACATATACACACACACACATATATATATATATATACATATATACACATACATATTAGATGGGTGATCTCAGAATGGAAAGCTCTAGTAGAAAGTACTGTCTGGGAAACCAGAAAAGAAAAGAAGCGAGGGAAACTGAGAGGTGGAGATAAGAAGGTAAAGAACTGGAGCTCAGGTAGCAGAAATTCAAAGATTAGTATATAGAGTTTAAATATGCTTAAATAATGGTCAATAGGAAAACCATTTCAGCAGCCAACAGTTTAGGCCTAGAAGTGATGAGGGCCTGAATTACTGTTGTGATGGTGTGAATGAAGAGAATGGGATATGGTAAGATATGGATTAGCTAAGTATGGTAAATGCAAGTGAGACTTAGAGGATGACAAAAGTCACAGATTTGGTTGAGTGAGATAATGGTGTTACCCTTAAAAGTAGGCTACGTTTGGAAAACTGAAAGAATTCGAGAGAACAATAAGTATTATTTTGCATATGTTAAATATAAAATGCCTTACAGGACCTCTGGATTGAGATGTACAAAGAGCAACTGATGATGTAGGAAACAAAAAAGGCTTGCTATGCAGATCTGGGAATGATGTACTTTGAAATAATAACTTAACCTGTGAGACCTGATCATATCATCAATTGTGATAATATAACAGGAGGATGCTAAATCGCAAGTTCTTTGAGGGCAAGGATCATCTTGACTTTTTTTCCCAGTCCTTACACTTAGCATGGAGCCTAGCACAATGCAGGTAGTTAACTAAATGTTGTAACTGCCTGACAAATAACAGTTTGGGAGACATCTACAATTTTACAATTTGTGGATAAGAGATGAAGAACCAGCAAAGAAGACAAAAGAAGAGAAATTAGACAAAAAAGAGAAGCAGGAGACAGTAGTGTTATGAAATCCTAAAGCAGAGGGAATATTCAGAAGGAAAAGGCAATTAATAGTACCAACTGCTTCAGAGAAGTCAGAAAGAATTGAGAAAAAAGGTCATTACATCTAGCAATAAAGAGATCACTGAAAATTTTAAGTAGGAGATGCAACAAATTATATTGGAAAGATCACTGTTCTTGGAATTAGAAAATAAAGAATGGAGTCCTGTCTCTTGCTTTTTGATCTTGGTCAAGTTATTACCTCCTTAAAATTTATTTTGCATGTTTGAAAAGGGTTGAATTTACCTTTCTGATGCTCTACCTAATGGAAATAAAATGATATCCATTTGAAATTTGATATAGGTTTCAATAAATGGTGATAGCAAAACCAAGAACAATTACAAATTTTAAAAATCTACTGAATTTTTTTGTAGTCTTGTAGTTTTTATATTGGTTGTTTCTCAAGTGTACTTCAATTTTATCATCTATAAATTGACCTTATGGGAATGCTGCAAAGTACAATGAACAGAAAAGTGACAGCACCATTTGTTAACAACATAAAAATATACCTAATGAAGAATGTACATAGAAAAGTTGTTTTGTTTAAGTGCCTTTAAAAAAATTAGATGAATTATATTCAAAGCATTCTCAGTCAGCTAGGTTGAGTTTTAGTCATCAATAGTTGGCACATGGCTATTAGAAAGAGACTAGATTTTATTCTATAATTGAATAGTACTTAAAAATATGGCTGCAAAGAAAAGACAAACTTTCCTATTCTCCATGAATCATGAGACAATACAACTCTAAATATGAACCACATAGAAATAATTCTCTCTGTGCTCACATTCATACAACAAAACATTAAAAACAAAGGAAAAAAATGATCTCAATTCTGAAAATCTTAAATGAAACTTCATTACCTGCAATCTATTAATTGTGGATTATGTATTAAGAAAAGAATATATTATATGTAGCATGTCTATTATTTTCAAAGTTTTGTTAGGTTTTCTGTTCTGACATTTCGAAACTGATAGTGGAAAAAACAATAAAATTTTAAACTGTGGAGAAAAGAACATAGAAGGTAACTTGTTGAACATTAATAAGTTTATGTGGCAATATCTCTGAGAAAAGGTTTTGAGAAACTGACTTTCCTCTGTATTTTTGATTAAAGATGAAAAATCTTTCCTTCATTTAGATACATAGCTGTTGTCAGATGAAGCAGCAATGGTAAATATTTGGCTTCTTATCATGAATAGATTACAAACCAGAAAGCAGATCTGATTTTTTAAAAATGCATTTTATACCTGATAGGCTTTGTGACTGATGCCATATACTAATGGATTTGCTCTCATCCGTACATAAAGATAAGTATAACTTATCCACTTCACTGCTTCTTCCACATTAGTAACTGTTCCCAGAGCAATCTGCAAGTTCAAATATGACAAAAATTAAAACAGGTTATAAGCATAAAATCAAGAATATTTTTTCACAATCAAAGGGTTTAGATCAATCTATACTTTAAAAAGAAAACAATTTAATAGCATTTATTTCTCTTAATTTTAAAAGAGACTCCATCTCATTTTGAAAATGTAATAAAGAGCATATTGTTATAAAAATGAAGAATAGTGATTGTGGAATCCAAGGATCTGGGTTCATATAAAGTTCTGCCACTTCTTAACTATATGACCATGACCAAGCCATTTAATGTATAGAAGTACAGTTTCCTCATCTATTAAATGAGGGTATAGGACCAGATGACCTATTATCTGCCTTTCACCAATTTGACTCCATATTTGGTTAACAACATTTTTCAAATTAAACTTTAGGTCTAAAGAATATAAGGATATTTTTAGCAGTGTTATTAAAATATGTTCTACTTGAAACTGAATTAAAAACATAAAGAGTTTTAAATCTGTAAGAATTAACTTCACTATAACACAGTATCTTTAAGTTCAGACTTCTCTATTATATACATACATATATTTATATATATATACATATATATATATATATTCATCACAGAATATACCACTATTCCTTTTTTGAAACTCGAATACAAATCATCTTTTACAATATCATGTAAGTTTTATGAAAAAAAATTGAGCAAAATACATCAAAACTGTTTCTATTTCTCTAAATATTTTATTAAGAAAGTCATATTATAATAGTGTCAATAAAATACCTCTCTTTACTAAATATACCATCATTAAATTATATCTGAATAATGGAAATATTATTTATCCTTCAATTTTAACAATTCTATGAAAAATATGCATTTCAAACAAGACGAATTATAAATTTCATATCTATTTTTAATTCAGTCTGAAGTAAAATCTAGTTCCTGATTTAGTATATTAGTTTTAAATTGATGATTTATACTTTATATATTTTTATAATGCACAAAAACCTTTTTTTGGGGGAGGGGGAGCTGGACTTGTGATTTCATGGCTCTAGATAAGTTCTCTCTACCAATTCAGATCAAAAATCATGTTTTGTAAGTTAGTTTTAAAGTATTGCCTGGAATATAGACTTAAACTAAGTCTTCTTGATTCCAAGGCTATCTCTCAATTCTCTATGCCTGCTTAATAAAAATATTTTCATGAGTTTAACAATAGTAAAAAAAAAAAAAAGTAACTTAGATAATTTTGAACTCATCAAAATTCTGAAAATTCCACAATAAGTAGAAATGTATTTTTAGGTGATACAAAAGTCTTAGAAAATGGAAAAATTGTAATAATAAAATAATTAGGATAGCAACAGCACATAAAGACAACAGATAAATAAGTAGTTTCCTTTAATTGGAGTTTTTCATTTTATTAAAAATTTCATCAACGTGCAACTAATATGATGTTCTTGTTCAATAATTTTATCCTCATAATAATAAAAGTAACTCTATCAAACTCCCAGATATTTTCTGACAACTCAGTGATATTCACAATACCTTCTTCCAAAACACCAAAGAAAGTATATCTAAAACGGCTAATACCAATAACAAAAATAATTACAGGCAGAACAATGCTCACATTCTAGTGTCTCAATCTTTTCACATCTCTACTTTTTAATTGTTAACAAAATCAAAAAATGAAAGTAAAATCAGTATCATTATTTAATTATATGAATTAAAGAGTTATTTAATGGCATTAATTAAAATATTTTTACTACTATTCACTAGTAAAAAGGATTAAGAGATATGACAGGAAGAATGAGAGACACATACACACACACACACACACACACACACACACACACACACACACACTCTCTCTCTCTCTCTCTCTCTCTCTCTCTCTCTCTCTCTTTCTCTTTCATCTACTGCAAAAATTAATGTGCTTTCAAAACCACAAATAGGAATACTCATTTGCATCAAATTTAACAAAACACAAAAATAATTTATAATTTTATCCTCTTATAGATTTCCTTACAATAAGAGGTATTAAATTCTTAAAGGAGTTACAACAAGAGAAGCTATACAATTTCATTCCCTAAGGTTCTTAAATAATAGGACAGACATCCATTTGTCTACATGGCTTTAGGGGAAGTTAGTTTAAAAATAAGGTTAAAGTCTAGATGCTTTCTTAAGTTCTTTTCCAAACATCTAACCAAAAGCTGTAAAATGAAAAAAAAAATTTATCGTGGGATATATTAAGACATTTTAAAATAATATACCATTCTGAAAATAGTAATTTTATAAACAACAAAAAATTACCCTACTATAAGTATCAATAAAAAAAAATCAATAATTTCAAAAAATACATTACAAGAATAATGATAAAAGAACAATGAGAATGGACTACAGAGTTAACAGAGCTTTGCAAAAGAAGATTTCTGAATATTCACAATAAAAGAAATGTACTTTACCCAGTGATAAAATTATCAGAGTGCATTTTTAGATACCAATCCTTGATCGCCACCTAGTGACAAAAAGCAATATCTACTTCTAAACAGTTGCTGAAAGGTAGCAGTAACTTAAGTATACTTGTCTGACGAAATGAAAGGTATTTTATAATACCTTCCCATAATAAAACTTAGGAAAGTTATAATTTGTTACTTTGTTAAATAAAGGAGGATAACCAGTTGATCTTATATAAAAGGCAAATATGTTATACTTTATTATTCATATGTAATTTTAAAATGTGATTAATGAAAATTGGTTTTAAATTATGTATGTCGTTACAATAAATTTGTCAAGTACTCTCCAGTCTACTATAAAAATTATCCCCAAGCTTTCTACATTTCTAAGGCTTGAGAAAGCAGAGTAACAGAAAAAGAAGTTAGAAGCTGCCAAAAGCGATTAGGTTTGTAAAGATAATTTTAAAAAGTATTTTTCCCCTCTTGACAGTTCAGTTCTTGAAAAGATATCGGGTGACATTGTGAGGATCCTGTGTATTTGTTCATGAAAGGTAAGGCAGCAGTAAGGTAAAGAACTTAGGGTTATTCAAAAGTCTGGAAGAAGTTTGTCTGTCTCTTAGTTCCTTTATTATACAATCTAGGATACTCCTATCAAAAAAAGATTAGTTCAAGGACTAACACATATTCCACTTACTTCTATCCTTTAGTGCCCTAGTCGAGACAGTTAAAATCAAATTTGTCTTCTCTAGATCAGTCCTATTAAACATATGCAATATTTTTTGACTATTTCCTCCCCCAAGGTTTTATGAATGTGCAGTCACAATGGTTAAAAGTGAGATTACCATTAGAAGACTAAGGAAATCAAATGTTATAAGATTTTTTACAACAATTTTATTAAAAATCTTATTTCCAGTACTCCAATTTGTCATTTGGTCTCTGGCTTTATGATTATTTCCTGATTATACAATGAGTATTCAGAATATAAAAATCCTAAAAGACAGGGATCAGATCTTTGTATATACAAAGTACATTCAATATTAGCAATGATGATTTTCCTCCTAACTTGTAGGCTTAAACAACTATATATATGTGTGTGTGTATACATATATATATATGTATATATATATATATATATTTTTTTTTGGTTGGTGTTGAATTAAAAATAAATGCTTTATTTTAAACTTGGGTAACAGATACTTTTGTTTCCAAATAAATATTCAGGGTATGATCATTGTGTTACATTTTCTTTTCTTTGATCTGAGAAATTTATTTATTGAATCTATCTACATATTTCCTGAAAATATATAAATAATAATAAATGATGCACTATTATAGGTGACTTTTCATAATTATTTTCTTTCTTGGCATTGAAGTTTTGTTATTTGTGCATCAAACAGACAATTCTACGTTCCTTCAAGTATACTCAAATTTGCTTTAGAATTTAAGAAAATCTGACAAATGTAAAGTCATGTAATATGTTAATAAATTTGCCTGTTTTTGAGAATTGAGGTCTCAATTATTAATTTAATGCAATAAATGTTCAGAGGTGTCTTGTTCAAATTTCAGTTGGTTTGTGATGGCCTCTGAGGTCTCTTCCAACTCTGTAAATGTGAGTCTGGATGGTTTTAGGCGCTGATAATTTTTCTAACTTTAATCTTCAATGATTGTCCACATTCAATGATTATAATCTTCAATGATGTCCACAGTCTCATTCTTTCCATACCCCAATAATTCTGAACTTCTGGATGCCATACTACAAATCTCTTTTCCTATCCTCTTTGTTGTTTTCTTACTCCCATCACCCTTAATCCATTCCTTTCTATATCCTACCCTTCCATGTGCCACTCACTTCTATCCATGCTTTCCATTGTGCTCTACTGAATTCTTGTGTGTCACTGGCCACCACAACTTTCTATTTGACAAGATTATAGATTTTCCAACTGAAATCATTTCTGTGCTTGGTTGGCCTTAAGTGACTTTTAATGTTCTATGTTGCAAATCTTGAAATGCCTCACTCCCCTAAGAATTTGACTTGAAGGAAATCCAAAGGGCAATGAAAAGGCATACAGAGAATACAAACAGAATGAAAAATATCCCCATTCATTTTCAAGATCTTGAGCAAAACGTATGAAAAGAATGCTATAAAAAGAATAGGTTTCTCAGATTTACTGAGAAAGGCAGGAGGAAGATCTAGAAAGAAAAATTCTATTCAAAATAAATAAAAATATATGGGATTAACTTAGTAAGACATTACTGAAACTTAAAATCTCAAAACACTTTTTACAAAAATTGACTTAAAAATTAAAGAAATTTTCTGTTGGGGCAGATTTCTGCCAATGTATTAAAAATGACAATAATATCTAAATTAATCTCCTGAATTAGTGTCATATTGCTCAAACTACCACGGGGTCATTTTATAGATCTAGGGGAAAAAAAAGACAATTTTAGGAAAAAACAGAAGGCAATCTGGAATAAAATTGGCTTAGACCAGCATGTTGTACCATATTCAAGAAGAATTCCAAAAAGATAAAAGACTTCAGTATAAAAAGTCCCATCATTAAAATAATATTAATAAGGAACAGGAGTAAGAACTATTCATAATTATGGTTAAAAAAAAAAAAGGAAGAATCAGTAACCAAAGTATAGAGTAGATCACAAAAGATCAAAATTAAGATTAAGATTAATATAAAGATTACAATACATATTAATCATATTAAATTAAGAAGCATCTGCATGGGGAAAAAAAAAACTTGAGGAATTTTTTTTAAAAACAAGTATTTCTGAAATAAGTCTGATATTTCCAAAATAAATAGAAACTATTATCCTGTAACCTTTATCTTCAAAATAGAATTTTTGCTTCTGGATAATGAAAAAGAAAGAAATAAAATGCCATATTTCTATCAATTAAGAAGATGAGGATTTCATAAGAGAAACAGGATTACTATAAAAAGCTAAGGAACAGGATGTTGGTTTTGCCCCAGTCTTTGCTTCTTGATATAAGTATAACAGAAGATAGGTCATTTAACTTGTAGGCATAGACATTTTCTTATCTGCAAACTAGAATCAATAACTTGCACTATTTACCTCATAGCATTTTTGTGAAGAAAACACTTAAAACATTCTATAAATGTGAACTCTTCTAATTATTCTGTTTTTGCCAAAAAAAAAAAAAAAAAAAAAAAAAGGTACTATCTGAAACCTAATAAAATAAAAAAATAAAAAAACAGATATAATAAAGAAGATGAAACTGGAATATTGAGCATATGTAGGTATCACTCCATAAACTATATTGGGGGCAGCTAAGTGGATAGAGCACCAGTTCTGAAGTCAAGAGGACCTAACTTCAAATCTGGTCTCAGACACTTAACACTTCCTAGCTGTAGCGAGGGGAGGGAAAGGAGGAAGAGAAACCAACCAATACACACACACACACACACACACACACACACCCCACTATATTGAAAATAAAACTATTACCTGACAAAAAACAAATACAAGGACTTACTAATTTATCTGGCTAAATTCTGATAAAGATTTAACAATTTTACAATAAAGACTGCATATTCAATAAAGCTTCTTTAATGAAAGACTGATTACAAAATTTTTAATACAAATATGCATGTTCAACTGGAATTTATTTCTTTTCATGTTGAATGGAAGAATATAGGGAAGACTTATTGAAAGCCAACGAGGTTGGGGACAGAAAGAAGTTTAGAAATCCTAGACTATGTTAAGCTAGCTCTTTGCAATTTACATTATCATTATTTACTAGTTATATATTATGATATTTAAATCTGGGTTAGCTATACTGTAGATCACATGAGAGATTTATATACTACTTTTCTGTACAATGATACTCAGATGCCAATTTTGAGAAAACCTTATAGAATAGCATTGTTTTTCTGTTTTTCTCTGATCTCTTCCCAAGAGTATCTAGGACTTTCAGCTAGCTATAGTTTCTAAGATAACAAGTTATCATTAATCAGATCTTACCTCTGCATTCAGATTATCTGCAAGGCTTTCCAAAAACTGGCTTTCAATTGGATTCTGTTGAGTAAGTAGGGTCAGGTAATGGCTGAGTTTATCATGAGTTGTTATGATTATGCCTTCCCCAAATTTATCAAACTGTGGCCTTCCAGCTCGACCAAATATCTGCATGACATCTAAAATTCCAAGGTCAACAAAGGAACCTCTTTTTGCAGCATATATTTGTGTTCCCTGGTTAAAGAAAAAGTTAACAAAAATTAACATAAACACATACAAACATAATCCTGATGAGATGAATGCTGAAATTAGGCAAATATGGTATGATTTCAAAAGTGTACTTTACTTAATCCTATCATAATCAATGATATAGTTAACTTTTTATAATACATACTAGGTTCTCAACGGAGAAAATAATTTAAAGTCAATCAGACCACCTAAAACACAATTATTTTTCAGTATGAATAGTTTTATAGGTTTCTTTTTTTTTTTTTAATAGATATATATCCATGTGAGAAGGATAAGCTCTTACCTTAATGATAACAGCATGAGCAGGGAGATTGACACCCCATGCTAATGTAGCTGTACAAACTAAAACTTTGATATGTCCATGAGAAAACAGGTTTTCAACTAAACTTCTGTCCTGTCGAAGCATTCCAGCATGATGAATACTAAAGCCATCTGGAAACATTTCTCGCAACTGCTTATTTCTTGACTTTTGCACCTGCAGTAAGTAAAAAATCAGAATTTATGAAAGAAACGTTCTCATCATTTTAGCATCATTATTGAATGTTATGTTCCTCTCACTAAAAGTCTCTAAGACAATTTAGTGTCAGTTTTTCAAATTATAATTACGTCTAGACTATTTAATGAAACTAATAGTGAAAGTCTTATAAAACTGATTAGCCTATTGAAAAACATTTATGACTGTGTAAACTGGAAAGTCTTAAAGATAGAGATAAATGAGATAGGAAAGAAGCTTAAAATACAGTCTATAATAAGAATTCTTAGTATTTTGAGGTTTATATTCCATAACTGACACCAGTGAAAAGAAAAATACAATTTTCCTGAACTGACAAATGAGAGAAATACCCACCAAAACCCCAGCAAAATAAAAATCAACATGTGACAATGAAATATGTAAACAATATTCCAAAAGAAAAAACAAAGCTATGAAAGGGAAAGTAATTATGACCCCTGGAAGCTGCAAGAAAAGTAGCTAAATGGTGAATATGAAGCTCGCTGGGCAAGTGTGAGGGACAGCCATGAAATGTCTGAATAAGAGGGAAATAAGTGGTACCTGAAGAGAAAGAGCTGACTGTACAGGCAAAATTTCATTATAATGAGCTTCAGAGGGCAGCCATATATGCCTTTTAGTTGAATTTTGTTGTAATGCATGTATTGCTAGAAATCATACTCCTAGTCTTCAGGCGGTGGAGGCAAAGGAGAGCTGATTCCCAACCTCCCTGTAGTGAGACAATAAGTGAAAAGAAGCCTGAACCCAGTAGGGAAGAAGAGATGTGTCATGTGTTCTAATCATTTCTATCATTCTAAATTCTTATATCTGAGCCGCTAGTGTTTATTTGGGAAGTCACTTTTTAAAAATCTTAGTATTTGAAAACACAAATGTGATGTTAACAAGTATTTACTAAGCACCTACTAAGTGCTAGGCACTATGTTAAGCTTTGGAGATAAAAAGAAAAGCAAAATGAAATAGTCCTTGCTCTCAAGGAGCTCACAATCTAATGGGGAAAACAACATGCTAATAGCTATATAAAACTATTTCTTCTCTATCTTTCCCTACATATATAAATAAATAAATAAAACATTCAAGATAAATTAGAGATAATCTCAGAGGAAAGGCACAGAAAAACTGGGAAAGGCTTTTTATGAAAGACAGCTAGGCCAAAAGATGGATAAAGTGCTGGATATCAAGAAGATCTGAATTCAAATTTGTCTTCAGACACTACTAGTTATGTGATCATTTAGTCTCTGCCTGAATTTCCCCAACTGTAATGAGTTTAACAATAGCACCTATTTCTCAATGAGATAATACTTATAAAGCACTTAGCACAGTACCTGGCCCATAGTAGGCACTCTATAAATGCTAACATTATCCTCACCATTTTAAAAGATGGAATCTTAGCTAGGACTTGAAGGAAGCCAGAGAACCCAAAAGATAGAGATGTCAGTGTTCTAGGCATGGGGAACAGCCAGTAAAAATAACTGGAGTCAGGAAATGAAGTGTTTTGTGCAATAATCAGCAAAGAGGCCAGTGTTAGGGATTATGAATACATGGATAGAGGGGAGTAAGCTGTAAAAATACTAGAAGGTAGAAAGGAGATCCAAGTTATGAAGGGCTTTAAAGCCTTAAAGGCAAACAGAGGACTTTATATTTGATTCTTGAAGTAGGAAGCCCCTGGATTCTACTGAAAGGGGGTTGCTGCTATAACATGGTCAGAGCTATACTCTAGGAAGATACTTTTAGTAACTGATTAGAGAACAGAGTGAAGTAGAGAAATAGTTTAGGCTAAGAGATTAATAAAAGAATTACTTCAGTAGTTTCTGTATGAGGTAAAGGAGACCCTCACTATGGTGGCAATGTCGGAGGAAAGAAAAGGGAGTATACAAAATGCTCCAAAAATAGAATCAACAGGATTTATCAACTCATTGGAGAGGGAGATGAGAAAGTGAGAAATTAAAGATGACACAGAGTTGTGAGCCTGCCTAACTGGAAAGATGATAGTACCCTCAACAATGAAAGGGCAGTTAGAAAAAGGAAGGGTTTAAGAGGAAAAATAGTGGGTTCAGTTTCAGACACACCAACTTTAAAATGTGTGTGGGGCATCCAATTCAAGATATTTAAAAGCATTTGGAAACTAGAGTCTGATAAAGAGATTAGGGCTGGATTTATATTTGGGAGCTTATTTTAGAACACCAAGTAAAATATTATACAGGAAGAAGAAAAGCCAGGAAAGAGTTTGAGGGACACCTCCAGTTAGCAAGCATGCCTTGGCTGAAGTTCTAGCAAAGGAGAATGAGAAAGAGCAGTCATAAGGAGAATTGGAGAGAACTATGTCAAAAGAAAGCCTAGGAAGAAGAAAGCATCAAAAAGAGAATGATCAACTATACCAAAGGCTGCAAAGAGGTCAAAAAGGACTGAGAAAAGGTCAGGAGATTTGACAATCAAGAGATCCATTGGTAACTTTGGAGAGAGAAATTTCAAATGAGAGAAGCTGGAAGCCAGACTGCAGAGAGAGTTAAGAAGAAAAAGAGAAGTAAAAAAGTGAAGGCAGTGTTTAGATGTGAAAGGGAAGAATACCACACTGGATGGCAGCTAATGGTGATGGATAGATCAAATAAGGTTTTCTTTTGGTTAGTTGTTTTTGTGAATGTCAAGTATGTTTGAGATGAAGATGTACACCTACAGTTGAAAATTAATTGTTATTTCACAGAATATCAAAGGCCATGAAAGGTCAGCTTTGGTTTAATTCACCTTGGCTCTCTTCTTTCCTTCTTTAATATGGTGCAAACCTAATTGGAGATTTGCCTTAGGGATTTAGTACACTGATAGAAACCAAATATAGATACTACATATAACTACTAAATGTAGAGGGTTTATTTTAAACAGATAATGAAAACATCACTGGTTATCACTTAGACCTACTGTCAAAGAAGGCCATCTAATACAGCAAATCTATAACAAGGTTTTTCCACTAAGGTTGAATATTTATACGTATTGAAATAATATTTTTTTAAAACCATTAATACCTTTTTTATAAAGTTTTTAATCTAATTAATGAATAATACAAGTAATTTAAACAAAATATCAAATCTTGTTATTCTCTTACTTTCACAGAGGGGAAAATAAAATGACACAGAAACTGAAATTTAATCAGATTCAAGTGTATAGGTAAAGAATGGTAGATTGAATAGGTGAGAAAAATAAAATTCAAAAAGACCTAGACTAGTAGGGGGGAAAAGCTAACTTCCTGTCCTGCTCTCCTCTCACTAAAAATTATTCATTAATTTGAAAACATCTGAAAATTGGGAATATTAAGAGCATCCATGAAATCATTTAAACATCCTAAAAATATTCACAGTAGAAAATTACTCTGATGAGTAATATTTTACAAATGCAATTTGAAATATTGATGTTAGCTAACAAATAATATGAGAGCAAAATTTATTAAACAAATACATAAAGAATTATTTATAAATATGAAAAAACTTGCTACAAATTTGCCTGTAAAAATTATACTAAAACTTCAGCTTATTTAAATTTCTTTTTTTTTAAAGCTCTTTTACTGTAGGCAACTTCCTCTAACAATGAAAATCAACAACTATTGACCAATAAAGAGTGTTAAATAGTGTTAAAGAGCTACCTGCTGGCAACCAAAAGGCTTTTTGGGTCTTTTCAATGACTTTAAGAATTTTCCCCTTAGCTCAATTCTTGTATTTTTATTATGTGGATCTTATTTACATGACAAGATATAAAATCTTACCTATTAAAACTACCAAACATATCTGTATAATGAATATCTTTCAAAACACTTCAACATAATTATGTAGCTTGTATCTCTACAACTGTGTGAAATTAATAGTGACTGATATGTTCCATTTCATAGATGAGAAAAATGAAGTTCAGAAAGGTTTGAGTAATTTGCCACCACTCACATAAGTTTTAAAGCTAAAGCCAGGATTTGATATTAGCACACTTTCCACAAGAAAGGTAGTGTAGTAAAGAGATGAAAAACTGCTGAAAATGGAGGTGGGAGCACCTGGATTCAAATCATACTGATTTGCTGCAAGTCCCCCAGTCCATAACACCAAAACACTCACCAAACAGGATTGTTTTAAGGATCAAAAAAGATAATACAGGTAAAACATCACAAAATAAACATTAGGTATTATTACAAGGAAGCTATATTACTTCTTGCAATATAAAAAATTACCAAAATTTATTATCATCAAACTTTTTATTTTATATATTATGCTACATTTGGTAAATTGAAACCATAAACTTAATTTCATTTTATAATGTCATATATTTATTTTAACTTCCACTAAAATTCTAAAGAGTAAGCTATTTTACACACACACATACACACACACATACACACACACACACACACACACACACACACACACCCCACACCCATTATCAAGCAAACTAGAAAGGCTTTAAATATAGGCTGAGTAAATAACTGGACTTCTATTATTGCCAAAGGAGCATGCCTAAATTTGGACAGCCTAATCACTAGTAGACTTGGAGAGTGATGAATTCTTTGGCCACAACAATTCTTGAAAAATGTTTATTAAGCCAAAAGTTTTAAATAATGGCCCTGGTGATACAACATCTTCCATCAGTGGAATAGATTAAGTTCACAGGACAAAATATTCAATAACTATAGCAATCTAGTGTTTGACAAACCTAAAGATCCCAACTTTGGGGATAAGAATTCACTATTTGACAAAAATTGTTGCGAAAATTGGAATTTAGTATGGCAAAAACTAGACATTGACCCATACTTAACACCGTACACCAAGATAACATTAAAATGGGTCCATGATCTAGGCATAAAGAATGAGATTATAAATAAATTAGAACATAAGATAGTTTACTTCTCAGACCTGTGGAGGAGGAAGGAATTTGTGACCAAAGAAGAACTAGAAGTCATTATTGATCACAAAGTAGAAAATTTCAATTAATAAAAATTGAAGCTTTTGTACAAATAAAACTAATACGGACAGGATTAGAAGAGAAGCAATAAACTGGGAAAACATTTTTACAGCTAAAGGTTCTGATAAAGAACCTCATCTCCAAAATATATAGAGAACTGACTCTAATTTATAAGAAATCAAGCCATTCTCCAATTGATAAATGGTCAAAGGATATGAACAATTTTCAGATGAAGAAACTGAAATTATTTCTAGTCATATGATAAGATTTTCAAATCATTATTGATCAGAGAAATTAAAGACAACTCTGAGATACCACTACATACCTGTCAAATTGGCTAAGATGACAGGAAAAAATAATGATGAATGTTGGAGGGGATGTGGGAAAACTGGGACACTGATGCATTGTTGGTGGAGTTGTGAATGGATTCAACCATTTTGGAGAGTAATTTGGAACTATGCTCAACAAGTTATCAAACTGTGCATACCCTTTGATCCAGTAGGGCTACTACTGGGCTTATATCCCAAAGAGAAATTAAAGAAGGGAAAGGGACATGTATGTGCAAAAATGTTTGTGGCAGCCCTGTTTGTAGTGGCTAGAAACTGGAAATTGAATGGATGCCCATCAATTGGAGAATGGCTGAATAAATTGCGGTTTATGAATGTTATGGAATATTATTATTGTATAATAAATGACCAGCAGGGTGGATACAAAAAGACTTGGAGAGACATACATGAACTGATGCTAAGTGAAATGAGCAGAACCAGGAGATCAGTATACACTTCAACAACAATACTATAGGATGATCAATTCTAATAGACGTGGATCTCTTCAACAATGAGAGGATCCAAATCAGTTCCATTGATCTGTAATGAACAGAACCAGCTACACCCAGAGAAAGAACACTGGGAAATGAGTATGGACCACAACATAACATTTCTACTCTTTCTGTTACTGTTTGCTTGCATTTTTGTATTTTCTTCTCAGGTTATTTTTACCCTCTTTCTAAATCCGATCTTTCTTGTGCAACAAGATAACTGTATAAATATGTACACATATATTGTATTTAACATATACTTTAACATATTTAATATGAATGGGACTACCTGCCATCTACGAAAGGAGGTGGAAGGAAGGAGAGGAAAAGCTGAAACAGAAGTTTTTGCAAGGGTCAATGTTGAAAAATTACCCATGCATATGCTTTGGAAATAAAAAGCTATGATAAAAAAAATTAAATTTAAAAAATTAAAAAGAGAGATGGAAAGAGAAATAGAGAATGGTTTGATCTGTATTCAGCCTTGATCAATTCCCTACCTGGATATGGAGTGGATTGTTCATCATAAGTCTTTCTGAGTCGTTATGAATGATTGAGGATACTGAGAATAACAAAGTAATTTACAGCTGGTCATCCCAGAATGTTAATAAGAGTTTATGAAGATGAAAGATAAATGTGGCATGCTCATCAACTCTGAAGATGATTCAAAGTTGGAATGGAGAGTTGACATGTATGGCAGAATAAGTAACCAAAAACTATTTTCCCATTGTAATTTAGAAATATTTATGTTGATAGTATTAGTTTTGACACTACTTTCATTTCCAACAATATCACTCCCCACTCCTGTACTGACTCAATCCCTATAATAAAGAATCTGACTCAATCCCTATAATAAAGAATTTTTTTTAAATTCACCAAAATTAACCAATATTATCTCTGTTTTTATACAGAGACTCCTAAGCTCATAGTAAACTACTGACAAAGTTTCATAGTTCTAGAGCCTTTTATAACTTAGTTCTTTTCTACCTTTCCAGTTTTCTGACATCTTACTACCTTCCCCATCCCCATAGGGATAGGTCTCATGATCTATGATCTAGCACCTTTCTGCTGGTCCTCACACAATACACTCATCTCTGGACTTTGGGTGTTGTCACTGGCTGTCCCCCATGCCTATAACATCCTCTCCCATCATTTCTATCTTCAGTTTTTCTGACCTCCTTCAATTGCTATCTTCTTAATCTTAAGTGTCTCCCCTTTCAAATTATCTCCAGTAATCATCCCCAGGATAATACCAGACTTGGTTAAGTAGGATATATACCAGGAGTGCAAGGCTGGTTCAATATTAGGAAAATTATCAGTATAATTGGCCATATTAATAACCAAATTAACAAAAACCATGTGATCATGAAATTATTTCCAGTTTATCCTACATAGTTGTTGTTGTTGTTTTTGCTGAGGCAATTGGGGTCACACAAGCTAGGAAGTGTTAAGTGTCTAAGGTCAGATTTGAACTTGGGTCCTCTTGATTTCAAGACTGGTGCTCTATCCACTGCAACACCCCATAGTTCTTCTCACCACTGGAAATACATCCTTAGCCTTGCTGATCCTCCCCTGTTCTGAATTGGCCCAAAACCTACCTGGGATGTGTGGGAAAGAAAAAACTTATCACCTGACGGGCATCCTACCCTTGCATCTACTCACTTGCCTGGACTTGCTTCACTGCTTACAGCATTTGAATGAGATGGAAGTCAGGAACTCCATTCATTTCTGATAAGATGGAGACCCATCAGGCCTTAATTTATATGGTTACTACTTCCTAAGGTTCTCCAGGTTTTATCATAAGCCTTGTCTCTGTTTCTCAGCACTGTCATCTTAATTACTTAAGAATGAAGGATCTCTGAGTCTTGCCATCCATCTCATCATTGTACTCTTGCCTTTCTTGCTCTGGAGATGAACTTTTTTTTTTTCTAATATTTCCTCCCTCAATTACAATAGGAGTTCTTTAATAGCAAGGGCTATCTAGTAATATCTTTTTTTTAATATCCCCAGTAATTAACATAGTGCTTAGCATTAGACATATGTGATTTTCAGTGATTCATTCACCATATTAGGTGATGGGGATACAAAGACAAAAGAGAAATTGTTCATACTTGCAAGGAACTTACAATCTGAATGGGGAGAGAAAATCTGTGCAAATATAGGTATAAGAAGATAACTTGGTAGGGTGAGTGGGTGTGAAGTACTAGTCGTTGGGGATATAAGGAAAGACTTCATTTGTTCCAAGAGGCAAAGGGGATAGAGCTTATTTTCTTTAGTGGAGACAGTTACACATTTAAATACATATAAAATACATACTAACCCAAAACAAGGTAATGGCAGAGGGAGAAGCTAATAATTAGAAGCAACAGAAAGACTTAATGAAGAAGGTGATACAAGAACTAACTAAGCTTTGAAGAAAAATTCTATAAGAGATGAAGATAAGAATTACATGCACTTGTCATGTGGCAATCCCAGGGTAAAGGGAGATAAAGTGCCATGTATTAAGGGACAGTTGAGGCCTATTGAGCTAGACAAAGAGAGCATGAACAGGATATGTATAATATATGATAAGCCAGAAACAAAGGACTTTTTATTTGATTCTAGAGGTAACAGGGGACCAATGGTATTTACTGAATAAAAGAGTGACATGAACAAACCTGTACTTTAGTTGAATCACTCTGGCAGTTGTGTGAAAAATAAACTGGGAGTGGTGAGAGACCTAAGGCAGAGAGACCAAACAGATTTGAACTAGGATTGTGACTATGCACAAGAACAGAGAAAGATGAATTCAAGAGATGTTGTGGAGGTAGAAATTAGAAGATTTGACAATTAAGTGCTTATGAGGAATATATATGAGTGAAGAGTTAACAATGAGGATAATATCTATAATTTATAGACCATTAAAATTTATCTAGAAAGACTTACATGAACTGATGCATAGTAAAGTGAACAGAACCAGGAGAACATGTTCATGTAAGCACTACTGTTTGATGAAGAATTGTAAATGACTAGCTATTCTCAGCAAAATAAAAATCTAAGAAAATTACAAAGGACTAATAATGAACCATATTATCTCATTTCAGAAAAATAGCTGATATTAATTGAATACAGCCAAAAGCATGTTATTTTTCACTTTATTTGAACATTTTTCTTTTATTCGAATCTTCTTATACAAAATGACTAAAATGGAAATGTTTTAAATAATTGCAAAAAAAAAAAGGGGGGGGGGGGGCTGGAGGGATTTTTGTGTACTACCAGCTCAATGGCCCTACAGAGATATATGTCAGTCAAAAATGCTAAAAGGATCTTAGGCTGAATTAAGAGAGACAGAAACCATGAGCAACAATCCCAACAAACTCTGCCCTGTCAGAGCACATGTGGAATATATATGTTTACTTGTGGAATCACATTTTTAGAAGAATGCATGAGAAAATTACTATGTCTTAAGCTATTTATGCAAATATCTTAAAAATGGATAATGCTACAAATTAAGACTATGAATTAAGTGTTTAATAATATTTAAATATTGCTACTTATTTCTCTGCAGTCAGAAGTTTCATAGAACATCTGTTTCTCATACTAATCAAAAAGCTATAATTAAGTTTCTTCTAAACCTTTATAATGTTAGTTTTGCTACTATCTATCAAAAGCTCTGAAATAACATTATGTGTGCACTTCACTACTCTTGATTTCATTAAACTTATTTGTGCTAGCCACAGAAAATTCACTTTTCTGTTTAGACACTTGTCCCCATCTGTGGTTTTAGTCTTACTTATATACATCTAAGTTTTGGCTTGAATCAGAAATATATGAAAAGTTGTAGGTTATGAAGAGACTAGCTTAAATAGCTAGAGGTCTCTTATACCTACTATGACATTTCTGTATTCAAATACCGAATTCATGCTGCTAACTTGCTTTGGATCTAAGTTCTTCCTCCCAAACATTCCATGTCTGGTTTCTGATGAAATGGAAAAATCACTTATAAAGAGCTTACTATATGTTTCAAGAACTGTGTTAAGCATTAGCGAAACAAATATAAAATTGAGATAATAATCCTGCTCAACAAACATGTTAAATAGAGGAGACAATACATAAAAGAGTGCCCATGTTTCACAGTAGATGGAAAGTTCAGAGAGTACACAGATCCTAGTCAAGAAGTTACTGAGGTCAATAACAAAAGTTTATAACTATTTTCACCATGTCTGATTGTAGGTATTCTCCTTAGACTGCCTTGAATTGATAAGTCAGAAGAAGGTAGTGAATGACAAAGCTCCCATTTGATAACTGTTTCTCCATTCCTGTCTCAAAGTGCTCCCATATGGACTTAGGACTTTCTTTTGCTTGAATGCACAGACTTTTCCTGCATTTGCAGAGCTCTATAGTCCATAGCCTGTGCTCCATGAACTATCATTTTCTTGAAGGGATTATTCATAGCATAAAAACACTTGATATTGGTCTTTTAAAGTTCTTCTATGTTCACAGATATTATTACTGTTATCAGATGAGAAAAGAAGCTAAATGACTTGATTACACAATTTGTAAATACCTGTGATAGGAAATAAAAACCATCATGTTTGAATTCAATCATCTTTTCATTATACATGCAGTAATGCTACCAATTAGATTGTAATATTGAATTTATTAGCAACTACTATCTAGGAGAATCTAAGATCCTATACTGATGAATAAGATATGGGTAACAAAAAAAAAAAAAAAAAAAAGATATAGTCATAAGCAATTTAAACTCTTAGTTGGCCACATGCAACTATATAATAGTTCTTTTAAGAGACAAGAAAGGTATCTCAACTGAGATAACTTTTAGAAAATAAAGATATCATTATTTACTAGATACTAGCACAATTAAGTTTCAAATATTCCATAAATAAATTCTCTATTTTCTCTCTAAGAAAAAAGAACCTTAGAATAAGACTGCTTCTGTTGGTTAAAAAGAAAGAAGCCTCCTTAGAAACTCTCAGTTCTCACTTATATAATGGTGCTTTGCATCTACTTGGGGGCTCCTGGTAAGAGCTTGCTATTGTTTAAGCTATATCCTTTTGGTACTTATAGCCTTCCATTTTTACTAAAACCCATGCACCATAATTGGAAAAATGCTGGATATGGATGTGGAAAGACCCACATTAGAGTCTTGGCTCTATTATTTACTACCTATGTAATTTGAAAAAATTCTCTTAACTTCTCTGGCATACTGTCTCCATCTGTAATAGGAGGGAGATGAACTAATAAGCCTTTAAGGTTCTTTTCTAAATCTGAACAGTAGCAGAATTAAAAGTCTTTTTTTAAAAAAACTCCATTATGAGAGTACAATTCCTCATATTTTCTCTGAGTTCATTCATATACTTGAACTTAAGGAGTAAAGGTCCTTTGTAGGTTAAGACCAATACCAATGCTATATTACCTAATAAGCCTCCTGTTCTCTTCATTTTTTTTATTCCTAACACTTTTTCAAGGGTAGGCAACAATATAGTATAGAAAAATCAAACTTGAAAATCTAGAAAGCCAGTTCAAGTTCTTTCACTAAAATGATACCACATCATTGGGGAAAGCATAATCTTTCTTGCTGTTTTACCATATTTGTAAAATGAGAAAGTTGTACCAGATAAACTTTACAATCTTTGTTAAAATACTTGATGTCTCCCTGCCTCCCTTCTATAATGTAGGATTTATCAGAAGCTATACACCACTTGGCAAGCTATTTAAATCACTTCTCTGATTTAATTACCATATCTATGCTGATGATTCTAAAATCTATCCATCCTGCTCCAACCTCTCTGCTGACCTTTCTTCCATTTCCAATTGCCTTTCACACATCTCAACTCAAAATGGCCAAAATAGAACTTATCATCTTTCCCTCTAAATTTTCTCCCACTTTTTACTTTCCTTTTACTACAGAAGGTACCACTGCTCTTCCAGATTTTCAAGCTTACAATCTAGAAGCAATTTTGGATTCCTCTCTATCTCTTGATCCCACTATGCCCCAATACCAACTGTTGCCAAGGTCTATTAATATCACTTTTATAACATCTCAAATATATATTACCTTATCTCCTCCAACACAAGTCACCACTCGGGTCCCTCTTTCTTTAATACCTGTATTATCACAAAAGCCTGCTAGTGGGTCATCCTGCCTCAAGTCTTTCCTCACTCCAATCTATACTTTGCTCAGGCACAAAAGTGATTTTCCTAAAATTTAACTCTAATCTTCTCACAATCCCCCAAATCGAAACTCAGTAAATTCTAGTAGCTTCCTACTGCCTCTACCTGTGATTAAATAGAAAAGGCTCTGTTTGGCATTCAAAGGCCTTCATAATCTAACTCCTCCATATCTTTCCAGTCTTTTTATACCTTACTCCCACAGACACACACTTTGATCCATTCCTCCTGGCTATTCTACAAACAAGACACTTGATCTCTTGGTTCTGAGAATTTTCTTGTCATTCATGCCTGTAACATTCTTCCTCAGCTGTTTCAACTATTGACCTTTCTGGTTTTCTTTTCTTTATTTAGTCCCAATTACAATGTACCCCCACTTTTTTCAATAGGAAGCCTTCCTGAACCCCTCTTAATTCAAGTGTTTTCCTTCTATTAATTGTATCCTATTTATCTTGTGCAAAGGTTGTTTTATATATATTTGATTGCATGTTGTTTCCCAACTAGATTATAAGTTCCTAGTGAGAAGAAACAATGTTTTGTCTTTTTTTTTTTGTATCCCGGTGTCTGGCACATAGGTGCTTAATAAATGTTTAACTGATTTGACTATAGAGTGCTTGTTTAACTTACAATGCCAAAAATGCTGAGGGGTGGAGCCAATATGACAGAGTAAAGGTGGGAACTCACCTGAGCTCACAAAAGAGATCATAAAAAAGACAAACAGGCAAAAATGTTTGTAGCAGCTTATTTTGTGGAGGTAGAGAATTTGAAATCACAGGGATGACCATCAATTGGGGAATGGCTGAACAACTTGTGGTATATAATTGTGATAAAATACTATTGTTCTATAAAAAATGAGGAGCTTTCAAAAAAACCTAGAAAAATCACATCAACTGATACAAAGTAAAGTGAGAACCAGGAAAACAGGATACATAACAATATAGTATAATATTCACTGTGTACTGTGAATGACTTAGTTATTCTCAGGAATCCAGTAATCCTAAAATAATTCTGAAGGATTTATGATACTACCCACCTCCAGGGAAATAAATGATGGAATGTGAGCATAGACTGAAGCATAACTTTTTCACTTTCTTCATCTTTCTTGCTTTTTTGGGGGGGGAAAAGGGAGGACTCCCAACTCCAGGTTATTTTTGCATGTACTCTTTTTTTCAACTCTTCTTCAGAATCCCTAATTTCTTTTGAAGTTAATTTAAATAGATCTTTTCGCATGAAGCTTTTCCTGATTCCTATGGGTGTTAGTACTTCACCCCCAAATTATCTTGTCTTTATTCATATTTGTTTTATATGTTCTTATTTTATAGATACAACTGTGTTGCATACTGTCTCCTCTGAGAGACTGTGAGCTCTCTGAGGGTATGAACTGCTTTATTATATACTTTACATCCCTATCATCTCACAAAATGCGTAGCGCACATTAAGATTTTAATAAATGATGCTGATAAATGATCTAGCTAATTCATTGTAGGTAGATAATCTTTTAAAAGACTAACTTCATAGTACTTGGTCTTTATTGTAATTTAATATATTAGGTAGGAGGTGAACTTTTAAGAGTCATCTTGTTTTGCTATTTTTTTTTTAATTTTAAATTGTGTAATTTCCTGATTTGTTATATTATTAAACATCTTTCAGAAAAATGAGGCCCTCTGCTGGAAAGTTCCATATTATAGACTTTAATCATATTTAAGGAAAACGAAACTAAGAAAATAAAAAAAGATTAAAATTAGGCTATTTACTGTCATCAAGAATCCTCCAAATATACTGTCTAAACTAATAAGGTCATGTGCTTTTTATGTTATGTTGGACAAACAATGAGTAATTTGAATGTAAAGCTGCTTTAAAATTTATATAGATTCATTCAGACCCCCTATCGTGAGTTTCCAAGAGTCTGAAGAAAATAACATGTAAAGGTTAAATTATCTTCTGATCTTGGGCATACATCTCTCCAATCATATTCTTTGTGTTACTTGCAAAATTCTTGCTAGAGAATGACCCATAATGTATGACCCATACATAGTCTGTACTTCTTCTTTGCCCTTAGGGTAGCCTACAAGAGGTAAATCCTTTTAGAGCCTTGTGACATTATTTCATGATTTATACCCATGCAACCTCATCAGAAGAAACTTTCTGTTAAAACGCTGAGGAAAAAGTGTGGGGTCATGGAAAGCATTAAGCAATTTGTTGTATGCAATTTAGCTTTTTCTCCTCTATAACTTCATTGTCCAGATGCAACATCTAGTGAAAAAGACATGGATTGACAGACTGGTCTTTCTGGTTGTAACCAAATGTTTAATATTGGATTTCAAAATAAATAGTCTTCATCCATTTGTTATTTTACTATGTATAAAAAAAAAAATACCTAGGCAAAATTTTTCTGCATATGAATACTTGGACAAATCTAGTTGCCATTCTCATCTTTGTTTTCTTTCTTTCCCTTCAAAGAACATTTTCATCTTTAAGAGCAACAAAGTTCCAATTAGTGTAATTTCCTGAAGCAGGGTTGATTTTGATAATATCCATGAATTTCTGTTACCTGAAGTTAATTGCGTATTTTTATAATGTGCTGTTAAAGAAAGAAACAAAGAAAAAGTGTTGCAATCAAAAGTTACCTAATAATCATCATAAAATATCAAGTTATATTAGGATATTCCAAGGCCTCTAATTTAATGAAAAGATTCTATTAAATTCTGAAGTCTCAAGGAAAACCAGAACAACTTATATTGAAGTTAAACACTCAGATTATTAAGATTCTCTCTTGCTATTCTAGCTGATTCTTAATTTTATCAATATTTGGAATCTAAAAAGTTCTGGAGTTTATCAGATGTACACATAATTTTCCACTGTCATCTTGAGACGTTGCTAACCAATTCAATATTTTTAAAGTCATGTTCCCTTTTAAGTGTTTTCTCTGCTAATTTAACTCCTTGTTTTAACTGCATTTTCTTACTTTTGAGATTTAACTCCCCACCCCCTCAATATTCATCTATTGTTTACCCTCTTTGCTTTTTAATGTTAGATTTGCCCCTGAAGCTGACCTTTTAAATTTACACTATCTCCACTTTCTCCCAGGGAATTTCCTTTTCATTAGTTTGCTCCAAATAGCTTTTAGGGGGTGGGGGGGATAATAAGGGCCCCAGTAGAATCATAGTTCCTGTTCCTTCAGTGCTCACAGAGAAACATGCTGGCTTTCTTCTCCAGTTCTCTCTAGTCTTTAGTTCTTTTTTATCTTTAGTTCTCTGACTGGGGTGAATCAGTGATTCTGATTCTGAAGGAGCTGGTAGGCAAAAGGGCTGATTCTCAGCCACCTGGTTTTTCCTGAATGGTCACCCCAGGCAAAAGGGAAGCGTGATCCCATCTCCTCTATACCTTTCTTCTTCTACAAGTGAATGAGCAAAATAATTGTTCTACTTCTGGTGCTTAATTCTGCTTTTGGAGGCATTTTGATGGTGAGTGGGGATTGGAGAAAATTGCCAGTTCTCCATCTTGCTGGTCACATGACTTATCTTAAATTCCAATCAAAAAAACAATAACAGTGTTTCTTACAAAATTTCATCTTTTCTTCTTCCAGCACCAGTGAGTAATGAATCTCTGGTTACCTTAGAGAAATATATGTCCCTTGCCTGCCATCACTTACTGTTCCATCATCCTCATTCACCTCATCAATACCTCATGCATATCCCTATATTTCTGACTATTACACTGTGCCTTATTTATTTAATAATCTTAATCTTACATACTTTACCTTATTCATCTTTTTTAAATATTTAATTAAATTTCACTTTTTGATTAAAAAATCTATCATCTCTTCCTTCTATCCCTCACCTCAAACTAAGAATAAAAGAAAAACAAAATCCCTGTTACAAACATGTATAGCCAAAGAAATAAATTTCTGCACTGATCATCTCCCTCCTTCCCATCTCTCTTTCCTTCCCTGTCTCCCTCTCCTTTCCCTCCTCTCTTCTCCTTCCTCTTTTCCTCCCCTCTCCTTTCACTTCCTGCCCCCCCCATTCTATCCCTGTCTCACTCACTCTTTCTCTTGCTCTTGCTTACTCTTTCTCTCTCTGAAAAAGCGATTAGGGAGTCAGGTTTAAAACTCACCAGTGGAATTTGGGGATGAGCAATTTTCCACTTCACTACTTTGTTTTTAGAGGCAATATAGTCTCCACTACACAGGTGCTATAACCACATTCATCATATCAGAAAAGCAGCATGACAAAATGTTCATTAAGGATAGTATAAACATTAAAGTTAAAAAGAGTGGGTGTCATCTTTTTATAATAATAAATTTGGGATTTTGTGTAGATTAATAGCCTTCAATAGCTCCTCTAATATTTGTTATCACCACTTTCTTTATATCATTATATTTGGCAGGTTTCTTTAAGCAGCAAGTCAGACCCATGATGCATATATTAGCAGCAGGAATACCATGTCACTGAGATTCTTATTCAGCTCAAGGAAGATCCATTTCTTCTTACTTCCTAATACTTGCTTACTTAGAATTCCTTGAACATGATATTCAGTTGGCTATTGTGCTTTTACACTGATTGTTCATCACTCCTAGAATATTTATCTAAGACTCAGACCAAATACTACTTTTTACCAAAAGTCCTTTTTAGTCTTCCAAGTTGGTATTGTATCTAATTACCTATATGCTGTTTCCCACATTAGATTGTAAACTCTGTGAGTAATCAGTGGTTCATTTTCCTTTTAGTTGTATTTCCAGCTCTTAGTATAATACCTAGCATGAAGTAAATGGTTAATAAATTTTAAAAAATAAATTCATGCAGACCAATCCTTTGAAATACTATAGGAGTTTTGAAAAAAAGATAATTTATTTATAAGAATAAACACAATCTTTTCATCAGGTGACAAGGAAGATAATTTAAACTAAAGTATGAAGTTGTAAATGAGACACTAGAGAAGCTCCTTGTTTCATTTTTAACTGTCTATATCTGGACTATGAGGGTATAGAATGCACTTAATAAATGCTAGCTTATTGATTGGGCAACCAAGTGGCAAATTGGACATAATGACAACCCTGAAGTCAGGAAACTCATCTTCCTAAGTTCAAACCTGGCCTCAAGAAACTTACTCATTGTGTAATTCTAGGCAAATCACTGAAATTTCTTTGTCTCAGTTCCTCATATTAAAAAAGGGTCTCTAGTGAGTTTGTATTCCAAAGACATCAGAAAAGAACCTACATGGACAAAAATGTTTATATCAGCCCTTTTTGTAGTAGCAAGGAACTGGAAATTGAGTGGATGTTCATCAGTTGGGGAATGACTAAATAAGTTACAATATATGAAGGTAAGGGAATATTATTGTTCTATTAGAAATGATGAGCAGGCTGATTTCAGAAAAGTCTGGAAACACGAATAGATGCTGAGTAAAGTCATCAAAACCAAGAGAACAATGTATACAGTAACTACGAGATTATGTGATGATCAACTGTGATGGACTTGGCTCTTTTCAACAACACAATGATTCAAGGCAATTCCAATAGACTTGGGATGGAAAGTGCCATCCGCATCCCGAGAGAGAACTATGGACACTGAATATGGATCAAAGCAAAGTATTTTCATCTTTTTTTGTTTTTGTTGTTTGTTTTATTGTTTATTTTTCCCCATATGCTTTTTTTTCTTTTGATCTGATTTTTTTTTGTATAGCATGATAAATATGGAAATATATTAAGAAGAATTGTACATATTTAATCTATATTGGATTGCTTATTGTCTTAGGAAAGTGGGGGGAGAAAAACTTGGAACATAAAGTTTTCCAAAGCTAAATGTAGAAAACTATTTTTGCATGTATTTGGAAAAATACTATGATATTTAAAAAAAAACAAAGAAAAAAATATGCTGGAGAAGGAAATGACTCCAAATAAGGTCACAATGAGTTAGAAACAACTATAATAATTGAAAAGCAGGCTTATTGATTGATAGCAAAAAAATATGTGATATGAAAGCATATATTTATATTATACAAATAATTCCACTGGGAAGTACTATGATTTGATTTTAAAGTAAGAAGGACTGAGTTTGAATCCTCCCTCAGAAACTTAAATTTACTAGCTGTGTAAACCCAGACCAGGGGTCCTCAAACTACAGCCCGTGGGCCAGATGCAGCAGCTGAGGATGTTTATCCTCCTCACCCAGGGCTATGAAGTTTCTTTACTTAAAGGCCCACAAAACAAAGTTTTTGTTTTTACTATAGTTTGGCCCTCCAACAGTCTGAAGGAAAATGAACTGGGCCCCTACTATTATAAAAGTTTGAGGACCCCTGACCTAGACCAATAACGCAATCTCAACTTTTGTCATTAGTAAAATGGAGATCATTATAGTACCTTACAAGATTAATATCAGAATTGAATTCAAAATCTAAAGACAGCCCTTTGCAAATTATAAAGAACTATGTGAACTGCTGTTAGTATTCCTGCTACTGTTACTGATACTACCACACTAACTATTACTACTACTCTCACAACACACTTCTCAATGCCTCCAGAAACAATAACAATTACCAACATCAATACCATTACTACCACAACTACATAACCTTCAGTGCCTCCAGAAAAGTCCCTAAAATTATCAGTTACTAATGACTTGCTAATCTGTACTAGTAGAGGGAATTTCTACACTTAGAATTTTCTAAACAAACAAAATGCTAGATCTATTCCCTGACGCTGAATTTGCAGCAGGTTATTATGGGGAAGATTTCATCTAAAAGTAAGAGATATTATGAAAGAAAGAATGAAATAAAAGAAAAGCACATTTAAGGACTTACTGCCTTCTACAGCTAATCTCTACAAGAAATTATTTTTAGACTATGAGGAAAAAGTATCTAGTTGTTGGCAAAGAAAAAATAATTTTTCATTTTTTATTAATAATTAGTTTTGTTTCTTTCCATTACTAGTAAAGGAAAAGCATAACTGTATTTTATTAAACACTATCTCAAAATTTAAAGGACCAAATGCAGTTATCATGTGATCTGAGAAAATATGCAGCTCAAAATAGAATAAGGTTTTTTAATAGAATCTTGAAAGCATATGATTCTAATATTGACTTACATATAGAATTGAGGCACCAATATTATTATGTCAATTTAATCACGCTTCTCAATTTTGAAATAGATAAGTTTAAAAAGTGAAACTAAAAGTTAAAAATATTTTTGAATCCTGATATTTATTTTGTTCAATAACTATTTTGAACATATGCTTGTAAAAACCACCTCCAGGAAACTTTATTCATGGCTCATAATAATAGGACAAAATGATAATTTGGAAGATGTAATTAAACTTAATTATTAAAACAGCAAAGAGAATTGTGCAAAGCATTAGTTAAGCTAAAAAAAAAAATTAAGTGAGATATGGTCCCTCCCATAGATTTTCTTCCCCAACATGGGGAATTACATGCACACATGTAATTACAAGATTATAATGCACACCAAAAAAAAAAGGTAAAAAAAAAAAAAAAAAGAAAAGAAATAAGTGCAATTAGGGTGGAAAAGTCACTTATAACTGAGGTACGAATTGGCTATTGAGGAGAACAAACCCTTTAAGCACAAAGGATTCATATACTTAGGTTCAATTGGTTCAAGAAGTCTGATGCCTCCAATCACCAGATTTCACATTTACATAGGGCTTTATAATTTATAAGACATATTATGCAATATATGTCATGATTCTCAAGTAGCTCTATAACAGAGAAAAACAAGGATTATCATTTTCTTCTCATAAACTAACTAGGGTTGTTTAATATGATAGGACTGCCATGTATTAGAGGCATTACTTGGATCTAGTTATCTGACCACAAATCTAGCAATCTTTTTTTTAATCTATGATGCTGCTTCTTATAGACATTAATGAAAATGAAAAGTAATTAAGGACTTGTTTAAGCTTGAGAAAAGCACTATTTATCAGGTAAATTATAATGGGGAACACTGCAAACTGGAAAGGAGAGACAGGAATCTATAGATGTAGAAAAAAAGTCGATCAACTATCAAATTTACAATCACTAATTATTACAGATGCAGTTTTTACAGTTCTGTAGTTATAGACATCAAAATTCTGACAAATGACTGGCCAACCAAATACCAATTCATTAATTGATTATTAATTCAAACAAAAAGAAGTGCAGCTTTTTAGGGGAATAGAAGGTCTAACTATGTGAGAATAGTGTCCAAAGTTTCTATGGTAATAAATGAAGAGAGTAAAATTACTTTAGTAGAAGAAATTATAAACACTACATGTTTCTTAGGTCCACCTTTCCAAAATTTTACCATGCAAGACTCTTATGCCAAGATTATTTGAGTGACAATCATTTATGAGAACAAAAATCTCTACCATGGTAAGTAAATCAATTATAACTTGTACCACCAAGGGATATTTTCAAAGGAAAAGATTCATTACAAAACTCTCTTCTCCCATGATCAATGTTTAAACTACCTGATATTTTAAGTTCACTCTGCATTAGTCTTTGAATCTGGAGAACAAATTCCTCAAACCTGTACAATTAGAGGAATTATATTATTAACACACTTACTTTAGAAGTTTTTTTTTTAATAAATCCCAAGTAATGAAATAAAAATTTCTGGGCCAAAAGTTCTTTTTATGACATTATGACATTAAAGCAAGTTTTATGACATTAAGACAAGAAGTGCACAATGGGTGAGTATTTCCTAAATCTATTTGAACCCTAAGCACTTTTTTGCCATATAAATTAGTTTATAGACAAGAGGTTCATAATGGTTGAATATTTTCTGAATCTATTTAAACCCTAAGGGTAATGTTCTTTGTTCGGTTTCTTGGGAGTCTTTGAGGCAGCCTTCTTTTCAGTTCAGTAATCACCAGAAGAGTAGCCAGGGGTTCAAATCCTTTATTATTTCTTTGCCTGATGCTGGGCAGCTTTCTGGAGAGTCTTTCAGTCTGGCCTTGGTCTTAGTGGGGGAAGTGCAGGAGGCCAGGCCAGCCACCAGGAAGACAGAAGATTGAACTGAATTTCTCCCCTTGGCTCTGAGAGCTTAAGCTCCTGCCACCAGTCCAGGTCTTCTCTGCCTCTTTGAGCTTTGCTTCTTTGGCTCTCAGTCCCTGTTTATATGCTCCACACTGAGTATAAATCAATCATTATATCACTAGGAAAACATTATTTGTTGTAAGATTAAATCAATCATACTGAACAATGCTAAACTAGATAACCATTGTCTCTATCAATTCCATTTAGTACCTTGTAAGCATCTTTGTGGCATCCAAGTTCAGAGTTCTGGCCCATAGTCCCTGATACATAAATGTTTGTTATTTTGACTTGACTGTTTCCATTAAAAAAACAAACAAACAAGGAAATGATGCTGTGTTTAAGTAGTTTGAATATGTAGTAGCATCCTAATCTTAATGCTAAGATTTGCTTCTTAGGAATGTAAAAAATTAGAATATTTCTGTTATAAGATTAAACAGAAAATTGTTATGAATGTACTTAAAAATATATAATTTTCAGAAGAGAAAAGTCAAAATTTTGTTTTAATGATTTATACAAAAATTTTTCAAGGCAAGACAAGAAGGAAGTTATAGCTAAAAAAAAAAATCTGTGTTTATGGAATGAATGAATGCTTTAAAGCTAACAAAGCACTTTGATATATGTTAAATGATTTAATCCTTACAAATCACCAGACTAATCTATTCTGGTTTTCTCAAAAGCAGTTTTCTATAGTATGCTAGACAAATTCAACTTCAACCATGTCTAAGAAATCAATTGTTTTATTAAAGTAGAACTTTATTTAAATGACAAATAGTTGAAAATCACATTTCCAGCAAATAGGAGCTATACATGAGAGGTAAGTCTATTGTCACAGCACTGAATTCAGTAAAAGCAGGGGGACTCAAATATTTGAATTTTGGTAGTAGATGCTTTACCTACAGGTACTCAGTTCTTTAGGCAATTCTTCTTTTAAGTAGCAATTTTAATTAAGTGTTAAAGGAGTTTCATTGGTTTTCAAGTGAAAGTAACTTAAATGACTAAATGACAATTGATTTCTTAGTAGAGGGGAAAAAACCAACCCAGAGCTGTAAAGACTAAATTCAGAGAATTCTTATGTTTGCCGAAGTCTTGAATCATTTACTCTATGTCTGTCACAAAGTCAAAATTACCCTCTGAAACTCTTCTCTGTGATCTTACTTAATATAAAGAGTATTACTTATTAACCAGATAACACATTTATGGTAGATAAGTAGACAAGGAAATGTGATGAAGATCATTCAGTGCCACTATATAACTTTGTTATAAAGAATGCTATTTTATGATGATGTTATATTCACATAACAGAATTTGGATATAATGAATATAACTGTAACAAAACATTTGAAAGGCCTTACGTGACATAAACATCTGGTTATAACTCTGAATATTTAAGAAGGAAACTATATGTGAGTCAACAAATTTTTAATTGATTGATTTGTTTTTCCATAAATTTTAATTTTTATTTTTCCCAGTTACATGTAAATCATTTTTTACATTTGTTTTTAAGACTTTGAATTATAGATTCTCTCTCTTTCTTTATTCCCTCTCCCCTCATTGAGAAGGAACATGTGAAGTTCTGCTAAACATTTCTATAAGTCATGTGAAAGAAAAGAGAGATTTGACACTCTTCCCCTCAAAAAATAAATTCGAGAAAAATGAAATTTTTAAAACACATGCTTCAATTTATATTCAGAAACAGTCAGTTCTTTCTCTGAGTGTGGATAGCATTTTTCTTCACATGTCCTTTGGAGCAGTTTTGGATCATTGCATTGCTGAGAAAAGCAATGTCATTGATAGCTGATCATCCCACCAACACTGATATTATTTTATATACAGTACATTTCATTTTGTATGAACTCAGGGAAGACATTCCGGGTTTTTCTGACAACATTCTGCGCATTATTTATTGTAGAACAATAATATTTCATCATAATCATAAACCACAATTTATTCAGCCATTCCCTAACTGAAGAACATCCCTTCAATGTCTAATTCTTTGCCCTGAGAAAATAGATACTATAAATATTTTTGTACATATAGGTCCTTTTACTTTTATTAAAAATTTATTTTGGGACACATGCCAAGTAGTGGTATTGTTAGGTCAAAGAGTATGCATGATTTTATACTCCTTTGGGCATAGTCCATATCTTTTGTTGTTTTATCAACAGGTGAGTGGTTCTTGTTTTTAATAAATTTGAGTCAGTTCCCGATATATTTGAGAAGTGAGGTCTTCATCAGAGAAACTTGCTTCAAAATTCTTTTTACAATTACTAATGATGACTAATCACCCATACCTCCATTAATTCTATTCTCTTCTTTCAGCCTGTCTCTTCTCAAGTGTGTAAACTTACCTTCTGATTGTATCGACACAGTAATAGTTTTTACAAAGATACTTCCACATCTATACTATACAAATGAAATGATACTCTATAAGAAATTGAATGAAATACTCAAGTTGCTTTAGAAAGCTAGAGTGACGATCACAAATAAAACCTTCTGATCCTCCATAAAGTACCAATATTACAATATTAAAAAAAAAAGACTATAAATCAAGTAAAAAATTTTTAATCAACAATTATGAATTATAATTTTTTCATAGTATAGATTTAAACTGTTCAATGAAAGTTAGAAGTTAGATAGGGAGAATAAAGCTAAAAGAATATTTATGTAAATTTTTTATTCATTATTTCTATACTGAAATTTAGATGAAAGTTTCTTAGGCCTAATGTGAGAAGAAAAATTTTATTTGTATAAAATATGATTGGGTGTACTCATTATGAAAAACTGATAATAATTTGAGGCAGTAAATATGGTCAGGCACATTTAGGTTAAAGATGATGTGTATCTCTCGGAAAATTGCTAAGGCCTCAATTACAATATCCAAAATAAGTAGATTGGAATTTTGTGAAAGATAATATATTTTCTTAGAACCAATTATAATCAAAATTTTTTCCAACTTTGCTAAGAGGCCTATTTTCCCTTCTTGAATTTAGTCAGGAAGCTAATGGAATTAATTTTAAAATCCATTCTAAATTTGAGATGGCATAGCTTAACCTATTTAAGAAAACTTCTCATTCCATGTGAAATTCGACACTTATCAGCTTATATTTATTTTTTGTCTAACATTCTTTGAACATAAATATACACAAGAAAAATTTTAATCATAAAATAAGATCAAGAAAGAATCTGAAGATTCATAAAATAACATAAATTTTCTAAGTTATATTTAAGTTTATTGAAACTTCCAATTATTTCAAATCATTTATTTTCAAAGTAATGATATCTGAAAATAAATGAGATGGATGATTAAGGGAAAATGGATAATATAAATTGCACTATTAAAAGAATGCTACATTGAAAAATCAGTAAAGAAAATTTTTTATTCTCAGAATATTTTATGTCTTTTATACTGACCATATCTGGAACAGTAGATAGAAATAACAGCTGTGAAGTAGGCAAAAATCCAGCAGATGGCTCTCAATGTTCAATTTTTAAAGGCACTAGTAAATTTCAATTTCCAAAGAAATCAGTTTTTTTTTTTAAATTTTAAATCTTAATGTTAATGTCATTAAAAATCAAACTAATTGAATTTCTTGAAAGATATAATACTGCATAAGAAAAAAAAGGAAATTTTATAGTGCTAGAACATATTTCAAAAGAAAATATAAGAGGAACTAAATGTAATGTTTGAAATAGAAAGGAAGAATAAGAGAAAATTCCAGTGATTAAGAGGCATAAAAACAACACTGTACCATAACTTATAGAAATTTGATTACACAAAAGTCAATAAGACTTGAGTTCAAGTTTCATCTCTGACATATACTAGATATGCAACTTTGGTTAAGTTAATTAAGGTCCAAGTATCCTCCGAAAATCTTTACAGCTAACTTGAAATGAAGAATGTTAAATGTTCCTAACTGGACATTCCCTACATTGATGCAATCATAGATCTAGTTAAAAAATAAAAAGAAAAATTTGATCTTATAGAATGTTAACTATTTTCCTATATATAATTTTTCAACCTTATTATTCCACCAAAATTGCTTTCTCCAAAGTTTGTAATGACCATTTAATTGCAAAATCCAATGGCCTTTATCATTCCTCAGTCTCCTGGATCTCTCTGCCGTCTTTGACATCTTTGATCACTCTCTCAATAAGTACTAGCTGAATTAAAATTATAGGAAAATAATTTAATGTATTAATATACACATACAATTATGAAAAAAACCTAGCATGATAAAAACCACATGAAGCAATTACAGATAAGAAATGTCAAACAAAGATAAGAGAATGGGTTATAAAAAGGGAACATTAGGATCAGAAATTCCGTTCAGGAAACATTTACAGAGCATCCATTTTATGGAAAAATGTACTAGAAACTATTGGAGTTAATAAAGAAAAGAAGACAATTTTTGTCTTTAAGAGAATGCAATGTTTTGTGGGACAGGTAAAGCTAAAAAGGGTATTAGAAAATTAAGAAATGAGAGAAATATCTGATGCCTTACTGTTTGAGGATGGGAATCTGGATCAGGGAATATTGCACGTAAGATAGAGATAAAATGAGAGAGCATTTATTACATGCTGGGCACTGTACTAAGCAATGAGAACATGAATGAAATCATGGAGGACAGTCCCTATTCTAAAGGACCTTACAATATAATAGAGGAAAATACATTTATATTGGGATGCCAAAAAAGGGTAGAGGTGAAGGAAGAGTATCTATTAAGAAACAATGCAATGGTGGAGAATGGAAATGAAAATGAAAGTGAAGTGAAACATGGCTGGGATCTTTTGCAAAATAATGCTGAGAATGAAAATGTCATCAATAATGGAAAGAAGGCCACAAAGGGGAGTTGTCCTAGGGTGGCACAATGGCAAGTGAACAGGAAAAGGTAGAGCCTGATGTAATTTAAGGACAATATTTGACTTAATTTTATTCATTCTATATTCATTAGTGAAACTGGTTTACAACTCTTGTTTTTTATATTATATTTATCTGGTAATAAAATCAACACTATATTAGTTTCATAAAAGGTACTGGGATAATGATCTATATTTCCCTATTTTTATAAATAAATAGGAAATAAATACAAAATAGAGATTATTTTTACTTATAAGTTCTTAAAGAATATCACTGTAAAATCCAGGTCCAGGTATTTTTTAGATTGTTTTTTGCAAGGAAATTAAATCATTGATGACAGAGTTAACTCTTCTAATTTCAAATCTTGTGATCTTATAATTTTTTTTAAAAGTCATTTTCTACAGGGTCTTTTTTGGAGCAGTTTCTTGATATAAAATTAATTACCAGAATTATGTGATTTGTTTGAACATTGGGTTTCCTCTATAAATGTATTGATGTTTGTCTAACTTTTTCTTCTTTCTTTTTTTTTCTTACAAAACTCTTTACTACAAGGGACATCTCTAGAAAGAAAGATGGTAAGAACATGCAGAAATTGAGAGATGTAAAAACAAAACGTATAAATAAAAACATATACATGTATTTTTAAAAGGAAAAGAAACTGAAGCCCAGAATGGGGGGGAGGAGGAGAATTGTCCTAAACCTCACAACTAATAAATAGATGTACAAAGAACTCAAAATCAGGTTTTATGACTCCAAGCCCAATTCAGTATCATTCTTTTTGTGCTAAGAGTAACTTTTGAGCTCAAACATTAGGAAACACAACTTAAAATGCAAAATAACAACAATGACAATAATAATAGAGCAACAAAATATTCCTCTTTATGATTTTAAAATTTCTTTTGTGCATATTATAGACCCTCCTCTTCCATTTTTAATTTTACAGATTTGTATTCTCAGTCTTTGGACTAAATTTGGAAGTTGTTTTGCAATTTGAAAGTTGTTAATTTAATTGGTCTTTCTGAAAAAAGCAATTCTTAGTTTTAATTAACTTCATTTTGTTTTTCTTCTTAAATCTCTTGTTTCTATTCTCAAGCTTATAATCTCTTTTTTTTTTAAACTTTTTCAGAGGTTCTTGTTTTGATTCTTTCCTAGTGTTTGAATATTTAAGTTTAATTTACTTATTTTCAATTTTATTTCTTACTAATATGACTTTGATTAAAAGAATAACTTTGGCTAAATTCCTTAACTTGCAAAATTTCTGGCATATACTGAGCACTTACATACTTGGGGTTTTATAGATTGATCCCACACATGTGGTACTGACTTTTAAATATTACAGTACAGTCCTTCCCCCCGCCCCACCCCATTTCTTTTTAAAATTCAATTACTCTTAAACAGATAGCTTTTTCAGGCTCTATGTTGTATACTTTGTATAAATTGTTGTTGTATACATTGTATAAATTTGTATTAATTTGACTTTTATTTAATTTTATGGTATGAAAACATAGTTTGCATAACTTATCCATATTTAAATTTATAAGGAACAGCTATACAGTCTACTATGTGATTAATTTTTGTGAGGTTCTGATTTTTATTTAAAAAGGAAGTATAGTCCTCATTTTTCTTTTTTAATTTCTTTCTTTACTTTCTTTTCGATTTATCTTTTTGCTAATAAATGTAGATATTGTTTAGTGATCATTATCTTTTTATGTTAATAAAATGCACATATTTATCCTAAATAATAATTAGATTAGATTATTATCTGATGTCTGTTACAATTATTATATCAATATAACAAAAATACATAATTTTAAGTAAAAACACTAAATTGGTTGTATGCTGTTACTTTCATTAATAAGTTGTCAATAAGTTTGTAATCCCTTCTCCACTGTTTAAAAAGGTCTCTCTTCTAAAGCATCATTGTGGAGTTGTGAAATGATCTAACCACTCTGGAAGGCAATTTGGAACTGCCCAAAGGACTATCAAACAGTCTCTGTATTAGATATGCATAAAAGCTAAAAAAGGACCCATGTGTGCAAAAATGTTTGTAGCAGCCCTTTTTTCAGTGGCAAGGACTTGAAAATGGAGTGCATACCCTTCAGGTGGGGAATGGCTAAGTTACATTATTGCATATGAATGTAATGAAATATTATTGTTCTATAAAAAATGATGAGTACGCTGATTTCAGAAAAGCCTGGACTTACATGAAATGATGTTAAACAAATTAAGCAAAACCAAGAGAACATTGTACATAGTAACAACAAGATTACGTGATGATCAACTGTGACGGATTTGGTTCTTTTCAACAATAAGGTGATTCAAGAAAATTCCAGCAAACTTATGAAGGAAAGTGACATCTACATCAAGACAGATAACTAGGGAGATTGAATGTGAATCAAAGCATAGTATTTTCACCTTTTATTAAAGTTAAAAAAAAAAAAACTGTCCGAGAGAATAAAAATTAAAACATATGGCATAAATTTTTTTTAAAAGAGTTAAAAAATAAAAAAGGTATCTCCTTCTAGAATTGGGAAATGAAAGATGATAAATTCAGAATGAGGGCTTGAGGGGACAATGGGATGGAGAAATCCAGACCTAACTTGCAAGAAACTCAGATTGAGAATGAGGAGAAACTCAAGATTCTTAAGAGGTAATGAATTTAAGACAAAAAAATCCTGGGTGAGAGAGTAGAGGATCAGATCAAGGATAAAAGTTAAACTTTTAACCTATCAAGGGGAAGGGTATGTCTCCCTAAGTGAAAGTATAAAGGAATTAAAAACCAGTGAAGATATAGATATTAAAGTATGGAGTAAGGGGAAAACATGAGCTCTTGATTGTGTAATTCTGTGATTTTTTTTCACTAATGTAATAGGCAAAGTGTTCTCAGACAAAGGCTAATGAGAAGAAGATGGTGACCTTCAAGAAAAATGAGTTATTAAAGCACCCCCTACAATAATAAAAAGTAAGAATGAACAGCAGTGAGAAGAAGATATTGAGAGCAAAGAGATAACTGAAACTGAGAACAGTCAGGGATTAAGTGTCAAAAAAGGAAAAAAAATTGTTCTTTTACATTCCTTTAAAAAATTTATCTTAATTATATAAATTTTCTTCATATGTAGTATTTTGTTCCTTACTATATCTATAAACCATACTAATTATTTTGTAATAATTTCACATTTCATATAAAAATATCAAGTAATAATGTAATCAAAACATTAAATTAAATTATAAAATGTAACTGAATTTAGCACTGAATTTCTTCCATAAAATGAGATGTACATAGAAAATAAAAATATTGATATTCTGTAAAAATATTGTAAAATTGTATAAAAGATTATATAAAAGTAGCAATTTTACCTTATTGAAGAATATACATAACCAAAAGACTTTTAAGAGATATATAATAAAGATCATTTAAAGATCAGATTTTACAACCTTTGTGAAAATATATTGCTGCTTTTTAAAGAGTTTGTACTTTTATTAGTTAGGGAGGTATTTTTAAAGAGTGAAAAATGAGAGTTAACACTAAGTTTATGGCATTTAACTCAAATCAAAGAACAAACTATGGCAATTATAATGCAATATGGAAGGTAATAATTTCAATCATACTTTCCTTAAAAACATGAAAACATACTCAAAGAAAGGAAAGTGCAGCCTATCATGGCATGTATTTGTAATGTGTCGTTTAGCTTAATTTTCAAAAATTAAGGTCCAATTACTTCAATTTAAAAAAAAAAAAAAAGATTTCTCATCAGCCCCTTACCTGTTTTTCAGCATGTCCATATTCCGGTCCTTGGTTTGGCAAAAAATAGCAAATGTGGCCATTATTTTTAGCTTTTTCTCTTAAAGCCATAGCTGTTCGTACAGTGGCATTTCGAGCATGCACAAAAACCATCACCTAAAACAAAACAGAAAACAATCTATTCAGTAGAATACAAAAACTACAATAAGTTTTTAATTAAATATGAAATGCTTGTTTTAAGAAACTTTCTTTCCATTGATATCAGTCATTCAGTTCTTTTAGCACCATTCCTCCCCCCCCCAAAAAAAAAATGTGTTTTACAGCCATACTCCCCAGAGAAACCAAAGACTTTGAAGAGGTGCATGACTGAAAAAGAAATTTAGTAAGGATGCTATATCAGGCACTATACTAAGAATTAGGGATACAACAACACGCAAGTCAAAGCCTAGAAAACTTACATTCTAAAAGTTAAGACAATATATCAAGAGGAGACAGAGTGGGAAAGAGTACGAGAAGATATACTGGGAAGGGCAAAATCATTGGGAAATGTCTAGTAAATCACATGGCCTGGTTCTGGGCAAAACAAAGTGAGGGTTTAATTTTTACAGCCAAGGACCCACAGGCAAAGTCCAAGTTCTGGCTGAAGGAGGAAGATAGTCCAAGGATATAAACAGGCAGTTTTCATATAAAGAAATCAAAGCTACCAGTGGTCATATGAATTTGGAGGGGATGAGGGAAAACTGATACATACTTTTACTTAGCAATATCTTGGTGTACATGCCAAAGAACTCATTTAAAAAAAAAAAAAAAAACTACACAACTATTTATAGAAGATCTTTCTGTGGTGGCAAAGAATTGGAACCAAGCAACTAGGGAAGGGCTAAAAAAATAACCAAACTGCAGTATATATGACTGTGATAGAATATTATATGAGAAACGGTGAACAGGATGTTTTCAGAGAAACCTGAAAGACTTAGAAGAACTAATAAAAAGTGAAATGAGAAGAACCAGGAAAACATTGTATATGGTAAAAACGATACTACATGAAGATCATTTGTGGATGACTTAGCGATTCTCAGCAACATGATAATCCTAGGCATTTTCAAAGCACTTAATGATGAAAAAATGCTATTCATCTCTAGAGAAAAGATCTGGTGGAGACTGAATACAGATCAAAACCTAATTTTTTAAACTTTATTTTTCACTGTTTGCTTTGTATGTGTTTTCATAATATGACTAATGTGGAAATATGTTTTGCATGACTGCCCATGTATAATCTCTATCAAATTACTTGCCTTTTCAAAGCGGGGTAGGAGAGAACTTGCAAGTCAAAATTTTTAAAAACTAAAGTTAAAAGTTGTTTTTACATGAAACTGGAAAAACAATATTCAAAAATATTCTAAAAGCAATAGAATCATGGCATGTACGCCATGATATTGCTAAGTAAAAGTATGTATCAGTTTTCCCTCATCCCCTCCAAATTCATATGACCACAGATAGCTTTGATTACTTCATATGAAAACTGCCTGTTTATAGTCTTCATTACCTACAAAATAAAAAAGAATAGAATTATATCACAGTAGAAACCATGACTTGTTAAACTGTTTCTTAGAGAGATATTGTTTGGGGGCAACTAAGGACGACCTGAGTTCAAAGCTAGTCTCAGACACTTAATACTTAGTAGCTGTGTAACTTTGGACAAAGTCATTTAATCCTGATATTTACCTTATGCTTTGTGTCTACTGAACCCAGCTCTTTAGGAACTATCTCAGGCCAGATCTGAGCTCAAGTTTTCCTGATTTCAGGCCCAGAGCTTCATCCATTGTACCTCTAACTTCAGACTATATATGTAGGGATGAAATTATTTACATGCTGTCTCCTATTTTTTTCCCCATTCTAGGTATCCCATGAGCCTATGAGTTGCATGGACCATGCTAAATGCTTAAGGGTTAGGATAATAGCATTAAGGAAGGAAGGAAGGAAAGAAAGGTGGGAAGAAAGGTCTGAATTGGGGTGAGAGAGGGAGGAAGGCTTCAAATTGAATATAAATAGCAATCATTTTTGCTTTGGCCATAAATCCTGAAGGTCTTCCCCTCCTATATTTATCTATTTATAGATTTTTAAAATAATATAATATATAGTTATTTTATTATTATTTCACTAGGTGAAAGAGGAAATTCTTTCACTCAATTGCTACCTAGCCTTAATCACTGAACATTGAAGACATTAGCTTAAAAAGATCAAGGTTACCCATTGAATCTAGTGTCCTCTATAGTTGTTCTGATTTATATCTGGCCATTGTATTGGATGCTCTGGAGAGGAAAGAGAGGTACATGACTTTGCACACTCCTCCCTCATTTAAATTCAATTCACTTGCATGTCATGGTATCATCTTCCTAATGTTGTGGTCCTCTTTGAGAATGAAGACAAACAACAATACTTAAACCCAATTGCCTCTCACAAAGGAAAAAGAGAACAAAGAGAGACAGACAGATTGTTTGATTGACAAATATCTATTCTTTTCAAAGTAGATATTTTATAGACAAGCCAATCTCAAAATGACTAAAAGAGAATTCCACTCCCACCCCTGCCCCCCCCCCAAAAAAAAAACCTTTGGAACTTACATATTTTGCTGAAGTCACTTTCACCCTTCTAATCACTCAAGTGATTAACTTCAGTACAATCTGACTTCTCATTCTCCCTCATCCCAAATATCAAATCAGCTGTTAAATCATGTTCATTCTGCCTTTACAAAATTTCTGAAATCTCTCTTCATCTCTATTTTCACAGCCAATACATTTGCACAGTCTGTGCTACTGCAAGTGTCCCTATCTTTAGTCTTCCCCTTCCAAATGCATATTCTAAACAACTATTATTTTTTGAAACATTATAAAATTTTCCTTCTCAGGTTATTTTTTTCTTTCTAGATCCAATTTTTCTTGTGCAGCAAGATAACTGTATAAATATGTATATGTATATTGGATTTAACATATATTTTAACATATTTAATAAGTATCGGACTACCTGCCATCCAGGGAAGGGGGTGAGGGAGAAGAAGGGGAAAAGTTGGTTTTGCAAAAGGTCAATGTTCTTTTTGCAAAAAAGAAGGTTTTGCAAAGGTCAATGTTGAAAAAATTACCCATGCATATGTTTTGTAAATAAAAAGCTTTAATAAAATAATTTTTTAAAAAAAGAAACATTATGCATTGTGCTACTTCATGTATACAAAACCAATCAAACTGTCCTTTTTCCTGTTTGTTAAAGATGGTACACCTTTTGAAATTTCTCTCCTGTTAAAAATTGATTCAAGAGGCAGAGTCAAGATGGTGAAGAGGACACATGTTTCTTTCTGACCTTCTCCTAGGACCGTCACACTAATTACCAAATCCAACCTCTGAATTAGCTATGGACTGGCAGAACCCACAAATACTGGGAGTGTAACAAATTACCAGCAGAAGACAATATCGGGCATTGAGGGAAGCAGGCCAAGCACAAGTTGGTTGAGCACAGAAGCTGCAAAGTGCAGGCAAGACAGAGTCCCGGAAGAGTCTATGACTGGAATCTACACCAGTGTTGGCTACTCTGCCCTGGTTGCAAGCCAGTAGATCAGCAGAGAAGTTACAAAACATCCACTATGAACACAAAAGGTAAATAGTGAACCCCAAAATGCTAGAATTTCGTGGGACCTGGCCAGCACAGGGAGTGAACACAGACTCAGTGCAGCCACTGTCGCTTGTAGAATAACCTTGGACAACCTCCTTTGTCCTAAAAACAGATCTTTCTTTTTTTTTTTTTTTAAATAACTTTTTATTGACAGGACCCATGCCAAGGTAATTTTTTACAACATTATCCCTTGTACTCACTTCTGTTCCAATTTTTCCCCTTCCTCCTTTCACCCCCCACCCCAAGATGGCAAGCAGTCCTATACATGTTAAATATGCCACAGTATATCCTAGATACAATATATGTGTGCAGAACTGAACAGTTCTCTTGTTGCACAGGGAGAATTGGATTCAGAAGGTAGAAATAACCCGGGAAGAAAAACAAAAATGCAAACAGTTTACATTCATTTCCCAGTGTTCTTTCTTTGGATGTAGCTGCTTCTGCCCATCATTGATCAATTGAAACTGAGTTGGGTCTCTTTGTCAAAGAAATCCACGTCCATCAGAATACATTCTCATACAGTATCATTGTTGAGGTATATAATGATCTCCTGGTTCTGTTCATTTCACTTAGCATCAGTTCATGTAAGTCTCTCCACGCCTCTCTGTATTCATCCTGCTGGTGATTTCTTATAGAACAGTAATATTCCATAACATTCATATACCACAATTTACCCAGCCATTCTCCAACTGATGGGCATCCATTCATTTTCCAGCTTCTAGCCACTACAAACAGGGCTGCCACAAACATTTTGGCACATACAGGTCCTGTTCCCTTCTTTAATGTCTCTTTGGGATATAAGCCCAGTAGTAGCACTGCTGGATCAAAGGGTATGCTATGCACAGTTTGATAACTTTTTGGGCATAATTCCAGATTGTTTTCCAGAATGATTGGATTTGTTCACAACTACACCAACAATGGATCAGTGTCCCAGTTTTCCGGCATCCCCTCCAACATTCATCATTATTTTTTCCAAACAGATCTTTTTAAAAAAAAAAAATGAATAAAAAAAGCAAAAAGAACTCTGACCATAAGTAGTTTTTATGACAAAAGAGAAGAACAGATTTCAAACTCTGAGGAGACTAAAAGCAGATCATCTCCAGATGAAGTCCCAAAAGGTGACATAAATTGGTCCCCATCACACAAGGCTCTCCTAGAAGAAATTAAAAAGGATTCTAAAACTGAGCCAGAAGAAAAATGGGGAAAGGAAATGAAAATTTTACAAGTGGGTTTGGAAAAGACAACACAGAAATTATCTGAAGAAAATTCATATACAAAATAGACTTAGTGAAATGGAAAAAGCATATAACTTATTAAAAGATAGATTTGACAAAATGGAAAAAGAAAACAACTCCCAGAAAAACAGAACAGCTGTAAGTTATGGTATGCTGGACAGAAGACCCTTGATTTCTAGAAAGACTGATCGTCCTAAGTGATGAGGAATCTGAGGAAAGAGTAAGAGTGGGACTGATTGAGATCCTGATGCACCATTGGATGCCACAATTATATTTTCAATAGAATAGTTGTCATAAGAAATGATAGACATGAAGAATTCAGAGAACAAGATTTCTATTAATTGATAGCATGTGAATTAAACAGAACCAAAAGAAAAACACAAAGCAGAATAATATAAATAACAACTTTAAAAGGAAACCAAACTCAGAAAATGTAAAAGCTAATATTGATCTTGGAGCAAAAATAACAAAGTATCTATCTTTTAAATGATGGGGCAGGTAGGTGGTACAGTGTAAGTAACATCCAGGGCTTAAAATCAGGAATACTGATCTTTCTGAGTTTAAATCTGGCCTCAGGCACTTTCTAGGTCTGTGACCCTGGATATGTCCCTTAATCCTGTTTGCCTCAGGAAGGGGTTACATAAGTCAATGAAACCATAAACTATGCCATTATCATCCATGATGGATAAGTCATAGTGGGGAATTCTGACAAAAGATGATCCACTGGAGAAGGAAATGGTATCTTTGTCAAGAAAACTCCATGGATTCAAATGATATTCCAGTAATAAAAGAGATGATATCTGAAAGTGAACCCCTCAGGTAAAGAAGGTGTCCACTACATTACTGGAAAAGAGTGGAAGAAAGCTACCAGTAGTGTAATTCCCAAGAAACAGAAGCAAATAGAGACAGGTTTAATTTTAAAATGGAGAAATAAGCTAGCTGACCAAATGGGAATATGCTTCCAAAGCACTCAGTACAGAGGAATTGATGCACAGAGTTTATATAGGTTTTTAGCTAACTAGAGTTTGTAAGCAAAATGCAGAAGTGAGAATGCAATTAGTCTATATATAGCAGCCATTGTTATCTTTACTTCAAAGAGAGAGCAGGGAGAGAGGAGTTAACTTGGTATTTACAGCTTGAGGATTGTGGCTCAGTCCCTGTCAGATAGGGGAGGAGGACCATTCTTGGATAGAGAGAGACTTTAAGGAGGGCATAACTTAGGTTTTTTGTCAGTGAAAAAGATGAGATAACATAACTTGGTGTCTTTGTCCTTGACAATAATTCTATTCCCAGGATAATTCTGGACAAGGATGAAGCCAGAGTAGTGACACCTGTATATTGTTTTTCTTTTCTATCCTTCATTGTGTCACAATGGTATGTGAAGGGGAGTTGGAGGTTCAAGGTTTAAAGTTTTCTTTTTAAACTCAATTTTCCCAAGTCTAATTGAATAAAAAAAGGGGGAAAGGAGGTATATATGGTCTGCTCTTCAGGGTTTAATAGTAGCTTTAGTATTAAATAGCTAGGTCAAAATCAAAAAGAAAAAAAATAAAGAAATTTTAATGCTGTAAAGATCAATATTGCATAAAAATCTTAAATGTAAGCTCTATTAACTAAGGTAAGTTAGATGTGGTCAAACAGGAGATGAAAAGATTAAACCTCAACATCCTGGGTGTCAGTAAATTTCAATGTATAAGAACAAGTCAATTTAATTTAGATTATCATTACATATACTACGGGCAAGACTGCCTTAGAAGAGAGGGAGTAGCTCTCATGTTAATAAAAAGCTGAGAAAAGCAGTACTGGATTATAATCTCAAAAATGACAGATTAACATCAGTTTGAATAAAGGAAAACCATTCAACATCACAGTAATGTAATGCTATGCTCCAACCAATGATGCTGAAGAAGCCAAAGTTGTGATCAGTTGTATGAAAATCTACATCTTTTAGAACACCACCAAAAATTGATGTCTCAATCATCACAGAGGATTAGAATACTAAAACAGACAATCAAAAGATAATGGAAGTATCAGGCCAGTTTGGAATACAGACCAGAGACTAATAGAATGTTATCAAGGTAATTTGATGGTCATAGCCAACACTCTTTCAACAACCCAAAACGAGACTCTATACACAGACATCACAAGATGGTCAATATCAATATGAGGACACTTTATAAGTTCAGTTAAAACAAGACCTGAAGCTAACTGTGGATCCTAAGTTTTTTGTTATAAAATTTAAAATAGGGAAAATCATCAGACCATATAAGTATGACCTAAATAATATCCCTTATGAATATGTGAAGATGATGAATAGATTTAAGGGATTAGATCTGGTAAATAGAAGGCCTGAAGAACTATGTGGACTAAAATCCACAATGTACTGGAGGCAATAACAAAACAATTTCACAGAAAAGAGTCAAAGTTTTTGCAATCTAGACTTCATCAATATGCGAATCAAGAATTACCAAAAGAGCAAATTGATTTTCAGAGGCAGAGGAACTAGTAATCAAGTTGCCAACATTCTCTGGATTATGGAGAAATTAATGGAGTTCCAAAAGAACATCTATTTCTGCTTCACTAGCTATACTAAAGCCTTTGATTGGATCACCACTAAATGTGGTAAATCCTCAAAGATATGGAATGACTAGATCATTTTATTTATCTCCTGAGAAAGATGTGGGTCAAAAAACAACAGTTAAAACTGAACATGGAACAAATGATTGATATAAGATTAAAAAAGGAGTATGACAAAGTTGGCTGTGAGAGCTGGGCAATAAGGGAAGCTGAGTATTAAGTAATCAATGTTTTTAAATTGTGGTGCTGGAGAAGGAGTCCCTTAGACAGCAAAGAGATAAAATTAGTTAAAACTTAATTTAGGCTATTCACTGGCAAGTCAAGTATTGAAGCAAAAGTTTAAATACTCTGGTCACATAACAAGAGGGTAGGAATCACTGGAAAAGACCCTATGATTGGAAAAGATTGAAGGCAAAAGAAAAAGGGGACAGCAGAGGATAAGATTAATAGATAGTATCATGAAACATAATATGAACTGAATGAACATGGAAAAATAGTGAAGGATAGAATGGCCTGGTGTGCTATGGTTTTTGGGGTCACAAAAAGTAGGACATAACTAAATCACTGAATAAAAAAACTTGATATGAGGCAACACTATCAGAAAAAAACACTGTTTTTAAGTTTTTGCTTCATGTTTTATAAGAGACAGTCTCAACTATTGGGACATGCAGATGTGGTGAAGGCAAGAGAATATCCAGCAGTGATTTATTTTAAAAATCAAGATGAGATAGGAATATTTAACTAAATCAGTGATATTAGTAATTTTTTTTAAACTTAGAATAAAAGTTGCAGCAACTATACTTAAAATCTAGGCAAAATTTAAAGTTACCTTAACTTTTTTCAATACATTTTAGTGTTTGTGAAATTCAGATTGGTATGGGCAACAGAACATCTAAATACACCAATACATTGAACTAGCCAATACTTATTAACAAATAACTAGTAATTCATTAATATGTACTTAACTGTACAGAACAAAACATCTTTAAAAGTTTACCATTTTAAGCAACTTTTACATAATTTTCTTTACTCCTTCATTGATCAAATTTCCTATTCAATATAAAAAAGTTCCACCGCTACTGATGAAATAGTCTTTACTTTTTTGTTCCAATTGACTTTTTTCATGACTACACTGTTCCATTTTCTAGTATAGCTTAGAATTATATTTAGATGTAAAAAGAAACAAAATAATACACACAATAGATACAAAATAAATGGAAATATCACCAAAAAAAGAGGATGAATTCCAAGTTAACAAAAGACAAATGAAAGTCAGGGAAGAAAAATACTAAAATAAACCTCCCTACTCACGTCAGAAGAGCAAGAAATTCTAGGACAGAATGTTGAACACATTATAGATTTTGTCACTAAATGGGATATTTTTTTTGCAAAACAGTTTTTCTCTGTAAAAAGGGAGTAATCAATCTGGAGGATGGAGAGAATGTAGGCTTTCTTTGGTTTTCCAGAATCAATTGTGATATAAAGGCAAAAGCCTTTATAATATAAATATAAAATTTCTTTATAAAACACCATAAAAACACTAAATTACAAGAATTATGCACTAAGAAGATATTCTCTGAAATTATATAAGAAGGAAAAGATACCAGATGAGTTGGGACATTTGGATATAAATTATATGGAAACTTTGAAGAATCAATTGAAATGTGCATTATATTTATTCATAAGAAGATTGTCTTCCATTAGTGTGCATGAAATCATCATATATGTTCAAATGGAAGCAAAAATATCACTAAGTATATATTAATAATAGAGAATGCAGAATTATAATTCCCAAATTCTCTACTTTGACATGTATATAATGTAAAGAGGGCTTTACTTGCAGAGGTAATTATTGAATATCAGAAGAATTCTTAATCTCAGATTTTTAGATGGAAAGGTAGTTAACATCCTCAGATTAGAGATAAGAAACTGAAATACAGGAAGTCAAATGACGTTTGGGAAGGGAATACTTATGCTAGCACAACCTTTGCCTAATAAAAAAGTGGTGAATGACAGGACTAACCTTAGCTTAAAGAGAATGGAATAAATAATTCAGCCACTTTTATTTAGTAAGAGGCAAGAATATATAGAAAGAACAAACCATGGGAACATACTTTCAAAGCAAGTTCATAGCTTTCTCAAAACATCAGTAGAATCTTATAGAGAAATAGCTCTTGGAGGGCAACATGACAGTAATCCTTCTTTGTAAAAAAGCCATAATTAGAATCCAAGACTTCTCTGTCTTCCAGCCTAGTATTCTTTCCTCAACACCATACTTCCTCCTGGAATTATTTTTAAATTTTTCAATATCATTAATATTAAAGTAACTATCTCTGAAAGTCACACCATCAAAACACCAGTGAGTTTTATTAGGACATTTTCATGCCTCCCCAATTCAGGAAATAATATATAAATTTGAGTTGAATTTACAATGTTTTCGCTTGGGTGAGAATTAGTGTGATACTGGAGTCAAGAAAATATGAGTTCAGGTTCTGCTTCTGATTAATATTAGTTTGTGACCATAGCAAGTATAAGTTGCGTAATGTCCTGGTACCCTAGGTAATTCTTCAAGATTATAAAATACTGAAGGATGGCTGGTAACTCACAATGTGTCTCACATCAGGAACTAGTCTATATTAAAACAAATCACCACTGCAGATGAAAAAAAAATCATTTTGATATATCAGGAACATTACAGAGATTAATTTATTTTTTTGTAAGAAGATTCTAAGTTTACAACTATATTTTTTTCTTAAAACATTATTTTGAAAATCGTCAATAGTGGATGATTTTGAATTCATTAAATAAGCAAGAGTCAGTCACTAAGTATTTCAGAGAAATATTAATATTATTAGGTAGCTGTGTAATTAAATATATTAAAATAAATGACAGAAAAAGATTTTTATGTACATAAACCACATATAAATGGTTCTGACAAGTTTCTGAAAAAAAAACAACATATCTGAAATATTTGTGCTTTTGCTAAGACAAATATGAACCACCTATATATTAAAATGAACTAAATGTCAATTAAAGTTGAAAGTGAATAAAATATTACCTTTTCCTTACCCTTTGTTAGTAATTACAAATATCAATGAAAAAAGAAAATTTTTTTTCTTATCATACAAGGTAGGTAGTTATCATGAAGGTATGTCATTAAAAGTGCAATTTATTTAACTAGGGTTAATTAAGCCTATCTTACCCATGTCAGAAAATTTTATAAATCACTGGCTAACCTCTGTGCATTAAATTATGCAAGTGAACTAGGGTAAGTAATTTAGAATGGAAAGAAGTAGTTCTACAGCTCCAAGCAAGCAACATAATTAGATACAGATTCTGTAATTCAAAGCTAACTCTTCCTTACATTAAGAGTTTGAAGTTCTTCTAACGAAATTTTAGCTTTTAAGTGACAAAATATGCCTTGCAAGCACAAACTAAACAGATTCAGGTTACATGACAAAAACCTATTTAAAGAATGGTACTGAATATTGACATAAATTTCATAATTCTTGTGGAAGAGTTTGTTTTTAAGTTTAGTTCTCAGACAATTTCAACTGTTATATTTGTTTTAAAAATACCTGTCTTCTATCCCCAGCCAAATACTATTCACACTAAAGAAGCTTAAAAATTCATGTTACTCTAAAAATTCTGATAGTAAGATGTAGGCATTCATACTTGGAAAAGGTATTATTAGTCCATTCTAAATAAGTTATTTTATGTATAACTGTTTATACAGTGATACATATACTTTATAAATGAGAAGCAACAGTAAATAAGAAATTCAAAAAAACAATAAACTTTCAATACTGTTTCCAAAATGTTAAATTTACAAAAGCAGTGCATTTTTTCATCGAAATATTATGACAAAAAACACTTTAAATTGGATTTCCCTAAATATTAAATACTTTTGAAGAGTTCCTAAACAATAAAATCAATTTGCTTAATTTGTAACAAAAAATGTAGCCAAAATGATATTGAGATGATAAAAGAAATCAGTTGCAAATGATTCTCTTCTGCCTCATTATATTAATTGTTTTTAACATTGTTCAAACAGTTACCACAGGTATCAATTTAATAATAGCTAGTAGATAATATGCATATTTTCTGTAAAATGAAGAATTTGGACTAAATGATCTCTGAGGTTCTTTCTATTGAGATCTAAACTTCTATGACTCTACAATATTGATTTCAAATGACTCATTAAATTATGGGTTTAAAAAAGCACATTTACTTATTTACTTTAAAGTATTTAGAGAAAACAAGGAAAAGAGGGGGAAAAATGTCATGTGCACAGGAGAATATGAGAGGATTCAAAATATAAAGCAATAAATTTCCACTTCAAGAAAGCCTATATAATACTACATACTGTATTCAGTTGTCCATCTTTTTTTTGCTTCCTTATAGGTTTCCTTTTGCTCTTTGCTAAGTACTTTTTTACTTCATTATTCTTCCCCCTTTTCTTAAGCACAGAGATGTGTGTGTGTGTGTGTGTGTGTGTGTGTGAATGCACATACACACATGGGCCGCAGTGATGCCATGCCCTCTTACCTTACACTATCTGGAGGTTAAACTATAGACATTAATTTCTGAGACTATCTTGTATAAACAGGAAGACCATGACCAACAGTTAACTTACTGATGCACACAATTAACCCTGTTTAGAGTTTCTTTCTCATAAACAGTCCTACTTTCCCCTATTTACTAGTTCTAGTATTTCTTTGGGATATAAGCCCAGTAGTAGAACTGCTGGGTATGCACAGTTTGATAACTTTTGGGGCATAATTTCAGATTGCTCTCAGAATGGTTGGATTCATTCATAACTCCACCAACAATGATCAGTGTCCCAGTTTTCCCGCATCCTCTCCAACATTCATCATTATTTTTTTCCTGTCATCTTAGCCAATCTGACAGGTGTGTAGTGGTATCTCAGAGTTGTCTTAATTTGCATTTCTCTGATCAACAGTGATTTGGAACACTCATATGAGTGGAAATAGTTTCAATTTCATCATCTGAAAATTGTCTGTTCATATACTTTGACTATCAATTGGAGAATGGCTTGATTTTTTATAAATTAGAGTCAATTATATATTTTGGAAATGAGGCCTTTATCAGAACCTTTAACTGTAAAAATGTTTTCCCAATTTATTGCTTCCCTACTAATTTTGTTTGCATTAGTTTTGTTTGTACAAAGGCTTTTAAATTTGATGTAATCAAAATTTTCTATTTTGTGATCAATAATGATCTCTAGTTCATCTTTAGTCACAAATTCCTTCCTCCTCCACAAGTTTGAGAGGTGAACTATCCTATGTTCCTCTAATTTATTTATGATCTCATTCTTTATGCCTAAATCAGGGACCCATTTTGATCTTGTTCTGCTAGGAAATTTTGCTCATGTACTAAGCATTACACTAAAGCCTTACCTCTTTACCTAGAATAGATTTGAGTCTGAATTCATTCTGGACGACTCCTTACATTTAAGGCTTTACCTCATTACATCGATATCTATACTGTTACACATACATACACATATACATTCATATGCATCTGTGTAAGACTGTACACTACTCTCTCCCGGTTTTCCTATATGACCACTTCTCAGTTTTATTGGCTGATTGTCATCCAAATGATTATGTTTAAAGGGAATAAGAAAGACAAAGATGATCAAAGAGTCAAATACCTAAAAGAGACAGAAGGGGATCAGATTAAATGCACCAGAAAAGTATGTAATTTGGAAGAAGTTTCACTCCATCATGTAAAGTTACAGCAGAGAAGCATGAACTAGGGATGATATTTGTATTTGTTGTTTGTCCTTTGTTCTCAAATAATACCATGACATTAGGGAGGTGATGACAGCATATGCAAATGAGGATGAGCTTTACACAGTCACCAACCTTACTCTCTTTCCCAGAGCCAATTGGGACCCGTGAAAAATAAAGACCAGGAGGAATGGAGATAGCCCTCAAGGGATGATACTAAGATACCATTATGTAGGGAAATGGAAAAAAAAAAAAAGGAAACTTAAAATGGATATTGTCAATTCCTTCCCCTCCTCACCAAAGAATAACAAGAAATCTCCTTCTCCATCCTGTAAGAGGGATGGAGGAAATAGTCAAGAAATGATGCTGATTTGGGGTCAACAGCCTCCATAGCAACACAGAGTTGCTACAATTAAAGCAAAGTGACTAGACATTCTGTACATTATCATCAATCTCATCACTAGTAAAATTTAACCTCAAGTTAATTTATGTGCATCATGAGCAAGCAGATATTAAAATTTTTTAAAATTTATTTTATGTATTAACAGCAGCAATTTTTTACATCACAATATTCTGCAATATCCAGAAAATACCTGCACAATACCAAAAATCCCTTTAGAATTCTTATTAGCCTTAATTTCCTATTCTTTATCTACTCCATTGTAGGTTCTGTCTTTTTGCTAACTCTCTAGAGTATCAGTAAATCACTTGATACATCTGGCTGACAATAATCTGGAAAGGGTAATTTCTCTAACTTAACCAAAGACAGAACTATCAGAGAGAGTTTTGTTTCACCATAACAAGCACACTAATTGGGTAGCATTAACAATAACAGTATAATTTGAGGACATGGTCTTTGGTACTGTATATACATTTGCATATAATATATGTATATTTATATTTGTTGTTATTCAAATTTATATTTCTTTTAAAAATTTGTCAGTAGTTACTTGTAGTTACAAAATATATTAAACTTTCCTAATACCTGTTTCTAAATATAAGCAACTATAAAACAAAAAATAAAAAAGTCCAATCCATCATTTCTAGAACAAAAATAAGGCTAATCAAATTCACTTCAAAAAATTTAACACAACAGATTCAAATAGCTTCCCAAAGAAACTTTTCTTTAAAAATATATATAAGTAAATGAAATAATCAATGAAACAATGGTTTAGTAGTTATTATTCGTAGTTTTAAAAAAATAGAATGTAAATAACTCAAAGTGCACATAAAAACAAATTTGTCATTTTGCATTTTAACCCAAAAGGAATTAAATTAGGTATATTATAGTATATATAGAGAATTAAATATGGCATTATAGATTTAGAGGTAAGAGGTGAAACTAGTATATAAAAAGAACATCCTCTAGTCACAAAGCTAATAATGTCAGATCTTAGCTTTTTGAATTGCAAAGACTGTTCTCTTGCCATTGCTTTCATATTTCTAATATTTTATTTATCCTACTGAAACAATGAAAACTCATCAACTACATCATATAAGTCTTTTTCCAAATAATGTAATTTAAGGAACATATTAATTTTTAATTAAAATTTTGGAACATTCTAATATTGCAATAATTTATAGAAATGAAATTTTAAAATAATTCACAATTTAAAATGTAACTAAAGGTACTTTATTGTTCCCTATGACTGAAACAAGAATTAATTTATTAATTATTCAGATGAAAATTACTGTGTACATTCCAATAATTATGTTTCATTTTTATCTAAGAAATTGTGAACTGTGAAATGGAATGAATGGAGAAGAAAACTACTAATGGAAATAGTCAAAGGTATTATCCCAACTTATAAGAACATTACAAAAAGCAATAGGTCAACAATTTAAGTAATAAACATTACAAAATAGAGAAACATATATATCAACTTCCTCAGTCTCTTTACTTCTTCTACCCCCAATACACACAAAATTCCTGAAAGGAAAAAAGTAATGAAATACAGAGCAAAGAGAAAATGGGAAGAAAAGGGGTGTGTGTGTGTGTGTGTGTGTGTGTGTGTGTGTGTGTATGTGTGTGTGTGTGTGTCTTTTTATGTGTAGCTGAAACTATAGAAATAAGACAGTCTAAAGAGCAAAAATGAAGAAATAAAAAGGAAGCAACATGAAAGAGTTGAAAGAGTATCCAGGTGCTTACCACCTGTGTTAAACTGTCCAAATTACTTAATCTCCCTTGGCCTTTGCTCCCTCATTTTGAATTAGGTATTCTCTGGAGTTGCTTTAAGCTATACATAAAAAGCCTAAATCCAAGATATATAATGCATTATAGTTTTCACTGATATTCACAAATATTTTCCTTACTAAAGATCACTGAGTTTGTTCTATAGATATGTTTCAGTTATACAGTGTGTAACTCCAAAAACTGAAATTATGTTGAGTGCGTGTAGAAAAAAATGAGATTTTCTCCCCCCGGAAAAGAGCTGTGGAGACACTACATGCTGAGGAACCAAAAAGGTTTTATATAGAAGGTGAAACCTGAGTTAAGCTATAGAGAATACTGAGGAGTCAGAAAGATGGAGGTGAGGAACAAGTATATTCTAGGCCTTGTGGTCAAGCCTACTAAAGGGATGAACATGAAAGATAAAAATGAAAAGGAAGAACAGGAAGGATAGTTAGATAAGAGAGGAATGTTTGTTTGGAAGGAAGTAATGTAAAAGTAATGTAAAGTTAATACGTTTATTAAAAAAAAAAATTGGAATCCTTTAAAATAAATCTCATCTATATTTATTGAGGTACCATCTCACATCTATCAGATTGACCGTTATGATATAAAAGGAAAATGACAAATGTTGGAAGGAATATGGGAAAACTGGGACACCAATTCATTGTTGGTGGAGTTATGAATTGATCCAATCATTCTGGAGAGTAAATTTGGAACTATGCCCAAAGAGTTAAAAAGCTGCATCGCCTTTGACCCAGTAATACCACTAAAAGATATATAATCCAAAGAGATTTTTTTTTTAAAAGTGGGAGGAAAGATGGGGGGAAATAGATCTATTTATAAAAATATTTATAGAAACTTTTGTGTGTGGTAGCAAAGAACTGGAAATTGAGGGAATGCTCATCAAATTAACTGGGAAATGGCTGAACAAGTTGTGATATATGATTGTAACAGAATATTGTTATGCTATTAAAAAAAAAAAACACAAACCAGAAAACCCTAGAAAGACAAAAATGTATGAACTGATGCAAAGTGAAATGAGCAGAACAAGGACAACATTGTATCCAACAGCAACAATACAATGATTAACTGAATGACTTAGCTATACTTAATAATATAATGATCTAAGCCAATTTCAAAGAACTCATGATGAAAAATGCTATCCACCTTCAGAAAAAGAACAGATGGAGACCAAGTGCAGATTGAAGCATACTATTTTTTTTCTCTCTTTTTTTAATTATAGTTTTTTATATACATATGCATGGGTAATTTTTCAACATTGACCCTTGCAAAAACTTGTTTCAACTTTTCCCCTCCTTCCCTCCACTGTTTCCCCTAGATGGCAGGTAGTCCCCATGCATATTAAATATGTTAACGTATATGTTAAATACAATATATGTATACCTAATTATACAGTTATCTTGCTGCATAAGAAAGACTGGATTTAGAAAGAAGATAAAAATAAACTGAGAAAAACAAAAATGCAAGCAAACAATAACAGAAAGAGTGTAAATGTTATGTTGTATTTTCATTTCCCAGTGTTCTTTCTCTGGGTGTAGCTGGTTCTGTTCATTACAGATCAATTGGAAATGATTGGGATCCTCTCATTGTTGAAGAGAGCCACATATATCAGATTTGATCATCATATAGTATTGTTGTTGCCGTGTATAATGATCTCCTGGTTCTGCTCATTTCACTTAGCATCAATTCATGTTAAGTCTCTCCAGGCCTTTCTGAAATCATCCTGCTGGTCATTTCTTATAGAACAATAATAATGAATAACATTCATAAATCACAATTTATTCAGTCGTTCTCCAACAGATGGGCATCCATTCAATTTCCATTTTCTAGCCACTATGAAAGGGGCTGCCACAAATATTTCTGCACATACAGGTCTCTTTCCCTTCTTTAGTATCTCTTTGGGATATATCCAGTATTAACACTGCTGGATCAAAGGGTATGCGCAGCTTGATAACTTTTTGAATATAGTTTCAAATGAAGTATGCTATTTTTGATTTTCTGTGTATATTTTGGGTTTTTTTTTCCCTTTGAGTGTGTCTGCTTTTACAACATGATTAATATAGTAATGTGTTTTGCATGACTGCATATCATATAACTTATAACAAACTGCTTACTATCTTAGGGAGGGAACAAGTGATGGAGGGAGACAGAAAACTTGGAACTCAAAATTATCTGAAAATGATTTGTTAAAAATTATCTTTGTATATAGTTGGGGAAAAAAAAAAGAAATGAAGCCTTTATCATAGATATTTGCTGGAAAAATTTCTGCCCAGTTTTCTGCTTTCTAATTTTGTGTATTATTATTTTTTGCTTACGTAAAAGCTGGTTAATTTTATATAATCAAAATTATACATTTCACATTTTTGTAATGCTCTATTTCGCTTGGTCCTACATTCTTCCATTATTTGTAGATCTGGCAGATAAACTATTCTATGCTCTCCTAATTTGCTTATGGTTTCACCCATTATATCTAAATCTGACTTGATTTTTGTAAATGCTGTAAGATGTTGAGCTATACCTAGTTTTTATCATATTGTTTTCCAGTTTTCCCAGCAGTATTTGTCAAATAATGAGTTTTATTCCACAATTCTGGATCTATGGATTCATTATATACCAGATTACTACGGTCAAATTACCATGTAATTTGAACCTAATCTATTCTACTGATCTACTCTATTTCTCAGCCAGTACCAGATTGTTTTAATAATGATTGCTTTATATAACACAGTTTTGGGTCAGATATTGCTAGGTCGCCATCCTTTGTATTTTTTCATAATCTTGAATTTTTGTTCTTCAAATGAATTTTGTTATTATTTTTTCTAGTTATATAAAATAATTTTGTCAGGTTGATTGGTATAGGCACTGAACAAGTAGACCAATCATTTTTTTTAATATTACTTTGACTTACCTACAAGCAACTGATATTTTTCCAGTTGCTTAGATCTAAATTTATTTGTTTGAGAAATGTTTTGTAATTGCATTCTTGGGTTTGTCTTGGTAGGCAGACGCCCAAATATATTATTTTGTTTACTATTTTTTCTATCTCTCCTGTTGAGTTTTGTCATTATATAGAAATTCTGATGATTTGTGTTGGTTTGTTTTATAACCTGAAACTCTGGATTCTTTCAATTTTTACTTTATCTTCTGGCTCTAGAATGTCTTTCTTGAAAATGATGTACAGCCATATGTGCAAAAAATGTTTGTGGCAGCCCTTTTCATGATGGCTAGAAACTGGAAATTGAATGGATGCCCATCAATTGGAGAACGACTGAATAAATTATGGCATATGAATGTTATAGAATATTATTGCTCTGCAGAACCAGGAGATCATGGTATACCTCAACAATGATACTGTTTGAGGATGTATTCTGATGGAAGTGGATCTCTTCGATAAAGAGAGCTAATTCAGTTTCAATGGATCAAAGATGGACAGAAGCAGCTACACCCAAAGAAAGAACACTGGGAAATGAATATAAACTGCTTGCATTTTTGTTTTTCTTCCCGGGTAATTTATACCTTCTGAATTCAATTCTCCCTGTACAACAAGAAAACTGTTCGGTTCTGCACACATATATTGTATCTAGGATATACTGTAACCTATTCAACATATAAAGGACTGCTTGCCATCTGGGGGAGGGGGTGGAGGGAAGGAGGGGAAAAATCGGAACAGAAGTGAATGCAAGGGATATATATTATTGCTCTGTAAGAAATGACCAGCAGGATGAATACAGAGAGGCTTGCAGAGACTTACATGAACTAATGTTAAGTGAAATGAACAGAACCAGGAGATCATTATATACTTCAACAACAATACTATATGATGATCATGGATCTCTTCCACAATGAGATGAACCAAATCCGTTCCAATTTTTAAGTAATGAAGAGAATCAGCTACACCCAGCAAAAGAACTATGAGAAATGAATGTGGACCACAACATAGTGCTTCCACTCCTTCTGTTATTTTCTGCTTGCACTTTTGTTTTCCTTCTTGGGTTATTTTTACCTTATTTCTAAATTTGATTTTTCTTGTGCAGCAAGATAAATTTATAAATATGTATACATATTAATTAATTTAAATATGTTAATTGTATTTAACATATACTTTAACATATTTTACATGTCTTAATTAGTCTCCCTGTCATCTAGGAAAGGGGGTGGAGAGAAAGAGGGGAAAAGTTGGACAGAAGGTTTTGCAAGGGTCAGTGCTAAAAAATTGCCCATGCATATACCTTGTAAATAAAAAGCTAAAATTTTAAAAAGAGAAAAAAAGAAAGAAAAAAAATAATGATTGCTTTATAATACACTTTGAGATGTACTATAGCTAGAATACCTTCTTTCCCATATTTTCACTGATTCCCTTTATTATCCTTGAGAGTTTCTTTCAGATGAATTTTATTTTTTTAACTCTATAAAATAATTTTTGATAGTAAGATTGACATGGAGAATTACCATTTTTATTATATTGGCTCCACTTAGCCATGGGCAATTAATAACTTTTCAATTGTTTAGATCTGACTTTATTTATATGAAAAGTGTTTTATACTTTGTTCATGTAGTTCCTGGTTTTGTCGTACAAGCAGACTCCCAAGTGCTTTATACTGTCTAGTTATTTTAAATGGAATTTCTCTATTTCTTGCTCATAGGTAATATATAAAAATGCTGATTCATGGGGGTTTATTTTGTATTCTACAACTTTGCTAAAGTTTTTAATAATTTCAAGTACTTTTTTTAGTGGATTCTCTAGATTTTCTAAGTATAACATCACATTATCTGCAAAAGAATGATAGTTTTCCTATTTGCCAATTCTAATTCTTTTAATTTTTTTCTTTTCTTCTTGCTATAGCTAACATTTCTAATACAATATTAAATAAAAGATGTTATAAAAGGCATCTTTGTTTCACCCAAGATTGTATTGGTAAGGATTTCAGCCATTAGGAATAATTTTTGCTGATGGTTTAAGATAAATATTACTTATTATTTTCTGGTAAACACCATTTATTCTTATACTCTCTAGTGTTTTTAATAATAATGAGTGCTGTATTTTGTCAAAGGATTTTTATGCATTTGGTATAAATCTCAACTGGTCATAACGTATGAAGCTTGTGATATATTGCTGCAATCTCTTGCTACTATTTTACTAAAAACTTTACATCACTGTTCATTAAAGAAATTGGTCTATAATTTTCCTTTTCTATTTTTAGCTCTTTCTGTTTTAGGTATCAGCAGCATATTTATGTCATAAAAAGGAATTCAGTTGTACTTCTTCACCTATTTTTTCAAATAATTCATATACTCCTGCAATTACTTGTACTTAAAATGTCTGGTAGAATTTACTTGCGAATTCATCTAGTCCTGGGATTTTCTTCAGAAGTTTATTGATAGACTACTCAATTTATTTTTCTAGAATTGGTCCAGTTAGGTATTTTACTACTTCTGTTAATTTGGGAAAATTTATATTTTTGTAGATATTTATCCATTTCATTTATTAGATTGTCAAATTTATTGACATACAATTGGGCAAAACAATTCCTTACATCTGTCTTAATTCCTTCTTCACTTGAGTGATGAATTTACCTCTTTTATTTTAGATACTAATAATCTGGTTTTCTTCTTTCCATTTTAGATCAAATTAATCCACGGTTTATTTTTTTCATAAAAACATTTTTATCAGTTCCTCTTTTGATTTTCAAGGATTCTAATCCTATATTTAATTGGGAGGCTTTTTTTTTTTCTATTTGATTTTTATTTAGTGGCATGTCCAATTTCACTGATCTGCTTTTTCTCTATTTTATGTAAATAGAGTAAAATTTTTCCATTATGTACCACTCTGGCTACATCCTCTAAATTCTAATAAGTTGTCTCATTGCTGATATTTTCTTTAATAAAATTATCGATTTTTTTCTATGATTTGGTTTTTTACCCATTTAGGTCTTAAGATTAGATTATTTAATTTCACATTAAATAATCTTTTTTGTATTGCTCATTATTTTATGTAATTTTTATAGTATTATGCTCTGAAAAGGATGCAGTTACTATTTTTGCTTTTGGTTCTGAAGTTTTTATGTCCTAATACATGGTCAATTTTCATGTAGGTGTCACTGCTGAGAAAAAAATATATATTTCTTTCTATTCCCATTCAATTTTCTCCAGATAACTATCTTATCTAATATTTTTCAGATTTTTATGTGCCTCCTTCTTTCTTGTTTATTTTTGGTTAGATTTAACTGGTTCTGAGAGGGGAAAGTTGAGGTTCACCCCACTAGTTCAATTTTATCATCTATTTTCTCCTATAACTCATTCAAATTCTTGTTCAAAAATTTAGATACTATACCATTTGGTTCACTTATGATTAGTATTGAGATGACTTCATTGTCTATGGTACCTTTCATCAAGAATTCTCTTTTAATTAGATCTCTTTTTGCTTATGCTTTTTCTGAGATCAAACAATTGCTACCTCTGCTTTCCTTGCATAATTAATTTTGCTTCATCCCCTTATCTTTATCCTGTGACTATTTCTCTGCTTCAAATTTTTCTTGAAAAACACATTTCGTACAATTCTGATGTTTAAAGTATTCTGCTAGCTGCTTTGGGTAAGTTCATACCATTCATATTTATAGTTATGATGACTGTTATTTCCCTCCATGCTTTTAACCTTTGTTCATCCTCTCCCTTATCTTTCACCTTTCCCTTGGTTTATTTCTGATCATTACCTTCTCCAATCTAGCCTCCCTTTTATTAGTGCACACCCACCCCTTTCCCCTATGCCCAACTTTAAACTTCCTTATAGAGTAAAATAAATTTCTGTAACCAACTGTATATGTTATTCCCTCTCTAAGACAATTTTCATGAGATTAAGGTTTCAGCTTTGCCTGGCCCTCCCATTTATCTCTCAACTTTAATAGCTCTTTCATGTTTGATATTTTGGTTTATCCAATCTCCCTTCCCCTTTTTTCAGTGCAATTTTCTTTCTTTCTCACCCTTTTATTGTGTTTTTGGATATAATCCCCTCAAAATCACATTATATCCACACCCTCTGTCTGTATACACTGCTTCTACTTGCTCTCATAGCAACAAAGTTCTTAAGAGTTATAAATAGTATACTATAGCATATAGAAATATAAACAGTTTAAGTTTATTGAATTTATATTTTCTCATTTTTATGTTTCCCTTGAGCCTTGTATGTAGACATCAAATTTTTACTCAGCTCTGGTCTTTTAATTAGAAATGCATAAAAATCCTCTACTGCATTAAGTAATTTCCCCCCTGAAATATTATATCCAGATTTTATGGGTAGGTGATTCTTGGTTGAAATCCTTAACTCCATCGCCTTCCAATCTTTGAGGTTCTTTAATATGGAAGCTGCCAAATTCGATATAATTTTGATCATAGTTCTATGATATCTGAATTGTTTCTTTTTGGCTGTTTGCAGTAATTTTTCCTTATCTGTGAGCTCTGGAATTTGGCTATGATGCTCCTGGGAGTTTTCAGGCAGTGATTACTGAATTCCTTTAATTTCTATTCTGCCTTTTGGTTTTAATATATCAGGGCAGTTTTCTTTAATAATTTCTTTAAAAATAGCTTTCAGGTAGTCCATTAATTCTTATATTATCTCTCCTGGATTTATTTTTTGTTCCATTTTTTCAATTTCATATTTTCTTCTATTTTTTTTAACTTTTTTGATTTTTTGTTTTATCATATGTCTCATAAAATAATTGGCTTCCATTTATACAAAATTCTAATTTTCAAAGAATTGTTCTCTTCAGTAAGCTTTTTATTTTCTTTTCTGTGGTGAGCTTTTTCTTCTCAAAACACAGCCAGGTGATAAAAGTTCAGATCTTTTATTATCTCCAATATATAGCCCAGTTAGCTTAGAGGCCTATCTCTCTGCTTGGTTCTAAGAGCTCCCTCCAAATGTCGCCAAATCCAAAGGTCTGGTCCTTCAGCCTCTGCCTCTGCTTTCTTCAGCCTCCACCCAGCACAGAGATGGAATGAATCTCTGAAATCTCGACTTGTAGCTTCTTCACTCTGAAGAACTTCCTTGATTGGCCCATTGAAGCTCTATTTATGCTAGTGCTCTCTGGCCCAAAGAGCTTCAAGGGAGGTGTGAACTCATTGAACTCCAATGAGTAAAGGTGTGAACACAAGCCTTGTATTAATTAGTTCTACTTAGTACCTTGTTTCAGGTTCTGCCCAAAACAGTTTCTTGTAAGATTAGATCAACTCTAATTAGTTAGCAGTTAGTAAGGATTCCAACACTTTTCCATCTGGCCAGTTATTAGGGAGTTATTTTTTGTATATCTTTTCCCATGCTATTGTCTCTCCTTTCATAATTCTCTTGTAATACTCTCAATTCTTTTCCCAATTTTTCTTCTACTTTTTAAATTTTCTTTTTTTGAAAACCTTTAAAGCTCTTCCAGGAAATCCTTCTGTATTTTTGAAACTTCACATATAGCTATTTTAACACTAGTGTCAAGGTTTTAATGCTGGTTCTCAGGGTTGAGCTGCTTGTTTTCATTGGAAGGGAAGATTCCCTGCTGGATAATATTAGGGGTTGTGACCTCCCTCTTTGGCCTCCTCTGAGTGAAGGGTCAGCTGCTGCCTGCTCCAGGGGTATGGCCTCCTGGTGGGTTGCTATGGAAGCAGGGTCCCTCTGCTACCAGGCCCAGGAGCAGGGCTTTACTATAGGTTAGCAAAGAGGTGAAGGTCTAACTGGTGGATTGTGCTTGAGGGGGAGCCTTGCTGTGCAGAAGAAATTATTCACTGGCCTTGGGGGATGCTGGTTTGCTGGAAGGCAGGGCCTCACAGGAAGATACTACAAGTAATCAAAATCTTGGTGCAGGCCCCAATTTGGCAGCTGTAGCAGCCCTTTGACCTTAATCCCTTTCAACCTCAATAAAACAGACCTTTCCTAGGGTTCGGATAAACTGGTTCCCTGTTCCTAAACCAATTCTGAGGTGGTTGGTTTTCTAGTTCTAGGTGGGAGGGCTTCTGAAGGTTCTTTCCTTTCTCTACCATCTTAGAACCTGAAATCCCCTAGATATCTTAAGAATTTAGTTTCTGAAAGGAATTCATTCTACATAAACTTATTGGATTTCAGACAATGAGATACTATAATTCCTCCAAAACTTTTAAAAATTCTGTTCTCCTCAAACTATATTTAATCTATGAAAAGTTATACTGAAATAATAACACTCAATTCCACAACTGTACTTAGCTCATGTATTATCAAGTAATCATCAAAAGCTCTTCTTGTAGAGACACACACTTGAGGAAAAAAAATTTTTTAATGACAATAACTGCTTTTACAAATGATCTTTGTAAGATACCTTCTAGCTGACATTTTACTTAGAGATCTAGATCTAACATCTTCATAAGTACAGCTACAATAGAAATAAACTTTTACTCTCAATAAAACTGTATGATCTTTTTAAGTCTGACTTTTATTGTGCTTTAGATTAATTTATTAATTAGTAGGCAAAAAGGGAAAAGGGATAAAGAATAAATATATAGACTGATTGATGTCAGTAATTCTACAAATTTACCCTTATAAAAAAAGTGTGCTAAGAAATAAATCCATTTAAAAATATTGCTGTACTTGCTTTATGCATTTTAATCATATAAATACATAAATAAGTGTAATTAAATTTATGTAACAAAAATCACAAAAAATTAGGCTATATAACAAATTAAACCGAGTTGCTAGTCTTTTATTAAGAAGGGGGAAAAAGCTAACCCATGTACCAGAAAAAAATCAATTGAATGATTATATCCAGTGGGGAAAAAACTTTATAGACTATCATCTTCCAGGTAGGCAACAAATGATTTACTGCATAAAACACCAAGATTATTTTGTTCCAAAATTGTAAAACTTTTTCCTGTAAGAAATTGGAGATAATTTAAATAATTTACTAAAGTCTTAAAAAGGACATTTTAATTTGTTTCTTAATTTTAATAAGAATAAGTTACTCATAACAGATATGACATCACCTTTGAGTCAGTATGTAACTTAGTTTTCCTTCATGATAATGAAATTTGTATTAAAAAAAAAAATCTAAGTAAAGTTAAAGCATCCTTCACTTTCTTTTTTTACAAGTTGCAGAGGAGGAAGTGATTTATTAATAGAAATGATAAAGTTGTACCTCTACTTGGTAATAGAAAAAGAAACTTATAAATGAGGCATTTCATTAATCTGGGAGGGATTAAAATTAAGGGATGAATCATCAACTTTTAATTTCCCAATAGCCAGAAAAATCCTGGAGTATTGCAGAATATGAAAAATCAACATGAAAAGATTGCCTCCATGTGTCATAACACATGCCTTCATTGACTGCAACTACCTCCTGCTCTTTTTAATATTTTTAAAGGAAAAAAAAAATCTGATGTTATGGGCCAGAACTCTGAACTAGAAATAAAGCATTCCTACAAGGTACTAACTAAATGGAATTGATGATACAATGGTTATCTAGTTAAAGGATTTGGAATTTAACACTTGGCTCTTCTTATGGTGATTACTAAAATGAAACCAAAGCTGCTTCCAGAGACCCCCAAAGAAACCGAACCAGAGAACATCACATTTTGGTGCCCAACATGGGGCCAAGAACCTACATCTGTGAAATTAGAGTGAGTACAAGAAGGAAACTTTGTAAAGGGCTAAACTAGTATTGCAGCTGAAATGGGACAAATGTTTAGAAAGGAGCCTTTTACAATACAAGGAAAATGTATGGAGAACATTGCCAGACTTATGAAAAACCAAGGTTTCATTGTAATTTGGGAGCAGATCATTGAACAGTAACAGAAACAGTACAGTACACATCAACTTGATTCTCTAAGGAAAAAGAATTAGACCCAGATGAGTGGAAATTACTAGGAGAGCAACTATGTGAATACTACAATAATAAGGGACCTGACTCAATTTCCAAAGAAACAGTTTATACATATAACTTAATACAACTGGCTTTAAGAAATTATATTAAGTACTACAATAAGGAAAAAGAAGAAAATGCAGGAAGGGGAGGAAACTGATAAACTAGGTGAAAAGGATGAAGAATTATATAAGAATGGAGTTAAGTACAATTCTGATGAAATTAAGGAGTGTGGTGCTTCACAGCAGGAGCCATTAAAGTGCAAATTGCTGCTACTGCTACAAAAGTTTGGGGTTTCCTCCCAGGGAAAGATCAAGGGAAAGCCTTCACAAAAATAGAGCAAGGCCCAGTGAATCCTTTCTTGATTTTATGGGAGGTTTGCAAACAGCTGTCACAAGAACCATTGGAGAAAATGCAGCTACAAGAATTACAATAAGACAACTGGCTAAGGAAAATGCTAATGAGGTTTGCAGAAGAATTATAACGGGAATACACAAAGATGCTCCTTTAGAGGAGATCATAAGATGCTGTGCCACAGTGGGCACAAATGTTTATTATAGTCAGAGTATGAGGAACACGGGAAGACGGGGTCCCTCTTGGCAAAGGACTTCCAGAGAAACTCGTCAATGCTTTCAGTGTGGAAAAATAGGGCATCTGAAAGTACAATGTAGGCATAGACAGTGAGAAGACAGGATGAGAGAAGACCTAAAACACTATGTCCAAAATGCAACCAAGGGTTCCACTGGGCCTCAGAATGTATATTGACCCAGGGAAATGAGAGTCAGGACCCAGCTCCAAGACATCAAACAAAAAACAGGTGGGGCATGATGACAGCTGAGTTTACACCCAGAGAGTCTTTAGAAGTTCAGGACTCTGATATGATCAATCAGCAGAGAAGCAATCAGATGGAAAAAAGGGATTACATAAAAAGCAATCAGATGGGGGAAAGGGATTACAATTGGGGAGAATATAGGCTTTTTAACCTGACAGAAGGGCAGTGTCCAGGGCAAGAAGCTCCAATGTAATTGCCAGATAATAAGAGGAGATCTAGAAAGTGGTAAAATAGAAGGAATTAGATAGGTTGGGAGAGAGGGTTTGCTAGTATCTTCACAGATGGAGAAAGAATCAGATGGGTGCCAACAAGTACCTGGAGAGAGGCAGAAAGAGAAAAAAAATCTCTAAACAAAGGAGAAGACCTAGGAAACATCTGACATTGAAAGAATATGGCTGATAATGAGACTGTTACAGAACTTCAGAACCATCAGGAATCATTGGATTCCCTGAGACATAAGACTGATACAGGACTTCAAAATCTGCAGCAATCATTGGATTCCTGATACATGATAAGACTATTACAGAACTTCAAAACTTGCAGGCATCACTGGATTCCCTACACACATGAAGTAATGGACAACAGATTTCTTTTGGACTATTTCTCGGATTTATGGACATATATAATTCCTCATGTTGATTCATGTTATTTGTTACATCACTACTAGCCTGTATTACTATGTGCTCATGTAATTTATGTAATTATGTGTAACACCTCCCATGATGACATTATGTATACCTGTTTCAAGGGAGACCCTTCAGATACCCACTAATTTGGTTCGAGTCCCCATTTTCCTTTGTTTTTCATGTCCTTTCCTGAGATGTCAGGGAGGGCGTCCCTTTTTTGGTGTTTACACCCTTTTTTGAGGAGTCAGGGAAAGTATGATCACCTTCTATTTTGGGGTTCCCACCTGCTTGAGAAGTCAGGGAAGGTGTGACGACCTTATGTTCTAAAACAAAGAAAGTGGAAGATGTTTTGGGTCACAACTCTGAACTTGAAACAAAGGATTCTTACAAGGTACTAAGTGGAATTGATGAAACAATGGTTATCTAGTTAAAGGATTTGGAATTTAACACCTGGCTATTCTTGTGGTGATTACTGAACTGAAACAAAAGCTGCTTCCAGAGACCCCCAAGGAAACCTAACCAGAGAACATTACAATCTATTAAGCACACAAACATAAAGCCATATAATAGAATAGTATACTACCACTTACAATATAGCATAATCAAGATAAAACATCACAATTTCTGAAAAGGAAAATTTTACCTTTTTAACCTTCAGTTTTATTTAAGAACAAATGTTCAATTTTTAGGGCAGTAAAAGTGAACATGCAGGTGCTCAGAAATCAAAATAAATGACCAATAGTATTCAATAGAATTATTTAATATTTTGGACAAATGACAAATATTTAAATCCTCACATTCCCTGAAAAAATTAAGCTACTAAATATCAAATCACATACCAAATCAAATACAAGGAAGAATTCCAGAAATATATGACTTGATCAAAGTAGGCATATTACATAGACTAGAAGGTATCATTTATATTATATTTTATTATATTATATATTACATATATATAAATTCCAATGATAATGCCTTTATTCTTTATTCATTGCTATACTTCTGTCCAGTTAGTATGTAAAAGCAGAAGCAAACAAGAAACCTCCACACATTTATTAAAATCCAATATTGGGACAAAGCAATAAATGTGGATGTCCACTGCCATTTTTAGCAGTTTTTAAAGTGTCTATGCTTTGCATCCAACAATTTGAGCCTTGAAATATACCAATGAACATGTACCTGGTAAATATGTCTTCTTAGAATTCACAGATTATTTGTCAATTAAGACACTATAAAGAATAAGTCTTCATAGAAGTGAGGGCCTCTATTCACTTGTTTAAATTTACATTTCATCTACTTCAAAAATGAGTTGAAGCAACTTATACATTAGTAATAGTTTAAAAAGTAGAACATTTAAACCAGAAAAAGTGAGAACACATTTAAATAGACGAAAAAGTGAAGATGTCTTCAGAAATCTAAATTGGACAAATTACTTCAAGTGAAGAATAAATTTGGCTTAAAGCTTTTCTGCTGCCCAGACAAAAAGAAACATAAATTTATTGGTTTTTTTTGACAATAGGAAGCATAGTAATTTATCTGCAAGAAAAACAAATCCTGAATTACTCATGTAAAATTATATCATGTAGAGCAGGAGTCCTCAAACTTTTTAAATAGGGGGCCCGTTCACTGTCCCTCAGACTGTTGGAGGGCCGGACTATAGTAAAAATAAAAACTGTGTTTTGTGGGCCTTTAAATAAAGAAACTTCATAGCCCTGGTCGAGGGGGATAAACATCCTCAGCTGTTGTATCTGGCCCGTGGGCCATAATTTGAGGACCCCTGATGTAGAGTTTTAAAATGATATTTTTAACCATGGCTTTTTTAGAAATAGGCAAACATTTTGTTTATAAAAGAGCATAACATTAGATTATATTGCAATTAAGCCCTTTTTATAAAAGGAAGATAGTTCAAGCACTCAAGTAATTGAATCTATATAAAAAAAAAAAATACTCCAGTAGAGTCTGCATCAAAGTTAATAATAAAATCGCAATCTTCTTAAAATGAGGGATCTGTGACTACTAAGCCAATTAATAGAAACAAAAAATTTATTAACTATATGGAGTTCCAAATGACTATTCAGCAAATTGAGAGTTAGACACATTATAACAATAGTTAACAGAAACTGTGCCATAAAGATATATAATTTAAATGATTTGAACTCCAATAAATTTCAAAGTAAATATTTTTCTTTTAATAATGGCTGAGGATTGGACATTTTTAAGGAAAAAAAAAAAATAGACCTGGTTCTGAGATACTAAGAGACTGATCAAAATCTGATGAGATTAAATAAAAGACAAAAAACAGTAAACTTTAAGTTGTTTTGATACTTCAATATGGTGCCATATTACCTTTTTAAAAAACTGAGAATATTTGAGAAAAATTTGAAAGGCTAGAAAACAGTTCTAATGATCTTTAATTTCTGCAGTTAAACCACTCTTCAATAAACATTACAGCATTTTGTGAATAGCAGAGTTCCAATTGTAATCAAAATCTATTAAATAAGAATACCCATGCACATAATACTATGCACTATACATGTACTTACACAGTAATTCTAGATAATACAACTCCTAAAACAACTAGATTACAAACTCTTAGCTATATTATCAATCTTATTGTATTTGATGCTCATAACAACACTGAAAGGCAAATGTTACTATTATCCCCATTAACAGTTGAAGAGAGACAAAACAAAGGTTTAAGTGACTTTTCTAGGACACACAGAAGTGTCTGAGGATAGATTTGAACTTATATGTTTCTAATTCTACACATGCACTTTATTTATTGTGGCACTTAGCTACCTATATTCATCACCCAAGAATATACATTAATTTGAGGAAATAGACCCCAGTTACTATCTCCAAAATTCATATCTAAATAAATCAACATTATGACATAAGTATGAAACCTAATTTCTATGAGTCTCAGTTTTCTCAGGTACAAAAAGAGAAGGAGATAGGGAGATCTAATTTATTTAATTTCATCTTCACTGGTTTGATATCCTTCATTTCAAAAAATCAAATTAGGTAATGATTTATCTATTTTATTGAGTCTTTTTCCCCATAAACTACCTACTAGTTTTATTTTATTTTTTTTTGTTATCAATTTTATTATTTTCTTCTTTGACTTTCAGGATTTTTTAAGACTTGATATTTTAAAACAATATTAAATGTCTAAAACTGTAGCCTTCTCTCAAGAACATTTTTATTAAGAAGTATGATTAACATTAGGAAAAACTGAATTAAGCCAAATGCAATTATCTCCTTTTTTGCATTCATCGCCTTCCTCATGACACCCACTAACCAAAAAAGCTTCCAGAAATCTCATATCAAACTCAATTTGGCCAGAATCCTTCTTCTCTATTCCCCTACATAATCTGTATATAATTTGAAAGATGAAGCAATTCATGATACTTTGGACCTATCCTCCTATTCACTACTGTTATAACATACTGGAAAAGAAATTCAACACATTCTATACCTAAGTGCAAATAAATGAGGATAAAATGTTATCTCAAGCTTACATACATTTTTATAAAGGATAGCAAATTTTTAATAATGACATTTTAGGGCCAATAGTAGGCTTCTAGGAAGAGGAAGATCTTACTTAGCATAACTGAAATAACACTATGCATTCAGAGATCTGCTTTACCCACATATAAACTAATCCTGAGCAGAAAGTTCATTCAAAATGAAGGGAAGTACTATACATACTATATAAATACTATTAGAAAGTATATATTATTATCTAAAAATAGATACTCTGAAATCAAGGATATTTATTTAAATGAGGAAGAAAATTAATATAATAAATAAATAAATATAATAACTATTATAATGAAGACCCCAAACTTATATAATCCAACAGTTCCCAAATCACAAATCTTTATTGTTCCTTTATTTTCGGGCAATCACTCACTGCTGAGAAAGAAGATGTGAGTAAACACTACTGGTACAATTTTAAATAGTAGCACTGGATGGGATCTCATTTCAAGATATTAAGATCTGGAACAGCTAGATTGGCTCAGTAGCTAGCCCTAAAGTCAGGAGGACCTGAGTTCAAATTGGGCCTCAAACACTTAACATTTACTAGTTGTGTGACCCTGGCAAGTCACTTAACTCCAATTGCCTTGCTCCAAAAAACAAAATATTAAGCTCCCTTGTCTTGGTTATTGATAAAATGCAAAAAGAACCCTCCCTAGGTATTGACTAATACAAACACCCATGAATACCTAGATACACCAAATGATAATAAATGGGATGGAGACCTGAGAATATTAGTGCCATACCAAAAAAAATGACCATTCCAAAGTTTGCTACATTCTCTCTCACTCCAAAAAAAAAAAAAAAGTTATCTCTGGATTGACCTCTATCAAAATCTTTCTACTACCTTTGTACTACTTGGCAACCAATGAAAATCAACTATTCTCTACATCATAGAGACACTGCAAAATGAATAGTAATCTTCAAATATTTCTCTCTTAGTATTCAAATCTTCTTATATTCCAAACCTCTCAGTACATCTCAAACAAATCAGATACAGGAAGCAGGTATGCAACATTTCTATCATTTAATTGGTTGCTTTCAACAGTCTCCTTCTTTATAAAACTTTTGTGCATTCAGTTAAACAAGCAACAAAATGTAAGTGGAAAACACTTTATGTGAGATGTCAAAGAAGAGTCTGGGCTTTGTTACATATTACTTAGCTGCCAACAACAAAACGGAAATGAGAACCTGCCCTATCTGTATCAAAATTGTTTTCTGAAGATGAAATTATGAATACAACAGTGCTTTACAAAAAATAAAAGGCTATCCAAAATATTCATAAATTGCAAAAATTGGACCATAATTATTTTCCCTAAAATTTCCTTTAAAAATCATTTATTTTTAAATTAAAATTGTTCATGTATTTTACCACATTTTAAAGAACAGTTATGTATCTGAAAAAAGTAATAAAGATAATAAAAAGGTAATATATTGAGAATTTGTTAGATAAAATAGATTTAATTTTATAATCTTTTGGAAATTACTCTTTCCAAAACAATTAAGAAACACATTTTATACCTTGACCAAAATCAAAATTTAAAACTTTTTATTACATTTTGAATTGTAAGATATTTATATCTGAATTTTCAGATTTTTTTAAAAAGCAATTTTTTAATAATATAAACAAAGGCATTTAATGAAATCAACAGAAAATTACAGTTACATCGAGCTTTGTCTATCACAACACAGTAAAAGTTTTCTTAGCATAAAATACTGGCTAATTCAGAAAAAGAGAAGATAGATTTCTAATAACTGATATCATTGCAGAATACTGAAAAGGTTATTTCAGAATTAGATAGTAGAAAAATAGGTCTTTGCATATATATTCAGCTATATTGCATTTGATATATTCAAAAGCAATATTCAGAAAACGAGCTTAATTTCACACAGCTCAAATTATCTAAAAATTATTATTTACAATGAGCTGAACTGCATTGGTAAAAGGAGTTTCTATAGTATGAGACTCCTAAACCAAAGACTCACAGATAGTGATCAAAACAAAATATAGAAAATATACATAGGAAATGTTAAAAGCTGAAGAAACCATTACTGGTCAGTACTTATCATTCAGTACTTATCATTTAACACATGGGGAAGATATTCCCACAAATAAAAATGACCTAAGAATAAAGGATGTTTACTGTAATTTTATCATCTTGAAAACTTGCTCTACCTACTTCACAGATTTCTAGTGAAGACAAAATGGCACAACAGATGCTAAAAGTGTTATATAAATGTCAAATTGCTATTATCAATTATCTGCCCTCAAAAAATTGTGTAAAGGAAATACAGCCACTAAGCACAAGCTACTGGACAAAATTTGCATTCTATATATGCTACAAAATAAAACATAAAATAATATTATTGAAATAAAATAATCTGACCAAAATGATAACTTTTAAAAATATTTGAAGTAATACAAAACAGAGGGAATATTAATTATGTATATTTTTTCTGCAACAATTATTTCTGCTTAAGTGGTATTTTAAAAATCTACACAAAACTAGTGGATTAAAAAAAACGTGCTTTCATCATTCATAAGTACTCAGTTAACAAAAAATACCTCATATATATCATTTTGGAACACAAGAATACATATCTTAAGCAGGAATTTAAAATTAACTTTTTTTTTCATTTATAAGTTTCTAGAATAATTTTTATATAAGTAAATATACCTGGTGTCCAGCTGTTATCTGTTTCAAAACATTTTCATAGCATACTTCATCCATGTTATTCAACTGTTGCACCTGGAAAGTTAAAAAAAAAAAAAAAGAAGAAGAAAGAGAATGTTTAATTGATTGCATTTAAGTTTTCCAATCGACCTATCAAAGCACTACCAAAAAGCAAACACAGTGTACATCTTTCTCTGGCAACCTCCACTTAACAGAGATCTGAAACAACTGTCATTTATACAGAAAACATGAATCAACAAAAAATACCTTAAACTGTATTTATCTTGGCAGTAGATCCAAGTTTTTTGGAGACATTATCCTCTAAAACATCCCAGTAAATAGATGTATGTGTGCATGCGTGTGTGTGTATGTATGTATGTATTGGGGGGGGGGGGTTGTTTATTTTGAAAAGGCTTGTGACTATATCATTGTTGAGAACTCTCTCCACCAATATAGAAAAGCAAATTGTAAATACCTTAGTTTAGAGAGTTTTCTAGGACATTAAGTCACTTGGCCCATGGTTACACAACAAGATGAATGTGAAAAGTAAGACAATTAAGTTCTTTTGGAATCTACAGCCAACTCTCTATCCATTAAGCCAAATTCCCTTTCAATTATTTAGGGGAAAGAATGTCTTTATATTTTATTACTCTTAATTTTCTATTTGTTTTCATAAAAATCAATTACAACATAATGTTATATAGTGAGTCTAAACTATCCCTTACTTTCCACTTAGTAAGACTAGATATCGCTGAACTATAATAAGCAACCTTGTCAGACAATTTTGAGTAATATTTATGTACTTTATGCCAAATATCTATAATTTCACTGACATCAATATTGTCATTGATGCAAATTATCTAAGATGATCCTCAATAGTAGCTGTGGGTCAAAATTTCATGACCCTATGGCCAATTTAGCAATGAATCCTTTTGAATTTAGCTTGATGAATAACAAACATGTAAACACTAGACTTCTAATAGAAATCTTATAGCTTTATAGAACCTACTATAAAGTTCATACAATACTGAATGCCTCTGCAAAAAGTCTCTGATAAACCTAAGTTACCTCTTTGCTATAATGAGATATCAGGGTGAACAATTATAGATAATTTACAGTGATGAAAATATATTCTAAATACATTTTACTTTTTTCTTAAAAAAAAAAAAAGTTAGCCAATCAGCTCCTAATTTATTAGTACAATATTTTGTTTTGTTTTCCATTTTTCAATTTTGTTTATCTCTCCTTTAACTTTCAAGACTTCTATTTTGATGTAATGTCAGAAGGTTTTGATTTATCAGTTTTCTAGGTTTTTTTTTAAGTTACATAACAAATTCATTGATGTGCTCTTCCTTTCTTTAAATAATGGAAGTTTTAGAGATCTAAATTTTCCCTTACATACTCATACATACATACATACATTTCCCACATCCCACTAATTTTAGTATGTTGTTTCATTGTCATAATTATTTTTAATGAAATACTGATCATTCATTTGATTTTTTCTTTAATCCACTCATTCTTTAAGATTATTTAATTTCCAATTAAATTTTAATTTTTTTGCCTCAAAGCCAAAGATAAAAAAAATTTCTTGCATTTATTACATTATGATAACTAAAAGATGTGTTTAATGTTTCTGCTTTTTTGCATTTATTTGTAATGTTTTTCTGCCCTAAAATACATAGTTAATTTTTGTCAAAGTACCCTGAACTTTCTAACATTCTATTCAAGTTCTTAATTTCTTATTTATTTTATGATTAGATTTATCTAGCTTTGAAAGGGGTGGGTTTACTATTTATGACTTCCTGTCATCTGACTTTTTCCTTTTAATTAAAAGTTATATGCTATGCTTTTCAGTTCATATATATTTACTTCTGGTATTAATTTCCTATCTATAGTATTTTTTAGTACAATGCAGTTTCCTTGTTTATTTCCTTTAATTAAGATACAATTTTTCTTTTGCTTTGTCTTGAGGATCATGATTGCTACACCTGCTTTTACTTTAGTTGAAGCATAATAGACTCTGCATAAGCCCCTTCTTTTGACTATGTGTATATCATTCTGTTTCAAGAGTACTTATTGTAAACAACAGATCACTGGATTCTAGCTTATAATCCATTATACTATTCTGTTGTTTTAAGACTGAATACTTCCTATTCAAAATTCATAGTTATAATTGGTAACTGTATATTTTCCTTCAATCCTATCCTTTCAATACTTTCCCTTCTCTTTTTCCCCTGCCCCTTGTGTATTTGTTTTGTCTCTAGGTAATGTCTCCCTTAACTTACCCATCTGTAATTTCCCTTCATTTTCTCTAAACCTTTTTTCACCTATTGCCATAGTGAACAAGATGTATTTCTATACCCAATTGTGAATATAAATATATATTCTCTTCATCTTCAACCAGTTCAGATGGGAGTGAGGCTCAAGATTAACCTACTTCTCCTCTTCTTTGTATAAACTCCTCCTTGAGCACTTTATGTGAGATGTTTCTAATTCTTACTTTGCTTTTTCTCTCCACTCATGCTTTTCCAAGTAAAATGTGATCTAGTGCATTTTCTAGATTATTGTGGAGAACACACAGTGCAGAGATGAGCTCAAATGCTTTGTCTTCGTCATCTTGACTTTACCTTCTTCCAAATATATGTTATGGGCTAGAACTCTGTACTTGAAAGAAGGATTCTTACAAGGTGCTAACTCAATGGAATTGATAAGACAATGGTTATCTAGTTTAGCATGGTGATTAACAGTTCTCTAGTTCAGTACATGTACTCAGTACTTAACATAGTTCTACAAGATTCACACCTATGATAATATAATTATAGTAGAGCATATAAGCTGGGACAAACTCAGCCAGACAGATTTATTTCATCTCCAACTTTTGTGGTGGCTGGAGGCTGGAGCACAAGTTCTCGGACTGAGACAGACTTCAAGACAAAGACTGTTGTGGTAGTCTTCCTGCATCCCCCGCAGAAAACAAGACAATCTGGAGGACCCCAAGAAAGCTAGCCCAGCTTCCAGGGAAGGAAACTAGACTTTGAAGGAGATAATAAAGAATTTGCACTTTATCTCTGGCTATTCTTGTGGTGATGCTGAAACGAAGACTGCTCCAAGACCTCCAGAAAACCAACCAGAACACTACAGATATATTTTAGTGGTTTATTAGTAACTAATCATAAATTCCTTAAGCCACAGATTTCACTAGCTTATATGTATATATTTTGTAATTATGTCAAATTTATAAATGCCTAATTATATCAAATTTATGAATGGTACAATATGTAGATTCTGAGGAAATAACATCAACAATTCAAAAAGAATTAGCAAAAGTGAATAGCAAGAGATTGGCATAAATTAGAATATCTATTAGTGGAATTGCTCTTAAGAGTTACATAAAGGCAAATTAATATCTTTTGGGGATGCTTCAGAAAATGCCAAAGGTTCAAAAAAATGAGATTAATAATTTCATATAATGCAATTTTAGGGATTAAAGTCTTTGCTATTGATGTAACCTGTCAACAAATATTCCATGAAAAATTAAATTGTTCATGGTGAACATTTACCTTATTTGTTGTCTTAATTCCCAAAAATGTCTGTCCAAGAGGTACTGGCCTAAAACGGCCATCAAAGTAGAAAAGTCCAATATAAGGATTGACATGCAAAAAAGTAGCAACATCAAGGTAGTTGGGTAATGTAGCAGAAAGTCCCAAAATCCTTATCATGCTCTGTGTAGATTCAACCTATATGAATGAAAAACACACATGATAAATGTGAAGCCTTATACTTAGGTGCCAGAAATCAATTTCACAAGTACAAAGATGGGGGAAAAAAAAAAGGGTTAGAGGGTAGTTCATCTCATGATATGGGAAGGTTACATGGAAGGTAATATAATTATATGGTAACAGTACAATATGGCAAACTAAGAAAGCTAATGTGATTTTTATGATATATATATATATATATATATATATATATAGTAGTAATGTATAGGATTACAAAAATTATCATATAATACAATCTACCCTGAAGAGACCCCACTGGTAAATAATATGTGTAGTTCTGAACACCCCACTTGAGAAAGGATATGGAAAAGCAGAACAGTATTTAAAAAATGGCAACCAGAATGAGAGATAGTCAAAAGAACATGCCATATAAGGATTAGTTAAGAGAATGAAGAATGTATAGCCTGGGAAGAGTAGATAGATAAAACCTGATAGTTTCCTTCGAGTATGTGAAAGAGAAATTAAGATGTTTCTGAGTCCCAAAGGGAAGAACTAGCATCAGCAGAACAAGTTGCAAATTGTCAGATTTAGGAATAATGTAGGAAAATCTTCCTATCACTCAGAGAGAATGCACTCTATATGGAGTGGAAGAAAGAGTTTGTAGGTTTTCCCTCACTAAAGACCTTTAAACAAAGGATATTTAACCAATTTATTTCAAATCAACAAATAAATTTTAAGATCCGAAAAGCTAGATGCTGAGGACGAAAAGAAAAAAGAAAAAAGAAAAAAGAAAAGAGCCTTATCCTTAAGGTCTGACATGAGAAGCAATGTACACATAGCTAAGTAAATAAAAAAGATACAAAGTTTAGTATTTATTTTTTAAAATCAAAAATAGTTACAAATCAATAATATTTAGGGAAATGCAAACTAAAGTAACTTTAAAATCCAACCTCATGCCCATCAGATTGGCAAAGTTGACAGTAAAAGGAAAATAAATACTGTAGGGGCTAGGAAAAGATAATCATATTAATGTACTGCTAGGTGGAGCTATGAACTGGTGCAGCCATTCTGAAAATCAATTTGAAAGTATGATCAAAAAGTTATTAAATTTTCCATATCTATTCATCCCACTGTTATATCTATAACCAAAGCAATCAGAAAAAAAAAAAAAAAGGAAAAGACTCACATGTGCAAAAATATATATAGCAGCTCTTTTTCTGATAGCACAAACTTGGAAACTAAAGGAAAACTATTCAACAAAGGAATAATTGTTCCAATAAAGGAACAAATTTTAAGTACATGAAGCATAAATACTATTGTACTATAAGAAATTGTGAAGAAGTCATTTTCAGAGAAACAGAATTATTTGGATAAAATGATACAGGGTAAAGTAAGTAGAAACTGAAGAACAATTTATAAAATGATAGTTTAAAGATAAACAAAGGAAGAGAAGGGGGAAAGGGAAGGGAATAAGCATTTATGTAGTACTTCCTTTGCATAAGACACTTTGCTAGGCACTTTTTACAACTAAGCACTCATTTGATCCTTACAACAACTCTAAAAGGTAGTATGTATAATAACCTATGTAATGACACAAAGAAAGAAATTTTTGCAGGGAGAACAGCAAATAAGTCATTCTGGCTAAGATTAGGTATAGAATAATATTTCACATAATATACCAAGGTAAGCTTCAAATAGATACATGACATATACATATGTACATGTATGTATATGTACACACATATTTATAAACATAGGTGGATATATACAAAACAGAGTAACTGGACAATGGATTCATTTTGTTTTGAGGGTCTGAAAAGAAAAGACTAAAAATGAAAATACTATTATATTTGGGGGCTTAAAAATGAAGTGAGAAGAACCAAGAAAATAAGTAACTAAAATTTCAAACTCTGAAAATTTTAAAAATTGTGAAAAATTCAATGATTATCAACAACTGTCTAATAATGAAGCATTATCATGTAACACATTACATAGTCTGAAAGAGAATTAATATAATCAAGGCACCAAAAAAAAAAAAAAACATTTTTGAATATAATACTGTACAGATTATGTTTTGCTATATTACATTTATTTATCATAAAGCAAGTAGCATGAAATGGTGATCCATGGTTTTCCCTGTCCGAATTATCTTCTCCCTCTAATCTATTCTCCATACACAGGGCAGTACTTTAAAATATCTGAACTACCATATAAAGTGATTTTTCCTAAAACTAGGTTTGACTGTGTTAGCCCTTACTTGATAAATTCAATTTAAAGACATATGTTATTTAAAGGTCCTCTCAGTATAGCTCCTTCATACTTTTCTAGTTTTATACTTTACTCCTCACTCTATGTACGCTACAATGCAATTATTATAACTAATTAGAGTCTCACACCTGATATGCACCTTCCATCAGTCTTTCTTTGCATTGGCTGTCCTTTTTACCTCGAATGATCTTCCCATCACTTATACCTCATAAAATGCCTGGTGCTTTCTCCTTTCAAATTATCTTTTGCTCATTCTGTGTATATCTTATATGTTTCTATTTAATGATATTATGTTTACTCTATTAGTACATAACCGCCATTAGAGCAGGAACTAGTTTTGCCTGGGGAAAGGAGGGAAGGGACCCCACTGCTTAGTACAGAGTCTGGCACATAGAAAGCAATTAACATGTATGTTTATTATTTGGTTGCTACTGTTCTTTATACTGTCTGTTATTGTACTTGAATATCTAGGCTTGAATTATTTTTTATTTATTTTAGTAGAAAGGTATTTTTAAGGCATTTATTCTCTGTGCACTATTATAATAAGCTCGCTGGGTACAAATACACAAAATAAGAGCAATACCTGCTCTCAAGGTATTAACACTCTGTAACACACTTAGGAGAATTCACCTGTAGGGAGGCAACTAAAATAATCCATCTAATAGTCTTGGTGAATCTTCTATCCACAAAGCTATGTCATATTTATTTATTTGTGGACTATGTTTAACTACTTATACTGAACATTAAATTTTTTAATGTATTGGGCACATAAGCAAATGTGAAAAGTGTCTTTCCATTTTTCCACTCCTACAGTTTTGGACTCAAGGGACTCAAGGGAGCCCAAATATAGGCTCCATATCTTTCTGCCTCCAGAGTTTATAGTTCTCCCAAGAAGAAGTAAAACAGCAAATGCTTTGATATTTATCAAAGGAAATAGCTATACCGATGTCTTAGCATCTACATGGAAGACAGACTGAAATGGGAGAAACTAGAGTAAAGTAAGAAAATTAAGATGACTTCAAGATTACAAACCTGAATGGAAGGACAGACAGGTTCTAAGTCAGTTGTCACAATATGTATAGCGAAAATGAATGATACCTTACATTACTATCCCTATAAAATTATCTTATCAATAATCAAAGGATAAAGAGCAAAATAAGTTCTTTAAAATAACCTTTATCTTAAAGAGAAAATCACTACTCAGAGATTTTAGGGAAGTAAAACAGAAAGCTTTCCCTAAAGGTAAATGTCTTAACAAATTATGGCACATTAATGTAATAAAATACAACTATATAAGAAATGACAAAACATGTAATTTCTGAGAAAGCTGAATTTTATGAAGCAATAAAATAAAAGACACTAGGAAAACAAATTATCCTATAATAATTATACTGTAAAAATGAACAATTTTTTAAAAATAACTAATTCTAATCTGTGCAATGATCAAGCATGATTTCAGATCTGTAATGATGAAGAATTCTATCAATCTCCTGACTGAGAGGTGATGGACTAATGTGAAAAATGAGATAGATAATTTTCCATAGTCGATATGGGAATTTTTTTCATTTGGCTATGTATATTTAAAAGGGTTTAGTTTTTAGTTTTCCTTTTTTTTCTCCACTGAAGTGGGAGGAATTGCAAAGTAAAAATATTTTAATAATCATTAAATAAAAAAAGAGCATAAAATAATAAACAGAATAGACTGTGAACATACTATTATTATAGCAATTGCCTGAAATCAATGTCTCAGTACAATGACCAATTCATCACCTTTTCATACTTTTTCATATTACTGTTTTTCCCATTTTCTTTTTCTTTTTCCAATGTGCAAATTTATTTGTTGTTCTAAGTGGAAATTTGTCATTTACTTATATAAATTTAACATTTATGTCTGTTTGTTGAATATATGCCACATGCCTGGTTAGGTACAGAGGGCAGCACTTTAAAATATCTTAAAGAACAAATAGATCTGAACATTGTACACAAAGCACTTAAAAGACAATTTAAGAGACAAAGAACTGAAGAATCAAAATTTAAAAGCATAAGTTCGGCAGAACTTCAGGGAATACTGATACTAGAGTAAAAAGCAATTAACAAATTTCTCAGAAGGATGTTAAGGAAAAAACCCAAGTGCTGAAGCATGGACATATAAATTCTTAGATGTAATGCAAAAACACATAAAATAATGACACAAAAAATATGACATTGGTTTTCAGGGTCCAGACGCAATGCAAAGTTTTGTAAGGAATTTTACTTAATGAGGAAGACTCATTTGGTCCTTTCTAAATTGACATAAAAATATAACAGTCTTGAAATCAGCTCAGTCCTAAAATTTTAATTAACTTCAGTTTGAGTTAACTGGCACTTTCCCCATGTGTTCTACTTTAAGTTCTTTGAAATATTGATAATGCCTAAAACAGATTTAAACTACAAATATAGAAACTTTCAAAATCCTGTGGATTCCATACTATGCTAGGAGTGTCTATATCCTGTCTGAAAATGACATTGTGCTGAACACAATACTATCATTTACTAGATAGTTATCATAAATACTAATTCATTTGAATTTTTAAAAAGACTTAAAAGTTTTATAAAAACACTAAATTCTATTTTGCCCAGAATTACATTATAAAATCAGATGGTTATCCAAGTGTCCCACTTTCCCTGTTTTCTGTAATTACACAACCTATTAAAAAAAGCCATCTTGCCATGTTTACCTCAACAAAATATAACTGTGGGGTGAAGAACTCCAGCCTCCCTGAAGGGCAGCTTTTAGATCAGCCTTTCCAATTGAAAAAACATTTATAATGCATCTTCTATGTGCAAAGCACTAGGATTCAAAGACAAAAGTGAAATGAAACACTTAAAACCTAGTCCAGCACAGAATAAAAGTTTAATAATAAGTTAGAGTGATGACTGATATTGTGTAGTGTAGAAGACTAAATAGCAAGAACAACTCCAAGGTTATGACTTTTAGTGACTGGAAAGATAATGTGATACATCCTATAGAAATGGGGGGTGAGGGAAAGAGTGAAAGGAAAAAAAAATTTTTAAGCTTCCTGAGACTGAAATACTGTGGCAGGACTAGACAAACTATGACTGTTATGATTTATTCCATAATGTCTAGTCTATGGCTATGATGCTTCCTGTTATTCATATGAGACTATGTTAAGTAGAATTTTTGTTCTTGACACTTTGTAAGTGAATTGATATTGCTTGGTAGAAAACATACTGCATAAACAAATTTATATATACCTGTTGATAGGGGAGACATCACCTGCCTATCCATTCTACCTTCTCCAAGTATTAGAATCTTTAAATATTCAAAATTTTGCTCCCCTACAAAACACATGCCTTGTTTCTTTCCCAAAATCTAGGCTATCATTCACACAAAGAATCTCAAAAGAAAGCAGTAAAACATTCTGTACCAAAATTCCTTTCTGGGAAAAGACATACATAAGCTATTCTGGCAATAATGAAGTAATGTAAAAATAAAGAGAGCTCCTTTAGAATACTTAAATCCATCCTAATTATTATTATTCATATCATGAAATTTTAATTGTTTCCTATTATTCTTTCCTTGTACCCCTGAATTGACAGTTTTAAGGGGCTCCCTGAACTTGTTTTCTTGAATTGTTCTATTTTACAGAAATGAAGGCTTCTCTTTCATAACAATGATCTTTTACAATTGAATTCTACTAAACTCACTTCCCTTGAAATAGCTACAGGAGTGGCTCTGGCCAGTCTAGCCCGAACTGATAAACTGTGCAGCTAAGACTCTTACAGATAAACAGAATATTCTCTTTCTATGGCCAAAAGTTGTCAAGCTCTCCACTTTACTCTTCCTTTTTTCTTCCCTTGCCATTCCTATTTGAGAGGATATTGTCCTCTACTACTCCCAAGAGACCTTCCCTTTTGCTGTACCCCATAAATATCCAAGATTGTTATCACAAGTTCCTTAGTATTTCTCACAAATTCTCACATGCACATATCTTTCTCTTATAATAAATCAAGTTACTACCCATGTCTTGTGAAGTTGTGACTTTTGACACAACTGGTAAAATGTTCCTTTGTCTCTAAATATTATGACTTTATAAGTAAGAGTTGAGCTGATCTATTTTCCATTTCTGTGCCTTTGCCCAAAATGTTCTCCAAACCTGGAAAAATCTCCCTTTTTTTAACTTTGATCCCTAGATAAATTATCAGGCTTAATTACTACTTGCTGATAAGAATTCCTAGCTCCCCACCAGATTCAGGCCAAGTGCAACCTTCTACAAAAGGCATTTTAGACTATCCCAAATGTTACTATATCTTCAATCTCTACCTACAATTAAACTCTGAATCAATTTGTACACAAACCCTGGCTCCATCCCCATTCAAATATAGTGATCTTTGTATCTATCTAGTAGATACTTAATATTTGCTTGTTAAAATAAATTATTTGATAGACTTTTTCTTATGCACTAAAATTCAAGATATACAAAAACACAATTTCTTTTTCCCTTTTGTGAACTTACTAGAATTCAACATTCTTTGGTATTATTATATTTTTTATAAATGCCCAATATTTCTACTATATTATACCTTTTAAATGAGCTAGGTTGAGAAACTAACAACCACTAATAATATGTTTCTGCTATTTAAGTTGCAAATAACTGACCTAAAAACAAACTTTTAAAACAAAGCCTTGAAATCTATGGATGCATGTGCAGTTTTACTATATAAACTAATGTGGATTTTGACACAGTTTTCATGAGGCTTTCTATGAGTGTCTGACAACATATTAAAAATTCTCTAGATGAATTTTAATTCAAAGATAGTTTGCAGAATACAAGAGCTTGAATATAACATTCATTTGAAAACATTTTCGAGAAAACCAGAAGCATAATCTCATGCTATTTAACAGGTCCCTTGTTTCACATGCAATTAAATCCATTTTACATAGATTAATATATTAAGCCATTGAATTTCATTTTGTTTATAATGAGAAAAGAATGAGAATAACAAATAAGTCAAAAGAGCAAAACTCGTTTTTCATATACCATAACAACATAGGAATACTTTGTAACATTTAGAAGATAAGGAACATTATTTTTTTTATCCATAAAAATTTGTCTTCTTTCCCTTCTAGCTCTTTCTCCTCCATCCCCATTAAGAAAGCAAGAAAAACACCCATTCGTTGGCAATGGAAGAAAAACAAAACCCTCTTACACATATATATATAGTTAAAATAATCTCCCAAAATATCCATGTTAAAAAAAAATCTCGATCTGCATTGAGTGTATCACCTCTCATTACCTTACTAAGATGGGTAACGTTTCATTATGAATACTCTTATGTAGTGGTCCTTGCCCATTATGTTCAGCAGAGTTATTAAGTCTTTCAAAGTAATTTGTCTTTACAAATATTGTTGCTACTAAATAATTTTCTAACCATGTTCTGTTCGATTCATTCTGTATCAGTTCATATAAGATTTCCTAGGTTGCTCTAAAACCATCCCCTCTACCATTTCTCATAGTACAATAGTATTCCCATCAAATTTATATAACATAATTTGTTCAGTCATTTCCCAAGTCACGGGAATCAATTGAGATTTCCAAATTTTTGCCAATACAAAGTAAGTTCCTATAATTATTTTTATATATATTTTATATTATTTTTTTGTCCTGTCTACATTCTTTGATCACTTTTGTGTAGTGAACTATAAGAATATGGCGGGGTCAAAGAGTATGTACACTTTTAGGGCATAATTCTAAATTACTTTTCAGAATGAATGAATCGTTCCACCAGCAGCACATTAAAGTATGTGTTTCCTGAAAGATCCTCTAGCATTTATCATTTACTTCATTTTTTTTTGGCAACTTTACCAATCTAAAAGATACAAGGAGGGACCCTGAGGTTGTTTTATTTTGCAGTTTCCTAATTGGCAATCTGGAGCATTTTTTTCATATGGCTATCAACAGCTTCTTATGGGGCTATTTATGGCTTGTACTTCTCCTGAAACATTCATATTCATATTATTTGACTATTTACAAAAAAGGAGACTGTCTCTTTTCTTATAAATTTGAACAAGGAGGGTCATTTTTTTTTTTAAAATGATATAACAAATTTCTACTTTGCCAAGTCAATATTTTGTTATATAATTTAAATTTTGCATCATCTCCCTTAGATGATGAAAAATAATTAGAAAATAATAAAAAATATACTTAGACAACAGGGGAAAGGGATTCACATTAGATGAATAGAAAATTTTTTGCATTTCATTATAATATAAGGCTATATATTAATATTTTCTTCCTTATAAAATACTACATATTAATATTTTCTTCCAATACACGAGATGCAGCCATTTGTAGCAAAGGAAGTTACCTATCAGTGTAACTGATAATAGATCCATTTAAAACAATCTAAATCATTCAATTGTCCAAATAAACTTCTGAAATGAAATAACATCCTCTTACCTGTCGTAAAGTTCGTGCAACTAGACTTTCCAATACAGGTCCTCTATCTTCATGCAACAGATGAACTTCATCAAGAATTAGGAGCTTTACAAGCTGGGAAAGGGCTACATCTCCAACACTCTTTCGTGTTACTACATCCCATTTTTCAGGTGTAGTAACAAGCATCTATAAAGAAATGGGGAAAAATTCAATTAAGGGGAAAAACAATTCACATTAACCTTAGTATTTTCAGTGAATAGCATTCTGTCACCCATAATTCAGTAATAGTGGCTACTATTAAATGAAACCTAATACCTATGAGAAATAAATTCAGTATATGTTAAAATGTCTTTATATTTTAGAGACACATACAAATGTACTATATATAGATCCTTTGAACAATATCAAATTCTAAAGGACTTAAAAACAGAAATGTATTCCTAGTCTCCATATTTATATACAAATTTAACCCTGAAAAGGTTTTTTTCCTATCTCTAGAATACCATAACACTATAGCTTTGGGGAATGTTGACATCTTAAGTAAGTCAAAATACAATTTCACTACCTGACAAAGAAATCAAAATAACTGCCATATTAAAAACATTTACTTGCTATCACATTAAGCAAAAAATTTGAAAAAAAAATCAAAGAATCCATTTGATATTCCATTAATAATCCATTAATTATACTAGTGCATGCTATAAGGAGAAAGGCTATTACTTCAGGGAGTTGGGAGTTACACTGCATATAAGCCATCCTTTAGAATTTTAGAACTGATTATTGAATAGATTATTGAAGACAAAAATAACTGTGATGATCTCCAAATTCAGTCACATAACTCTTAGTTGACAGAAATAAAATATAAAATGAAGTTTGTATTCCTTTTCTAGCTTGATAAAATCTACCATAATTTGGACTTTACTGGGTAAAGAATAAAAGCTGCTGCTATGACATTAAAATGTACAGGAAAAGAATTTTGCTGGAATGTATTGTTACAAAACAGTCTTATTCCTAAAATACATACACAGTATGCATGAACTATTTATATTGCAGAACAAAATGCATGTCAAAGAACCACTGATTAAATGCTTAACCTTCGCCACTGATAAAACTGTAAAAAGGAAGAAAGTGAAAAGTATCAAAGATACTTTTCAAAGATAAATGTCAAAGCTAAAGAATTAAGATAAAATTGATTCATAAAAACTATGATAGGCCTTAAACTTAAAAATGTATTTGCCTGCTGAATGATGCTATTTGAAATGTGATTATTACATGGAATATAATTTATTCTGTCATGGGAATATACAATATACAGTATGCATCAGTATACAATTTACTCTGCCATCGGAGTTATATCATATCCATATTTGCATTAGATCATATACTATATGAATATATCCATAATGAACCATGAAGTAAGATCACAAGGGTAATAATAAATTTCTTTAAGTAGAATGTTGTAACTCTGTTCTATTTACCACAATTGTGTAGCATTAGTGACATTTAAATAAAAACGTTTAATAAAAACTACATAATATAATGCTATATTTATTCTTTTCTCTGAAACAAATTACAACCACAAAACCACATCTTTCATCACAGAGTGATAGACAGATAAAAATCAACTTAACAAGGTAAGGATGGGGGGTGAGGGTGGTGAGGAGAAGAATGTGGGCAGAGAAGTGACAACTGTAGAAAGATTCCTGAAAAAGAATATTTCACAGAGATTTTTGAAATTAGATCCTCCATTTAGGATTAGAAAATGTAAATTAGGTCTTCCATATACTAGGAAGAAAAAATAAATAAAAAAAAATTAATACCTGTGGTGTCTTATTTTGCACATAAAAGAGGAGGGAAATAATTAAAAAATAAAAAATAAATAAAAAGTTATGAAATACTACCTAGTTGAGGCAGTAACATTTTGTGACATTCCACTGTAAAACTATTCATTCAAAAGATACTAACCTATCACAATCAGTAATATTCTATAAATAAACAATTCTATCACCAATAACTATAAGATCCAATGTCACTTGTTGTAGTAAAGACTGTTTCTAACACAGGAAAGCCAAAGTATATCACCAGATCAAAGATAGACTGATTCTTTTTATACAAACAGTTTGGTGGTGCCATGGCTTGGGGTCAGGAAAACCTGGGTTCAAATCTTATCTCAAATACTTAATAGCTATATCACTTGACCTTAGTTTGCTTCACCTATCTCGACTAAAAATGGGGATAATAACAAATACCTAACTCATAGGGTTATTGTGAAGATCAAATGAGATACCACTTGTAAAGCATTCAGCAAAGTGTCTGACATAACAGCAGATCATTAATAAAATGCTTGTTCCCTTTCCCCTTCCTGAACTAAAATGATTTTCTAAAAAAGATTTAATGTGTTCAAGAGAAATATAAATGAATAAATGATTTTTTTTAAATGTGTTAAATTCCTACTAAGTGAAAAGTATTGTATAAAGCCGTTGGGAAAGAAATACCCAAACAAGGTGGGTTCTGTATCCTAAGAACTCACATTCTAACAGACAAAATATATAGAAAATCTAGGAGAAAATCATTACATATATGGGGTCTATATTTGTAATAATATTATGTTTAAGAATAACACTAAGAGAACAACTAAACTGATATTAAAAACACAGTTTTAAAAAGTAATTTCTGGGTCATATTGGAATTAACGTGTCACACTTAATAGCTATACTTGTAGATGAGACAGGATAGTTTATATGCTTTGCAAAATCCAGGTCTACATATAAGACATACAAATTTCATTCAACCTATAAAATTAAACAATCCCAAATACTATAACTGAAAGATTAAATCTAAAATTTCATACTGGTTTATGATGCTAATGTTCCCAATCATCATGAATAGACTACCCCTTGACAAAGCAGTGTTATTTCTGATGCCAATACCTCTCTTAAACATATCCAACAATGTTCACTACATACCTGACTCTGGAGATGCTATGATTAATATAGACACATTAGTATCTCTGATCTCCTCCTTTACATTTAAAAAGTTTCCTTCCTCTGCTCTCAATTTGTCTGAATTTGTGCACAAGATATATAGCATTAAGATTTCTAAAGTACAATCTATTTATATTTAGGTCAAGCATGACAGTTTTCAATCTATAACTAATAAATAAAAATTAATTATTTAAATACAAAAAAAACCTAGTAATAGTAGTTCTTTTTAATCATCTTGTTGTTTTTATTTGTGGTAATGATAGTTAAGAGTATATATTGTTTTATTTCTTTATTTTTGCTGGGGCAACTGGGGTTAAATGACCCAGGGTCACACAACTAGGAAGTGTTAAGTGTCTGAGGCCATATTTGAACTCGGGTCCTCTTGACATTATAAAACACTAAAAGACTGACAACTTTTAAATAGATATATATAGATAGATAGATAGATGATTCTCCTTACCAATTAAACTTTTCTAGCTTCCTATCAACTTGAGTACACAGTTCAAAGGGAATTTCTGTACTGCAGTGTGGTAGAAACCAGGTTGAACTTGAGTTCAGAAAGATTTGGACTTTAATTCCATTTCAAATACTTTACTAGCTGTTATCATGTAGCATGTAACATGTAACATGTATCAGTTACTAAAGCCAAGTCTTAGTTTGCTCATTTTAAAAATGAGGATAATGCCCATCAAAATCTAATTCACAGGGATGTGATCAAATTAAATAACAAATGCAAAATGCTCTACTCCTCTATATGTTTTTTTGAATTATTAAATATTATTTATTATTCAGAATCACAGCTGAATTTGTTGAGTAGTAGTCCTTTGCAGATAGTTCATTTGAAAGAATTGCTGAATTAAATAATGTTTATTAAATAATAATGGCAAAAATAGATATTTTTGCTTTATCCTCAGACTTTAGTGGGACACCTTCTATTGTCTTTTTATTAGAGATGATAGTTCTTGGTTTTTAATTGATATTAATTAGAAAAGCCAATTTATTCCTAAGCTTTCTGATATTTTTATATTTTTTTACACTTCATTTTTAAAGACTGGGTCTCCCTATCTAACCCAGGCTAAAAGTATAGGCCCAATTATACTAAGGAATAGTACAGAAGCTTTGCTCTGCTTTGTTCCTAACTTGGGCCAAGTTATCCTTCCTATCTTTTTCCACTTTCAACTCCTTTTCACTCAAGAAATTTTTATGGAACCTTAGGTATATAGATATATCAAACAGATATAGAAATCAAACATAATAATAAACCATAATTTTGTAACACCCACATTCAGCTATGAGACCCCATATGGGGTTGTGACCCACAGTTTAAGAAGATGGGCCTTAGACTCCTTGATGTCCCCCTCTCACAAGGATTTACTATACAGATTCTGAATTTATAGATACCTAACTGGCTAAGGCCACAAAGTCTCAGAAATCCCAAGTTCAAGAGATCTGCCAGCCCCATTCTCCTTAATAGTAGTGATATCAGGCACAGAATGTTCAAGTCAAAATAAAAAATCTTTAGGCATCACTCAAATCTATATTAATTAATGTCCTGTTATCCATTCCACATCACAGAGGTTAGGAGAAGAAAGAACCCCTCTGACCTAGAAAATCCACTCCAAATTTTCAGCCCTACTTTCATACCAGAGGAGAAGTCTGAATTATTTTGGCATTAAAAGACAAAATATATGGAAATTAAGCAATACTATACATTCATTGTATGCATTTCTGAATTTCTAAACTTTTTTGTGTCATCTAGTGGCCTTTGCACATTGTTTTTGGCTTCTACAAAACTCCTCTCAAATTCCCATTTAATTCCTTATGCCAACCAACAATATACTGAAATCATGATGGGGAAAAAACTATGATGTGTTTGATGACTGTAGTTCATATTCATTTTAAATAAGTCAATCAAAAAAATTGTCATTTGTAAACGTCAAGGATTTACATGACAAACTTATAGGGATATATAAGAATGTAAAAACTATCTTCAAAAATAGTGTTTTAAATTGCTTTACAACTGTAGCCTAATTTATACCCATAGGAAATAAGGGACACAAAACAGATCATAAAATACTAAACAAATCTAATAAAGAGGAAAAAAAAACTAATAGAACATTTTTTTTTAAATCCAGCAATTCTTTCAAATGAACTATCTCTCTGCAAAGGACTACTACTCAACAAATTCAGCTGTGATTCTGAAATTTTTAGAGCTAAGTCAAAGATAATTGATCTTTTCTGAATATTTTAAAATTATAGTTGAAGAAAGGATCTCACATCATATATCATTTGCATTAACAATAAAGACTGCTTTTTATATTTTAAAATTTGATACCTTTTTGAGATACATGGAAATACAACACAATTATATAGTATTTTGTAAATTTGTGGATTTTCTTTGTCTATAACATTTTAAAGTATTTTACCATAGCAATTAAACTTTACAAATAAATGAAAAAAACAATAGCTAGCACTAGAGATGTTATAATCAAAGTATTTTATAGCTTTTTATTTAAATTATAAATTATTAATAAATCAATTATTAATAAAATGAGTCTCCTTAAAAGTATTATTTTGTTACTTACTAATAATATCATGCAATGTAATAAACTGCCATCATTCACAATGATGTAAAATATCACTTGTGTTTATCTGGGATTATTAAATATACTGGTTATATTTAATACAACTATCAGTCTGCAAACTAACATTTTTCATTTAACATTTCCTCATTGTTTCATAACTTTCTAGTTAATATTTTAGTTATTAGTGTTTGCACTAATTGAACTAACAGAATCTGTGTTAACAAATATGCAGGTCTGAATATGAATGATAATCATTAGTATGCTAGAAAATAAAATTCATTAGAAAAATAATTTTTAAAAATCAGAAAAAAAAACTTGTAAAATTGCATCAAAGATATGACATCTGCCTGAAGCATGTGACATTGCTAACTAGCCTTCCTCCTTCTTCTAATACTAAAAATCCAAATATGACAACATTTTTATCCCAAATTTCATTCAGTCGTCTTGTAGTGTCTTGTAGAGCCTACTACAAGTCAAGTATTATGCTAAGCACAGGAAAGACAAAGAAAGGCAAAAAATAATCACCGACTATAAGGAGCTCACAGTGTTGGGAAGAATGAGTGTTGGAGGAAAAGACACAAAATGCAAAAGACTTATGTATAAATAAGCTGTATAAAAGTAAAATAGGATCAACTGAGAAAAGGCCCTAGAATCAAAAGATTTGGGAAAGGCTTCCAATAGAAAATGTGATTTTAACTGGGACTCTAAAAAAGTGAAGGAGACCAGGAGGTACAGATAAGGAAGGAGAGCATTACATCTATGAAGAACAGCCACTGAAAAAGGCTCAAATCAAAGAGGAAGTGTCTTGTTCGAGAAATATTCAAAGGGAAAAGGTGTCTTATCAGGATATTGAGATTTCAAATGAATAAATACTTTTAATCTATAATTTATCAAATAAGTAAGTGGGATGTAATTGAACTGTGGAAATTCTGTCCTTTAAATTGCTTAATTAAGCTGCAGACAATACTTATGGGTTTATTCAAACCACCTTAGTATAATAAACAATAAATATTTCTGTCTTGTAGAGGGCTGAAATTTTTGAGTCGATGCACTGAGGTCAGGACAGCCTAGCGCTTGAGGCTAACTACTGATTGGCCAATACTCTATGGGCACATGCTTGGAAAATGGCGCTTCCCACTATCCTGTGCTGGCTCAATGATTGGTGTATACAGAGAATTGTAGGACAGACTAGGGGGTGGAGTAAGACTAGCAGAGTCACTTGGCCCTTGCGGAGATCCTACTTCTATCCCTTTTACTTCTACCCCTAAAGACCAAGAATAAAGACTAAGGACTTTTGCTTATCCTGACTCCAGCTGATTCTAAGGTATCCTGGGTACTAGCACGATCATCACACTTTTTAATTTATATAACAATGATTTTGATTACTGGTTCAGCCAAAGCACAATTAATTTCCCTTACATAATTTATACATTAAATCTTTAAGTTTGTATTTGAATTCATGAAATGTCAAAATCAAAACTCACAAAACTCAAATAAACAAAAAAGACTATTTAGATAAAAATTTTAGTTTTAAAGTAAGTGAAAAAGTATAATACTCAGGAAAAATAATACTGGAGTAACCATGGGAATTACAAAATATTTAGGCACCAAAAGCAGCTAAAATTAACTGGTTTTAACATTCTATAAACTAAACTAGATATATTTCACAGAATTTGAGATGTGGAAAAGCCTCAGGAGTCATGTAATTCAATCCATACAAGAAGAAAAATTCACTATAATATTTGCAAGGAGTTATTCAATGTCTGTTTCTATACCTCCAAAGAATCTATTACTACTTTAGGCAAGCCATTCCAAGTAGAAAACTTTTTCATTGTTAAGTTTAAATTTGCCTCTTATGAACTTCTATTAGGTTCCAGGTTCTGTCCTGTAGAGCAAAATAGAAAAACTTTAATTCTTTCTCTACATAAAACTATTTGACACTTGAAAATAGCAATACTTGTCCCTTACAATCCTCTCTTCTCCATACTAAACATACCTAGTTCTTTCAACTCTCTTGTCATAAATGTTAGGCTCTTCACCATGCTAACTGTGTTCCTGTATACCAGTAATTTTCAAACTTTTTGGTCTCACAACCCTTTTATCCTCTTTGTTTCAGGAAGTAACTGGTAGATTCTTTACATTTCTATTTTGCTCTCTGATTCTAGATAGTGTTCTTTTATAATTTTTTTTAAAATGTTTGGGCTTTTTTTGGGAGAGGAGGGAGGCTTAGAGGAGGTGGAAGACTTTTTAGATAATCTACTGATTCTTAAATTATTTCTCCTTGATCTTTTTTTCCAGCTCAGTTTTTTTTAATTAAATATTTCATATTTTCTTCTACTTTCTCCCCCAATCTTCTGAATTTGTTTTATTATTTTCTGATGTTCTATCTAATTCTAATTTGTAAAGAGTTATTTTCTTCGGTTGTGAATCTTTTTACAAGCTGTTAATTCTCTTGGCAAAAAAAAAAAAATTTTTTTTTGCATAGCTCTCATTTCTATTCTGAATTTTTCCTCTATTGATTTTATTTGATTTTAATTTTTTTGTGTGTGAGCTTTTAAAAAATATATTTCTTTAATTCTTTTAGGAATTCATGTTCGGCTTATAACTTCAAATTTTCCTTGCAGCCTTGCTTTCAAGTCTTTTGTCCTCTTCTGTATTTGTGTCCCGAGATTCCCTGTTGCCACAGTAACTTTAATGGCTGGGTTCTTTTTTTGTTTGCTCATTTTCTCTGTCTATTTTGGACCTTATGTTAGTGCTGGGCTCTGCTCACTTCTAGGAGTAAGGAGAGGAAGTCATAGAAGAATGTCTGCCATGAGTTTCTGTCTTGTTTAATTAAATTTAATTAACTAATTATATTGAATTAGCCTGTTAAGTTTCTAGTGCTTCCAGAGTCCAGAGGAAAGGATTGTTCCTTGCTGCTTACAATGCTTACTCCATCTAAACCAATCCTTTCCCCTAGAACTGTGACCCAAGACTGAATAATGGGCAACAATGCTGCCATTCTTGCTCCTAGTGTTGATACAGGGGTTTCCCAGGACCTCTTTCTTCCCAAGTATTCTCTTCACTATCAGTCCCCTTAACCATCTCTTGGTACTACAATAATTCCTTCCAGCAGTCATTCTTATGCCACCCCGCCATTTGGGCTCTCTCTACCCTCCAGTGTTCACAAACATCTCTTCCTAGGCTTCCCTGAGCAGGAAAAATGACTCGCTAGGAATTTTTTTTTGGGGGGGGAGGGGAAGGGAGGCAGAGAGGCGGAAGAAGGGGTGCTTTCCTGATCTGGCATACTTCCTATGATGCTGTGAAGGACCTGAGGGAAAAAAAATGTACCAGCTTGATTCTATATCTGAGTTCCACTTCCCTCTCCATTCAATGTGTTTCAGAACATTACTTTACTTGAAATATATGAAAAAAAAAAATCTGGTTCCATACTAATACACAGTGAGAAAATGGAAGGCAAATAACATTTTAGAAGTAGTATGAGTTTTGACTCATAGAGACCCTTTTTGTGATTCCCAGGGACCTGCAAACCAGACTGCAGACTACTGCTATCTGATCACTACTTTACACTTTCAAAGTTGATTTTTCCATACACATCTGCATCTTACAATCAGGCCAATTTTTTTAGCTTAAAAGTTAGCAAAATGGCCTGAGGACCAAATCATGATTTTTACACTTTAAAACACAAAAGAATTTTATTTTAAAATGTAGCCTACAAAAACAGCCTTCAGGAAGGATTTGGTCCTAAGCCGTAGTTTCCCTACTTGTCCTCTATACTGTCAAGATTTTGCTACATTATATTCCAAAGTGGTAGGTGTCCTTTTCCATTTTATGTCATCTGGAAATTTGATGAATATACCAATAATATCTCTATCAAGATCACTGCTAAAAATGTTAAATATCACAGAATCAATCAGAGATTGGTCCAGTATTACACTGGGGGTCTCTTACCAAAATGATACTGAACTTCTTTAACAATTAGTCTGCATCTGGCCAGTTCTGAAAAATATTTGATTATATCATCATCTAATTAATATCTTAACATAATCCCCATAAGAATACAATGAGATAATTTTACACCCCTTTTATCACTCCTTCTATGTTTCCTTAGTATTTATAAAAGAACTACAACATTCAATATCTTATAAATTGGCTCATATTTATCCCGTAGTTGCTATCTACTTGTATTTCTACAATCTAGAGATAAAATTATAAATTCTTTGAAGGGAAGTTTTATCTTCAATTTCTTCTAATAAATCTCTTATTATTTTAAATGAATGAAAGTATAAGATTTTGAAAATTTCTCACTATTTGGTTGGTTATGCTTGTATTAATTAAACATATATGAAACTAAGATTTTTTCAAAGCACTATATATATTTCCTTCTTCTGATGATGATTTCTACTGTCTCATACTAACAGCTTGTTCTTTTAGTATTTCAAATAATATAAGAAAAAGTAAACAATAATAAAAGCAAAACTGATCATTATAGATTACTGTTTCCTGGACACATACATTTGGAATTCAGCAATATGTTAAAGGTACAACAAAAACAAAAGGTAGAATCTATACAGAAAAAAGAAACAGTGAGAGTTTTGTAATATAATTATTATAAATTAGAAGAATTAAAAACTTTTAAAAGCACCAATATATTTAGGATTTACCTGATACATTTCAATATGTACTGCCCTTTCTCTTCATCACATTTGCACAATAAAAAAGTAGCATTCTTTTTAAAAGATTCATATTAATTTAACATACCTGTGTTCGCAAGATTTCACCTTTGGACAACTGCATGTCACCAGTCAGCTCTTTCACTGTGATGCCCAATGGTTCCAGACGCTTGCTGAAGTAATTTGTCATTTCAGCTGCCAAAGCCTTCATTGGTGCAACATATACGATCTGTATGAAAAGGACAAAAGCTTGATAAATGAGCTAAAGCCACAACATCATTTGTTTCACAGCAACCAATACAAATCACAATTTATTGTGAAATATGATTCTAGGCACTTCAAGTGAAAAATCTTAATAGTGATATATGAAAAGTAGTTATCTTTGTTGGATAAATGTGCAGCTGTTTAGAGGACAATGGATTTTGTTTATACAGCCTCATCACTTTGAAAATTGGTTCTGCTTCAAAGCTAAATATATTTTCATAGCTTTTCACATGGGTAATAAGATTTTTCAGAACACAAATAGGGACTGGTTTAATCTCAATAAAGTAAATCAAGCAGCATTGTTTCTATGTCTTCAGCAAGTACAATATCCTTGAAAACTTCTGGATTTCATAAAATATATAAAACTTTATAATGGGCTTTATTTTATAATTTCAAAAGTTGTCCTTAGGTCCATTAATTTCCTACCTTAAACTCATCCTTTCTGATAACACCTTGTTGAACATGTTGTCGAATTTCATGCAAGACTGTAAGCATAGCAATATTAGTCTTCCCAGCTCCAGTGGGTGCACAAATCAGCATGTTTTCATTTGTGTTGTAAGCTGTCTCAAAGACTATTGACTGGATCCGATTGAGTCTTTTAACTCCCTTAAAAGCCAGTTGACCAATCTGAATAAAGATATGCCCCCCCCCCAAAAAAAAAAATCAACATGTTGATTTCAAGGACAGCATTAAAGAATTAAACAAATACATTAAACTCCTTTTTGTTAAAATAACATCACTGCTTATTCAATCTATCAGCATCCTATCATATGTAAGTTCAAGTAGTATACCTTGGAAAGCCAAAAAATTGTTTGCAACTGTAAAACACTGCTAACAGATTTGTGAATTGCTTTTCACTAAATTTGAAAACTAAGCAATAACATAATCTTGATACTATCATCCTTGTATAAATTCTAAATACATTACTAGTGGACTGAAGCAATTGGAAATTTAAGAAATACACAGATTCTCTTATAAAAGTACCATTGGGCTAAAGCTGAAATGAAAAGTTCTTAAAGATATTCTTCTAAGATAATTTCTTCTTTTCTTTTTTTAGAAAAAAAGCAATCAAGTGCAGAATACACATATCTATCAGCACATGTTTATATTTAAGTTGAAGTGGTTCCATAAGTTTAGACAGCTAACAAAATTATTTGCAACTCTTACATATTTAAAATACATTGATGAACTGCCTTTTTGTGATTATATTAAATGAAATAAAAATTTTTGAAATTGGGATTTTGAAAATTTTTTAAAAATTTAGAATTCAAATAGTTTTTTTTTAAAAAAAGGAACCAAGTCCATAACATGCTAAAATAAGATGTCAGTAAAATATTCACAATAATTCATGTGAACATATTAATCATAGAGCAAATTAATGTTAAAAATATCACAGACAAAAATAATGTTGAAGATGCTCATAATAACATAATTAACATAAGTCCATAAGATTTATAAATTGTATAAATTATGTAAAAAAAGATAAGGAAAGAAAAGGCATGTTATGATAACATGAACAGAGTGGAATCCAAATTCAGCATACTATTCATTATATCATAGTGTCTCTTATTTGAACTATAAATAATAAACAATTTTTAATAATTTGAAATCATTTTATGTATAACAACTAAGGGAACTATCTTGTGTAAGTATTCTATCATCAATGGCAGATGAAGAAACTGAAGTCCAAAATGGTAAAGTGACAAAGTTACATAGTTAATAGGGGTCAAAGCTAAATGCTCTTTGAATTATATCATATGTCTCTTTGTAGATGATACTTTCCTTTCTTTTGTTTTGGCTGGCTTTTTTTTTTAAATTATGAGTCAAAACAGCTGAATATATACATATTAATAAACAAACTGAAAGATGATGTATTTTAAAAAAAAAACCAATTCCCATACCTTAAATTGATGCTTTTCTCATTAATCCATAACTGTGATAATCACGGGTAATCATTGGGCATCCCTATGTGAAAATTTTCTCGTTCTCATGAATGTGATCAAGTTATGTGCTGAATGTATTAAATATCTCTAAGACTTCAGATCAGTTTGATGTTAAAAGTAACTCTAGACAACTTTTCTCAGCTATCAACTCATTTCCCATCCTACTCAGCAATATTTTATCCTAATTATAAGAGACTAATTAAAAAGTTGGCCTTAGTCTTTCTTTTTAACCTTCAGATAGTCTTGCAAATGTTTACTTCCCCATGCCCATGTTCATGCAGGTAAAGTAAAATGAAAGGGAAACCATTGCTAGGTATCATGCTGCCTCTAAAAGCATGAAAAACTCAATTTCTATTCTCCAGATCACTTTCATATTATGTATATCTTTTCAAATTTGCAACAGACAAAATTGTGCACATTTATATAGGGTAAAATTATGCTATTTTTTTTGTTCTAATATCCCTGACCCCTAACCAAGCAGATCTGCAACTTTTTATTTATTTGTAATTTTTTTAAAGTTCTTTATTTTCAAAACAACAACAAAAAGAGTGAAAATACTATGCTGTGATTCACACTCAGTTCCCATAGTTCTCTCTCTTTGAGTACAGATGATTCTCTTAATCACAAAACTATTGGAACTGGCTTAAATCATCTTTGTTGACAGAGAGCTACATCCATCAGAACTGATCATCATACGATCTTGTTGCCATGTATAAGAAAACATGAACATTATATTCAAGAAATTCCAAATCAAAACTGTCCAAATCAGAAGCAGCTACATCCAGAGAAAGAACACTGGAAATGAATATAAACTGCTTGCATTTATGTTTTTCCTCCCGGGTTATTTATACCTTCTGAATTCAATTCTCCCTGTGCAACAAGAAAACTGTTTGGTTCTGCACACATATATTGTATCTAGGATATACTGCAACCCATTCAACATGTAAAGGACTCTTGCCATCTGGGGGAAGGGGTGGAGGGAGGGAGGGGAAAAATCGGAACAGAAATGAATGCAAGGGATAATGCTGTAAAAAATTACCCTGGCATGCGTTCTATCAATAAAAAATTATTAAAAAAAAAAAACTGTCCAAATCTATTGAATGAAAGGCCAAAGTAAAGACAGAGAGAATCCACAAATAACTTGCTTAAATAAACCCCATAAAGAAACATACCAGTAATACCATAACCAAATTCAAGCATTTCTATTAAAAAAAAAAAAAAAAATCAGATCATTTCTACAAGAAACAAGAGAAACTCTTGGAATATATGCATTTTCCATAGAGCAAATGAGATAATTTTATAACCAAGAATAATCTAAACTGCAAAACTAAACATAATCATGGGAGCAGGGAGAAGCAGATGAAAAAGACAACTTATCAAGCATTTCCAATTAAAAGAACAAAGCTGAACACGATATTTGAAGTGAAAAAAAAAAAAGTCCAGAGAAACTTAGAAATGTAAATTATCTGAGCAATGAAAAACTGAATGATATACTAGCAATATTCTAAAAGAAGAAAAGAAACTAATGTCTTTTCATAACATCAATGTTTTTAAATAGCACAGAGGAAGATCAATAAGAAAAAAAGAGAACTCATTTTGGACTAAGATCCTTTTAAGGGTTTAAGTGAGGAAAGAGGAAAATATGTGTATATATATGTGTGTGTGTGTATATGTGTGTGTGTGTGTGTGTGTATGTGTGTGTGTGTGTGTGTGAGAGAGAGAGAGAGAGTGTTATGTGTATATGAATACGACAGAATATAAAGACTACATTAGTGTAAAAAGGAAAAATAGGAAGCAACTTGCTCTTTTTCTCACAATTAAAGTGTGTGGGGAAAAGTATACAAATACTGAAGAAAAGGTGGAGGTAGGTAGTGAATCTCCTTATTTGAAAAATAGGAGAGTTGAACAAATACATATAGTTTGATACAAAAATACATCACACTGCACAGGAAAAGCAGCACAGTACATCTATGAACTGATGTAAAGCTGAGTAGAACAAAGAAAATAATTTATATAAGGGCAGCAACATAATAAAGGAAAACAACTTCGAAAGATTTTAAAACACTGGATCAATACAATGACCAATTATGTCTCTAAAAGACCTATAATGAAGTCTAGGTTTCTGTCTTCCTAATAGAAAGATGACAGAAGTGCACATAGTACATAAAAACATAAATTTTAGAACATGTTGACCATGTATGATTCATTTTGTTTGGTTATGCTTATTTTTCAGTTTTTTTTTCTTTTTCATTCTTTTAGCTTTGTATGTACATACTACTTAGTCAATTAACTAGTATTGACTTTTGAACTGACAATTCAAAACTGCTATTTAGTAAATACATTATAACTAGATTTAGCTAATACTTTTCAACTGTCAAGGCAATTTATAGACATTAACTAATTTGATCCTCTTCTGAAAAACTTTGAGATAAGTGTTACCAGGTATTTTCATCCTTATTTTTTTTTTTTTTTTTTTTTTTGGCTAAGGCAATTGGGGTTAAGTGACTTGCCCAGAGTCACACAGCTAGAAAGTGTTAAGTGTTTAAGACCACATTTGAATTCAGGTCCTCCTGACTTCAAGGCTAGTGCTCTATCCACTGTACCACCTAGTTGCCCCTACTAAACACTAGTTTATGTAGCTATGTAAACAAACTCCTCAAAGTCTTAGTCTTAGTGCAGGAGTGAAGGAAGCAGGAGAGCTACCAAGTTGCTGGTCAAAGATAGACTGTCTTATTTCCAGTCCTTCTCAGCCCTCAGCCTTAGTTCCATTACATCATTAGAGCATATTGAAGATGTGTGAACTAGAGAACCATCATCTCATCAATTCCACTGAGTTAACACCTTGTTTCAAGTATACTTCTCTGTGGTGTTCTCTTCTTTTGTATAAATATTGTCGTTCTCTGTGAGTAGGTTTCTCAAGGGAGGTTTTCGGGAGGCAGCCTTAGTTTCGGTTCCGTGTAATAATCACCCGGAATACAGCCAGGAGTTAAAATCCAGTCCTTTATTGTCTCCTTCAAAGTCTTGAGCTTCAGCTCCTAGCTCCCGAGAGTGGGCTTCTATCTCTCCCAGAGTGTTCTTTGGCCCTGAGAGGTTCTTGCTTATATGCTGTACTGAGTACACACCAATCATTATATCACTGGGAAACCATTATTGTTGCAGGATTAAATCAATGCTAAACTAGATTTAACCATTGTCTCCTCAATTCCACTTAGTACTTTGTTTCAAGTTCTGGCCCATAACTTCTCCTTGTAGGTTGAGATCAATCATACTGAACCATGCTAAATTAGATAATTATTGTCTCTTATCAACTCTAATGACTTAACACTTTGTAAGGATTCCAACATTTCTCCAGAGTTCTCCAGCCCTCTACACAATACAGAGGCAAATGAACATATACAAATCAACACTTTGACTTTATCATTAAAATTCTAAAATGGGTATGCTGTTAACTTAGGATAGCTAAATGGCACTGTGGTTATGACTGGCCTTGGAATAAGGAGGATCTGAGTTCAAATCCAAACTCAAGTGTCTGACTAAAACAAACTCTTCACATATTCTATATTCCAGACTAACTCAATGCTTCTGAAATTTAGCATTCCACTTCTTTCTTCAGTATAAAGGCTGAACTTTCAAACTCAGAATTCTCTGCATCTCTTCATCTCTTAGAATTCTCAACTTCCTTCAAAGTCCAGTTGAGAAACTACCTCCACCATGAGGCCTTTCTTCACTTCAGTAAGCATTACAGCTTTTTCCTTTTATTATCTTTTCTTCTGTGTCCCCAACAGAAATCAAACTCTTTTAAGACAGTACCATTCCTAGCTGTACTTGATCTAAAATTATATTATAAAGCAGCAGTCACCAAAACCATTTGGTATTGGCTAAGAAATAGATTAGTTGATCAGTGGAATAGGTTAGGTTCACAAGAAAGAATAGTCAACTATAGCAATCTAGTGTTTGACAAACCCAAAGATCCTAACTTTTGGGATAAGAATTCATTATTTGATAAAAACTGCTGGGATAATTGTAAATTAGTATGGCAGAAATTAGGCATGGACCCACACTTAACACCATACACCAAGATAAGATCAAAATGAGTCCATGATCTAGGCATAAAGAACGAGATTATAAATAAATTAGAGGAACATAGGATAGTTTATCTCTCAGACTTGTGGAGGAGAAAGAAATTTGTGACCAAAGATGAACTAGAGACCATTACTGATCACAAAATAGAAAATTTTGATTATATCAAATTAAAAAGCCTTTGTACAAACAAAACTAATGCAAACAAGATTAGAAGGGAAGCAACAAACTGGGAAAACATCTTCACAGTTAAAGGTTCTGATAAAGGCCTCATTTCCAAAATATATAGAGAAATGACTCAAATTTTTAAGAAATCAAGCCATTCTCCAATCGATAAATGGTCAAAGGATATGAACAGACAATTTTCAGATGATGAAATTGAAACTATTACCACTCATATGAAAGAGTGTTCTAAATCACTATTGATCAGAGAAATGCAAATTAAGACAACTCTGAAATACCACTACACACCTGTCAGATTGGCTAAGATGACAGGAAAAAATAATGATGAATATTGGAGGGGATGTGGGAAAACTGGGACACTGATGCATTGTTGGTGGAGTTGTGAACGAATCCAATCATTCTGGAGAGCAATCTGGAATTATGCCCAAAAAGTTATCAAACTGTGCATACCCTTTGATCCAGCAGTGTTACTTCTGGGCTTATATCCCAAAGAAATACTAAAGAAGGGAAAGGGACCTGTATGTGCCAAAATGTTTGTGGCAGCCCTGTTTGTAGTGTCTAGAAACTGGAAATTGAATGGATGCCCATCAATTGGAGAATGGCTGGGTAAATTGTGGTATATGAATGTTATGGAATATTATTGTTCTGTAAGAAATGACCAGCAGGATGACTACAGAGAGGCTTGGAGAGACTTATATGAACTGATGCTAAGTGAAATGAGCAGAGCCAGGAGATCATTATACACTTCAACAACGATACTGTATGAGGATGTATTCTGATGGAAGTGGACTTCTTTGACAAAAAGACCTACTCAGTTTCAATTGATGATGGACAGAAGCAACTACATCCAAAGAAAGAACACTGGGAAATGAATGTAAACTATTTGCATTTTTATTTTTCTTCCTGAGTTATTTTTACCTTCTGAATCCAATTCTCTCTGTGCAATAAGAGAACTGTTCGGTTCTGCAAACATATATTGTATCTAAGATATACTGCAACATATTTAACATATATAGGACTGCTTGCCATCTACGGGAGGGGGTGGAGGGAGGAAGGGGAAAAATTGGAACAGAAGCGAGTGCAAGGGATAATGTTGTAAAAAAAATTACCCTGAAACGAATGTGAACTATCTGCATTTTTGTTTTTCTTCCCGGGTTATTTATACCTTCTGAATCCAATTCTCCCTATGCAACAAGAGAACTGTTTGGTTCTGCAAACATATATTGTATCTAGGATATACTGCAACATATCCAACATATAAAGGACTGCTTTCCATCTAGGGGAGGGGGTGGAGGGAGGAAGGGGAAAAAAAAAAATTGGAACAGAGATTCTATTGTTTGAGTTTCTCTATTTGCAATGTGCATATTTTGTAATTTTTATTTTGTATTTTGCATATATGTATGTATATATGTGTTTTTGTATAAAATATGCATATTTTGTAAAAAATAAAAAAATCAAAAATTAAAAAAAAAGCAATAAAAAAAATAAAAATTAAAAAAAAAAATTACCCTGGCATGGGTTCTGTCAATAAAAAGTTATTATTAAAAAAAAAAAAAGACAGTACCACTTTCATTTTAACTTTGCTATCCCTAGTACCTAGGTTTACACATACTTATTTATTAAATTTTTATTGAATGAGAAATTGACAAAAGATGCAGGTTAGAGTTATTTGATTCATAAATACATAGAAACAATTTGTAAAGTCGTTAGCTTTAGACTATTTCTAAAACTGATATTTTCTGTTAAAAGTTAAAAAAAAAAAATGCTACTTTCCCATGTATATATGTGTGTCTTTATGTCTTCTAAAGCAGAAGCCTGGAAAACTAAAATATAAGATCCGACCTTTATCTTGTGAAAATTTAAATACTATTTTTATAGGCACAGAGAAAATAAGGACAACTATAATATTCAAGTTTCTAATCATCAGAATTTATGGTTCTGAGACAGTTCAAATATTCTTTGTCACAAGCTTTTTTTTATTCTGATGATAGCATATTTGTCTGATCAATAGAGGCCAAGAGTTGTTGTAGAAGGGGACCTGTTGACAGATTTTAAGGATGGCATTTCATTAAGATTATTTCTAAGTACAGGCAGATGTCAGAATTCCCATTGTAACTTAGCAGGTGTTTTTCTGCAGCTGGTGCCCTTTCATGGGTAATTGTTTGCAAGTACTTTAATTTAAGTACTTCAATTCTGATGAGGTTTAGCTCATACAGACAAAGATTACTACTAATAAAATAGAGGATTATTAAAATAAAAGATTTTGCTCTCAAATGAGATTCAGGTTAACCTATTTCCACTGAGAACTCTACATAGAAACTTTATGATTTTATATTATAATCATGTAATTGTTAACTAGCTTAAAATACCAATTTTTCATTTCTATATGTCAATTTATCTACTAACTCAAAAAAACATAGGACAAGTATATCTACAATATGCCAATTCACAGACAGGGAAAGAGACAAGACCTGTAATTTACTTAAGAAGATGAACTTCCAGATGAGCAGGCTCTCTCTCCCCATACAGGTTAGTATATTTTGAAACAATTTATAGTCTTAGAAAATTGCCTGGAACACTAAGAAGGAAATGACTCTCCCAAGGTCATATAGTCAAGTCAGCATGTGTCAGAAACAGAACAATTAGGAAAAGAAATCACTTAACACACTGGGTTGTAAGACTTCCATATGTTTTTTTTATCTAAGTTCGACATTTTTAAAGGTACATGTCTTTTTATTTTATTTTTAATTGATTTTTTGTTTTTATATCATATACATTTATCAATATACCTTTATCTTCTGCTCTTCCCAGAGAACCATCACTTATTATAAATTAAAAGGGGGGATTTAAAACAATTCAATAAAATTAAACAATATATCAAGCAAATCCAACACTATATATAGTGTCCCATATTGATATTCTGACTCATTCTTCCATACTGTACCCTCCCAACTCCCCCTATTAACCTTCCTCCCTTCCTCCACAATTCCCATTCCCTGCAAGGAGCAGAGAGTTCACTGTCTTATCTCTTCTTTGGGGACAATCTTGGACAGAATAATGTCACAATAACTAATTTCAATTGTTTTATTGTTTTTTTCCATTTCTACTTTTTATACTGCTTTGTTTCTTTCTACTTCAACCTGTTAGTTTATATAAACCTTTCCATGTTTCTCTGTATTCATCACATTTATTATTTCTTATAGCATAGCTACTCCATTATATGCAAATATCACACCATGTTTAACCATTCTCCAATCAATGGATAACTTTTAAGTTCTCTGCTAGTACAACATAGTTAGTGCTAAATATTAGCATAGAGGATAGAGAACTGGCTTCAAAGACAGGAAGATCTGAATTCAATTGCTATCACTGTGAAATTCTGATAATATGGCCACAAACAAGTCACTTAACCTTTCAGTGCTTTAGGCAATGTTCTAAGTTGCAAAGAAGGTGCTCAACTACAATAATTTTCACAGTTCCAAATAAACCTTAGCTCTTATCCTACAGAAATCTGTTTTTACTAACTTCCTTAGGGTATATGCCTAACATTGACAGAAAAGGCATGGACATTTTAGCCACTTTTTTTAAAAAAAAGCCAATCATATTCTAATCATTGAATTAACACTCAAGTATGTTGTATTGGGGAAAAAACCTTAGTGAAATACTATCTGATAAATTGGAAATATATACAGAGGAATTGTTCATGTTTGACATATATTGGATTACTTGTTGTCTAAGACAGTGGGTAAAGGGAAGGGAGGGAGAAAAAATTTGGAACTCAAGGTTGTGCAAGGGTAAATGTTGAAAACTATACATATATTTTGAAAATAAAAAGCTAAAAAAAATATTGAAAGCTTTAACAATCACAATGGGTTCTAAAATATCTAAGAACTATACCTCATATATAATTATTAGTTATTAACAAAATAACAAAATAATAGCTTCAAATAAAATTATTTCTATATATAGTCAGATTAAGTTGAATTCTAATTTTTGTTACTGACTTTAAAAGTTTATTCTATTTTACATTTCTAAAGTTAAAGAAATCTGCGTAACTTATTTATTTAGATATTTTGTATAGGTGAGAGAATGAATGACATATTTTGTGGTCTAATCAGTAATACCATTAAATTCCATAGTCTTTTAAAGACAATAGATCACTCATTCTTACAGGTACATAAAATACATACATATACAAATAGCCTCTTAGAAAAAGCTTTTAAATCATTTATAATGCATATCAATTTATTTTAAAAGGGTTTTATAAAATATGAGCTATCCTACAAGAAATGTTTTTCTTACCTCATCTAAGTCTTTAATAAAAACTGGTTTTTCCTCAAAGCCTATTGGCATTGGTTCACTGTGGGGAATTTTTATTTCTTCATACATTTTATTGTTCTCCCTTTGAATCCCTTCTGGTAAAAGCATCTATTAATATTTAAAAAAAATTAATGTCAAATGATTAAAATCAAAACATCTTAACAAGTTCTATAGTTTATATTCTAGTCTTACCTATAACACAACAATATCAAACAACATATCCAGCTAAAATATATTTAAGATTAACACTATACAGTTGGGAAATGGAGAGAATATAGATCAACTAGTGGTAAAGTGAACAAGGAAAATGGAGGAAGAAGGGAAATAACAAAAGGCATATAATTTATCAAAAGTTAAATAATTTTAAATTAAGTCCCAGCACACTATTAAGGTACATAATTCTAAATTTTTTTATTTATTATTGTATCACACAATGCTTTCAAAAAAAATATTAGTATATCTAAGGAGTAGGACGCTTACCCAGTAGGCCTACTAACATACAAAAACTAAAAGTTGGACAACAAGAAATTATTGTAGACTATCAAAATTAAAGACAAACTTGTAAAACAAGTGAACAAATATAATCTATGACAATAATCATTGACGTGGGGGTGGGAGCAGGGGAAAAAAGAAGCAGTAGCAATATGTTCTTTATTACAAAAAGATGCATTACTGAAAAAAGTAATATACCAAACACATACCTTTGCACCTCCAATGAATGCTGATGTTTTCATGGCTTCAGCTTGGGAATCATAGACATGTGGATAATGAATTTTTTCAATATCTGCATCTCTCTGTCTGTTCAGAACTGACACACTTCGAGCATTCATAAGTGCTATCTCCCTACAAAGGAAAAAAACCACATATGCCAGGTTGGCAATTATATATGTTGCAACAAAATGAGGAACAAAATGACTAGGACAAATAATTACTTCAAATATCTCTATAAACCAAAAGAAAATAAAATATGAGGCAGCTAGATGGCACAGTGGATAGAGCACCAGCCCTGAAGTCAGGAGGACCTGAGTTCAAATCTGATCTCAGACACTTAACACTTCCTAGCTGTGTGACCCTGGGCAAGTCACTTAATCCCAATTGCCTCAGCAAAAAAAAAAAAGAAAAAGAAAAAGAAAAAGAAAAGAAAAGAAAAGATAGAACAAAGAAAATAAATTAAAACTAGTATAGGTGTCAATAAAGAGGCTAAAATTTATGATCAATAAAATATAAGATGACAATACAGTTTAGATGCTATTTTTAGATAGCACCAACCTAATAAATAAAAACAATATTGTTATTTATACTTTTATTCCCCTCATCCTGAGGCATATAAAAATTCCATGTTTATGAGTCTCTATATTTTAAAAACCAAGAATAAAAATAAGCAATATATACAATTTCTAGATACTAATGGATTATGTGTATTTTTTTTTTCTCTCCTCTACCACTATATGACAACATGGGAAATAGTATTCATCGATCTAAAGAAGGAAAAAAAAAAAAAACTATTAAGACATTTACTACAAGTTTCATATATCTCAAGTTAATATAGTTTGCCTCTAAAATTAATCTACATGGATACAACTAAGACTGTAATTAATCAGACTACTGCATTCCTATCCCAAAATATTAGTTTTTCATGAAAAAAGAAAAATCCCGTATCTGGGGGGGAAAAATGTAAAATTGGAAATGTTTAAAATATTAAAGGGAACTAAAGGAAAAAGCATATACTAGCATACACATTCATCAGTTTCTGGCCTTTATTATTACCTCTGTCTCCTCAACTCCTTAGGATCAAAGCACATTAGCCCTTCCCCTCCAATTTCTCCATCTTCTCCTGCTCTTTTTTCTCTTCTGGCAATTCGTTTTTCTTCCCGACGATGCTGCTTCATTAACTGCTTTTCTTGTTCTGATTGAATAGTGACTTGACAACCATAATTAGGTTTAGCATTTTCTGCAGAAAATTTTTTACAATTGTCTACAAAACAAATTCATAAAAGCATGTAAGGAATTTTTGAAATGTATTGTCTGACATGTGTGGTTACTTATTATTTATGCAAGCAATTTCTTTCCACTCAAAAAGAAAAGTAAAATAAAATGTGAAGAAATATTACTTAAATTTAGCATAAGGAATACAACTGCAACCACTCACTTTGAAGAACATTTATGTAATGGAAGCTTATTTAATGGTCACCATGTGCTGACTGCCTGTACATAAAAAATAAAGAACCTTATAAAATGAATTATAACAGTTTAATTGTTAGCCCTTCAGAATTTGGGGGAGTCTCACTTTTAGATATCAAGATTCTAAAATGTGTAGTCAACCATTTTACATTAAATTCTACTCAAAATATGTGTAATATATAAATACAACTTAGGGTCAATAATAATTTTGTCCAATCTATAAAATTTAACCTTCCCTCTTCAATGATATTCTATATAATCATTGTTCAAAAAACATTATAATAAAAAAAACAATAAAAAGGAAAACCACAACTGATGAGAGGTCAATGAATGACCAGTAAGTACAAATAACAGTAAAACTAGTTAAGAGGCATTACATTAGAAAGAGAATTAATTGTATTTGGAAATCAATGGTTATGGGTTCAAATACGTGCTCTATACTAACTTGAGAATCCTTAAGCAAATGACTTAATTTATGTGGCCCTCAGTTTCCTCATTTGTATAATGGAGATATATATCATAAGGCTAGTGAAGGGATCAAATGAGATCATGTATTTTTATTTATATACACAGTGATACGATATAAATATATATGTATATATATGTAAATACAGAGAGTACTTTTGCAAACCTTTAAGTGCTACAAAAACGTAAACTACACAATTATAACAACAGTTGCCTTGGTTACTGGTATGACTTATATAAGTCACTTAACATCTCTGGATCTTAATTTCCTTTTCTGTTAAAAAAAAAAAAAAAAAAAGGAATTTTTAGCTCTTGGGCACCTTATGTCCCTTCCAGGTTTGAACCATATTATGGTACGCTATGCATGTTATGATTTATGTTTTGCATGCCACAGGATTTACACCATGATCACAATGTAATCTAAGTAAAAAGAAGTAAATTCAATGATAAATCATTATTTCATGTAAAGTATTATTATATTAGAAAGTTTCTGCTAACACCAAATATTTCATTTCTATCTAAATGAAGAGTAAAATGATCTTACCTTGAAGAGCTTGCAATTTATGATCATTTGATGAAAGAAATCTATCCACAATTATAACTCTGTTTTGGAGGAGCTTCTCAATAAGTTCAAAACCCTCAGGTCCTAGCAGTTCAAATAACTAAGAAAAAAAAACACACAAACACAAAGACTACTATCACTGCAACAACAATACCATATCTCAAGAGATATAAGGTTTGACTAGTTCATCCACACTCTGAAATTGCCATTAAGCAGATGAAAATCAGAAATTGTATATAGCTTAAAATTATCAAATTATTCAAGTAACCTGCTTTAAGAAAAACATATATAAAAGTTTGATTAATTATTTTTCATTTTATAAAATCTCAAGCTTCTCTCTCTCACATTTAAATTTATGCACAGACTTTACTTAACAAAAGAATCTGGCTTTTATGTAACTTTTCAGGAGCCAAACAACTACCAGAAAGGGATAAAGTAAAATGAAACCAACATTCACATTCTGATTGCTAGAGACTGTGTCACTCTCTGAAAGGGCAAGTGGAGAGAAGTGAAGGGTGCATATAGAGGACACTCAGCATCCAGGAACATGATGTTTAAAGAGTCAAAGACCAAGAGGAGAGGCTGTTGGAAAACTCTAACCCCGGTATAAAGAAGGCTTAAAGAGTAGTTTACTGTTCTTCCCTTCAGTCCTCCAATCAGAGGGACTTATTAAAACATCAAAATGACTAGAAGATTTTGGTAATTTGTGAGGAAAATAGGGCACAATACGTGAAACAGCATTCTGGGAAATCCAGGTTGATTGCCATTAAGTACATAATTTTCGTTGATTCATTCAACAAAATTTTATTAAAGTTTCCATTATATGTACTCTTTTTTTTTTTTTGTCCCAAATCTATCTTGCTTCCAAATACATTTTTTATTGCCAAGAGTACCACCATCATTACAGTGACTCAGGTTCAAAATATTAGGTGTCATGCTCAGTGCCTCACTTTCTTATGCCACATCCATCAAATCTTCTCATTTCTATATCCACTCACATACTTCTACTTATCTCCACTCATACAGATAATACTCTGTACAATTCAGATTCTCATTTCTCTATCTTGGATTATTTTAATTACTTCCTACTAAAGCCTCCCTTCCCAAAGTTTTCTCTCCCAATCCATCCTCAAAACAGACACTAAAGTATTTTCTTTCTAAAGTCTAAATCTAACCCTATCAGTCCTTAGCATTGTCAATTATGTCAATAGGACAATGTTACATTGTCAATATCAGAAAATGATATGATTTTATCAATGGAAATCACATAAAAGAAAGATTACGCTTTTCTGTCCATCATGTAGTTGAAACCTTCCATATGTTCGTCCCACCCATTAGAATGTGAGAACTATTATATTTTTCTATTTGTATCCTTTATATATAAAACAGGTACCTGGCACATAATAAACATTCTGTTTGTTTGTTTGTTTGTTTGTCTTGTTTTTTATTTGTACTTTTTTTTTTTTTCCAACTTGTTTTTTAATTAAAGCTTTTTATTTACAAAACATATGCATGGGTAATTTTTTCAATATTGACCCTTGCAAAACCTTTTGTTCCAAATTTTCCCCTCCTTTCCCCCACTCCCTCCCCTAGCTCTGGCAGTAGTCCACTACATGTTCAATATGTTGAAATACATGTTAAATCCAATTTTTTGTATACATATTTATACAGTTATCTTGCTGCACAAGAAAAATCAGATCAAGAAGGAAGAAAAAGAAAAACTAAGAAGAAAAACAAAATGCAAGCAAATAACAGAGAGAGTGAGAATGCTATGTTGTGTTCCACACTCTGTTCCCATGGTTCTCTCTCTGGGTGTAGATGGCTCTCTTCATCACTGCACAAATGGAACTGGTTTGAATCATCTCAATGTTGAAGAGATCCACGTCCACCAGAAATTGATCATCATACATAATAAGTGTTTAATAAATGCTTTATTCATTTGTTTCTTTAACATGAATTCTATCTGATCTAAAGATCATCTAAATGAAATATGCAGTAGCACCATTTTCTTTTCGCTACTAAAATTCCACTTAAATAGGTCAATTTTTTAAAGAATCATAAATGGAATTTATTTAAACAAAATTAGTTATATTTGAACAGCACATTCTTCATGACAATAAAAGTCAAACCTTAGAAGACATTAACACTATTTCAATGACAATCAACAAATAACATTCTAAAAGCCTTTCAAATATTCCACTGCTCTGTTAAAGCAGACTAAATCACAATCAAAATTCACCTTCTTTTGATTCTCTTCCATATCTGTGCTTGCCAAGATAAAACAGGCTATGACAGCGTCTGTTATATGTATGGCACTGCACTGGATTCAAAACCAATTGTTTCTACAATACAAACAATGCGCTAAAAAACTACAAGGATTTCTTAACAGAATGAAATATTCATTATATGATATAACTTTAATATGGTATTCTCCTCAAAGTCTTGACTGCCCTTTCCTCACATTTATTTAGGATTCTTGTTTGACTAGATCAACTAAAGGCTGAACAATACAGAAAAATAAGGTTTTTATCTTTCCAGTAACAAAGAAATGTACTACACAAACAACTGATTTTGAAGTCATTCCTATATTAGCAACAAATCATTTCAGGTCAAGTAAGATATAATTCTTTTTTTTTTTTGTGATGATATTTAAAATTTCCTCACAGAAACTCAATACTTTGATTTTACTGAAGTAACAGAAAAATGCAGAAGAAAAAGAAAATTAATCTAGCTAAATAGCAAGTTTACCCTTTTTTTTTTTCCTGTTTGGCACCCACAAAGTCACTGTATTCATTCAGGAATACTTCTATTTAGAAAATATATATGGTATTCTTTTCTATCCTCATTTTGTAGAAAACAAAGCATTTTATGCAGCCCATTACTTTTTTTTCCATTGGCTTCAGTTTCTATATTTATTAAAACTAAACTGAAAAGTCACAAAGTTTGTAATTTGACACTAACATATGAACAGGCCTAATGAGGATAATTAAAACACAATAAATTAGAATATAGAGCAATAAAATCATTTTGGTTTTGAAATATCTTCAATTTAACATCTTTATTTAAATTTTATACTAAAGCAATATAATTAATAAAATCAATTTTCCATTGCACCCAGCAAATAAAATGTTAAAGTTTATTACAAAGAAGACATGATCAAGGTGATTGTTTAATTTTTATTTTTATTTTTGTTTCCTCAAAAGCATACCCAAAGATATTAAGATAAAAAGAATACAGATCTAGAACTGGGACCATAGGAGTCAAATATTCTAACTACTATCTTTTAAAGATAAAGAGACTGAGGGCCAGATAAGTAACTTCCACACAGATAAAATAACAAAGTACCACAAGTAAATTAACAAACTTAGAGATAAAGAAATCTTAGGCTATAACTCTGCAGGAGTATTAAAAGTAAACTCAGAATTCTTTTAAGGGATAATATATTATGTGATAAGAAGCAAAGAAGAGTTGCAACTAAATCGGGATGGGGAAACTAAATAATTTTTAAATTCCTTGAGTCCAGTTTTCATAAATTTAAACCATCTTGAAATTCCAAGATTTTCAGAACCATATAGGTTTAGAAAGAAATACAAAAAATATGGTTCTTAGATAATGAAATATTGAGGCTGAATCATTTGGAAATGAATAAATGAATTTTTAAAATATTTGCTAAGGAATTACTATTAAATACAACATAGAAAAACAAAAAGCAAGAGAGTCCCTGTCCTCAAGAACCTTATTTTATAAGCAGAAAATCAATAATGATACCATTTTAAATTCTTCTAATACAAATTTTTAAAAGTAAATTTTTGTATTACATGCAGGAAAAATTTTAATAAGCATATTATTCCTCTTTAATCAGTGCATTATTCCTAAAATATATTATAAAAATGATTTAAACCTTTTCTAATATTTTCTATTAATGTTTCATGGAACCTAGATAATTTTGTCTCTTTAAAAAGTTTAGGTTCAAGATAATGAGAAAATTTTCTTGAAGTACCATTAAGGAATAATGGTTCACTGGCAATGGAAATGAGTTTTTCACTTGATTCCCCTTTATAAGTAGAAATTATTTCATTCATTCCTTTTGTATCCCTAATTCCTAGCACAGTGTCTGGAACCTAAAAACATTTAATCAAATGTCTACCAAAACAAATTAAGAACAAATGTATTTTATAAATTTCCTATTCCTCTAGTAAATTCTCCAGAGTAACAATTTTAGAAATTTTTGCTTCAAAAAATACTTAACCATTCAAATAATAGTAAAGAAATGAAAAATAGAAAAGTAATCAGACCAAACAAAGTATTCACAGAGGTCTATGACAAAGAAGACATAATTTTGAGAACACTAAGAATAATACTAACTCCAAAAGTATTTTAAGGAAGTAAGGATATCAAAGGTATAAAATGAAAAAAAAAAATCCTTGGATTTTATTATATTAAAGGGGAAAAAAAAAGGCTAATTGAGAGACTATCCATACCTATCCTTGTGCCTACTTTTTTGTCAATATTTTATGACAATGATGTACTGACACCTAGAGCATCTCAGACAAAGGTGTTAGGAAGGGACAAGCAGCTTTCAAAGGAAACATTTCATAGCAGAACACACCTTTATTATTACATAAATGATGAGAAGACTTGGAGAATACAAGATCCCACTGTGTTTCTTGATTCCTGACTACAAAAACACATTAGACCTAATAAAATAAAATGTCGTCTTAAAGTCTCTTACATGATATGATTTTTATGTCAAAATTATATGAGATTCCCTAAAATTCATAACAGCAATACCCACATTCAATAGCCTCCTAATAATTAATATCAAGGCATAAAATGGAAAAATACATATGATCATTTAAAACATATGTCACTATTGAAGAGAAGAAAAACTATACAGAACTAGTCAACAATGGACTCCCAATTACCCAACCAAATTCTCCTGTACTGCATTATCAGTTAGAAAAGGTCAGTAAAGGAAAACTAAGCAGATGAAAATATGTTCATCTTTTAAAATTATGTTTAGTTAACTACAATATAAATCCAGAGAGCTTAAATAAAATAAAAGGCAACACACAGATGTTATCAGGGAATATACCATCCCCCACCAAACAATTATCTAAGATTCAATTTTATGAGGGGCAAATAAAATCCTTTTAAAAGTTAAATCTTTTAAACAGCAGGATGAATACAGAGAGACTTACATGAACTGATGCTAAGTGAAATGAGCAGAACCAGGAGATCATTATATACTTCAACAACAACACTGTATGAGGATCAATTCTGATGGAAGTGGCTATCTTCAACAATAAAAGCATCCAAATCAGTTCCAACTGATCAGTAATAAACAGAACCAGCTATACCCAGCAAAAGAACAATGGAAAATGAGTGTGGACCACAACATAGCATTTACACTCTTTCGGTTATTGTTTGCATTTTTGTTTTTCTTCCCAGATTATTTTTATCTTCTTTCTAAATCCGATTTTTCTTATGTAGCAAGACAACTGTATAAATATGCATACATATATTGTATTTAACATATACTTGAACATATTTAACATGTATGGGACTACCTTCCAGTTAGGGGAGAGGTTGGAGGGAAGGAGGAGAAAAGTTAGAACAGAAGTATTTGCAAGGTCAATGTTGAAAAATTATCCATGCATATGTTTTGTCAATAAAAAACAAGGAAGGAAGGAAGGAAGGAAGGAAAGAAGGAAGGAAGGAAGGAAGGAAGGGAGGAAAGGAAGGAGAGGTTAAATCTTAAAACTGAAAAATCATTTAGAAAGAAAACAAAATGCAAGCAAACAACAACAAAAAAGAGTGAAAATACTGTTGTGATTCACAGTTCCTTTCTGTGGAGGAAAAGAACACTTTCCTCTTTCTGAATGCAAATGACTCTCTTCATCAAAAGACTATTGGAACTGACCTGCATCATCTCACTATTAAAGAGAGCCATATCCAGGCTGATCTCAGTTGAAATCAACAATTATTACAAAAGCAAAATATTTTAGTAGACACCATTTAACAATCAGAATAAATCTCCATGTCAATGTAGTAAATTTTAAGGGGAAAAAAATGTCTCTTGAAAAGGAATATAACTAAAAATTAAAAGAAAAAAGGAAAATAACAGAATTTTTAAAACTTAAAAGATTAACACAGAATTCCAGGGCTAAAAAAAACATTAGAAAATGTCTAACACAACCCTTAAGTCAACATTTTTACAAATGAAGTGCAGTCCAGAGAATTTAAGAATTTAATTCCTAAGGTCACATAATTTTTGTAAGCGACAGCTGGAATTCCCAATTCCAAGCCCAATTAGCCCAACTGATTCATACACATTTATTTATAAAGTAGTAGGAGCCAAGTGGTGGTAGACTTGAATTCAAATACAGCTTCAACCAGCTATGTTAATTTAGACAAGTCACTCTGCCTGCCTAAGTTTTCTTGTCTATAAAATGAAGATAATATAACACCTCTTTAACAAGGTCGCTATAAGGATCAAATGAGATAATATTTATAAAGTACTTTGCAAACTTTAAAGCATTATATAAATGCTAAATATTATTATTTATCATTATTATACATTTGAAGTTCTATCATTCACACTTCAAAGATCACTAACAAAACATCTTTTTTGATTTGAATAATTTATCCTCAACTCGTGTTCTATTCCTCATATCATTTCATCACTAAATATCCTTCAATAAATGAAAAAATTCCAACAAAACTGGGTTTAAAACCAAGTATTTAGCTCCATTTTCTAACTTTATTATATACATAGAGAGAATGACAACTGTTTAGTATCGAGAAATGGGTTGGTAAGGAAATAGAAAATGAAATGATGTCCAAGAGAAGAGTTAGTAAAAATAATAAAGAAATAAATAGTTAGTAAAGATAATAAAGAAATAATTTCTTATCACAAAAACTTAACAACAGAATTCTGACAGCAATTAGGGAGGAAAATGTACTTTTTAGATAGGTCAAATATGGTAATATAAAGGGCCTCTCTGAAGCAAGCTAAGCTATTAAGAAAAATTGCATGATCATTGCTATCAGCACTACATCACAAACAGAAATCATTTAAAATGTCCTGTTAGCTGAAATTAACAAAACTAAAAATTTCTCCTGACAACAGAGCTGAGTCATGACGGCGGAGTAGCAAGAAGAAATACAAAGAGCTCTTCCCCCCAGAAGGAAAAAAATCTACTCCAAACAGATCAAGAAATCACATCAAAATAAATCCCAATGAGTAAACCTAAGAAAAAATAATCACAGTGAATTATTTCTCTAGTCCAAGTCAGCAGAAGAAGATAAAGATGTTGGTAAGACATTGGGGAAGAAGTCTGGGTAGAATCTGAGGGCTTCTTAAAGTACATCCAGAGGAGAGGGAGGTTATGCATTGGACATAAAGAGGCAATGGACATAAACCTATACTAGGAGTGACCTCTTGAAGGGTGTCAACTGGCAATCTACTATCTGGTTCTTGCTCACAAATCTAAGACAGAATGGCAAGGCATAAGGAATGCTGAGAGATAGAGAGTAATAGTTGGAGAGTGTGCCTTCAAATAGAATTCTATACAAGAGGCAAGTATAGGCCCTAAGTGGTGTACCAAGAAATGAATTTAGAAGCAGCTCTATGGTTCAGCCCTCCAAGAGCAGAGCATGGTCTCATTTCCAAGTTCTAACTCATTCTGAAGCTGCAACCAGGATAAGAATTACAGTTCAAAAGACTATTACAATTCTATCACTTTGAACCAGCAGAGATTCCCAGATGGCAAATAAGAGCTAAGGTCAACAACAGTCTACTATTGCTCAGAACTAAACTCAGGTGAGGAACTTGCAGAGTTCAGACAAGGGGGCAGTGATCAGTAATCAAAACTTTGCCATAGATCACAATACTTTAGAAGCACTGGAAGCTTAAAAGATCTGCAGAGTAAGTTGTCCCTGAGGTCCTGAAAAAAAACAAAACATTCTATAACTCTATACTCCAAGAAAGTAGCAATAGAAGCAGCCCAGATCTTCCCTCAAGAAGTAGGTAGAGCCCAGAAGTACCATCAAGTCCAAAGAAGCACATTAGAAGAATGAGCAAACAACAACAGCAAGAACAAACATTTATGGTGAGAGGGATGCATAAGATATAAGTGATTCAAAATATTGATAAGCAAAGCCTGGGCACAAATTTAATTAGAAGGTATAAAAGAGATGAAGAAAAAGTTTTTTTTCTGGAAGTTCAAAATTTTTATAAAATACGATTAGAGGGGCAGCTAGATGGTGTAGTGGTTAGTACCAGCCCTGATGTCAGGAGGACCTGAGTAAAAATCTGGCCTCAGACATTTAACACCTCCTAGCTGTGTGACCCTGGGCAAGTCACTTAACCTCAATTACCTCAGTTAAAAAAATAAATAAATAAATGAAATGAAATGAAATAAAAAAATAAAATAAGATTAGAGAAATACAAATTAAACTCTGAGATATCATCTCATATGGCAAAAACAAAAAAATAATAAATGTTGGAGATTTGGGGAAATTGGTATACTATTGCATTCTTGGCGGAGTTGTGAACTGATAGTTGGATCAGAATGATTGCATTATGGAGAACAAATTGAAACCATGCCCCAAAGGTTTTGATCCAGCAATATCAATACTAAGTCTGAATTCCAAAGAAATCATTTTTAAAAGCCCACATATACAAAAATAATCATAGCAGCTTTTTGTGGTGGCAAAGAATAGAAACCGAGGGGATGTCCATCAATTGGGGAATGGCTGAACAAATTTCACATGAATGTGATGGAAAACTATTGTTTTATAAGGATGAACAGGCAGATTTTAGAAAAACCTGGAATGACTTACATGCCCTAATACTGAATAAAGTAAGCAGAACCAGAACATTGTTCACTGTAACAGCAACACTATGCAGTGATTAACTGTTACAGACTTAGCTCTTTTCAGCAATATAATGATCCAAAGCAATTCTAAGGGACTCGTGATGAAAAATGCTGACCACATCCGAATCTGAATGCAGATAAAAGCATACTAATTTCACATTTTAGTTGTTTTTGTCTTTTTTTTTTTTTTTACCTCATGGTTTTCTCCTTCTGTTTGGAATCTTCTTCTACAATATGACTAATGTGGAAATGTGTTTAACATGATTTTACATATATAATCTAGATCAGATTTTATGCTGTCTTGGAAAGGGAAGAGAAAAAGGATAGAAGAAAGGGGAAAAACTTTTGGAGCTCAAAATTTTTCAAGTATGAATATTGAAAACTATTTTTACATGTAACTGGAAAAAAATACTATTAAGTATACATTAAAAAGAGGGGTACTGGAGAAAAAATTGAAAAGAAATGAGAACTATGAAAAAAATAAGTGGAAAAGAAAACTGTAATGTCTGGGCTAGCTTCCCAAAGGATTTCTTGTTAGAATCCTTACAAAGTGTTAAGTCATTAGAATTGATAGAGACAATAGTTATATAATTTAGCATGGTTCAGTATGATTGATCTTATCCAAAAGGAGGTGCTATGGGCTAGAACTTGAAACAAGGTACTAAGTGGAATTGAAGAGACAATATTTAAATCCAGTTTAGAATTGATTTAATCCTACAACAAAGAATGATTTCCCTGTGATATAATGATTGGTGTGTACTCAGTGTACAGCATATAGGCAAGAAGCTCTCAGGACTAGGGACAGAAGCCCACTCTCAGAGGCAGAGACACAGATTCATTCCATATTCCACTTTTGTGCTGGCTGGAGACATTTGGAGGGAGCCAGGGGCTGAAGCTCAAGACTTTGAAAGACACGATAAAGGACTAGATTTTAACTCCTGGCTGCATTTGAAGTGATTATTACTTTGAACTGAAACTAAGGCTGCCTCCAGAAAACTCCCCAAGAAACCTATTTTCAGAGAGAACCATTATATTATTAAAAAAAGAAGAGAACACCACATTTTTGTGCCTGAATGTGGGACTGACGGGTCCCTGATCTCAGATCCTGATCTCAGTGGAAAAGTCTCTGATCCTGATCAAATGGAAAAGTCTCTCAACCCAGAAATTAGGGTAAGTACGACAAAGAAATTTTGTTAAAAGAGTTAAAAGTAGAATTTCAGCTAAGATGGTACAGATATTTAGAAAACAGCCTTCTGTTTCTGTTCAAGGAAAATGTTTAGAGAGCATTGTCAAGGTTATGAAAAGCCAAGGTTTGATTATAATTTTGGAGCAGATCACTGAACTTTAAGAAACTGTAAAGTACATATGTCCTTGTTTCTCTATGGAAAAAGAATTGGATCTAGACAAGTAGAAATTAGGAGAGGATCTTTGTCCATTCTACAATACAAATGGACCTGACTCAATTTCCAAAGACACACTTAATACATATAATTTAATACAACTGACTTTAGGAAATTATATAAGTGTTAGAATGAGGAAAAAGAAGAAAGAATAGGAGGGAGAGGTGCCAAAACTAGGGGAAAAGGAGGAAAAATTAAGATAAGAATGGAGTTAAGTACAATTTTGAGTGTGGTACTTCACAGCAGGAGAAATTAGATCATTCCTCATCTCATGACCCTCCCCCCTCAATTAACCCTTAATGGGTGGAGGAAAAAGGAGGAGAAGGAGAGGCAGAAACACAATCAGCATCTCCTGTGAAGCGGAATATAACAAGATTAGAAAAGGCATTAATTAAGGCAAAAAATGAAAGAGAAGATGTATCTGATTTTATAAATGCATATCCTATGATTGAAGAGTTTGACTCTTCAGGTCAAAAAGGGAGAAGACAGACTCCTTTTGATTTGGAAAAAATTAAGATTTGAAAAAGGGCTGCACTCTTTATGGGGCTACATCATCTTATGTTAAGATGTTACTAGATAATTTGTCTTATGAAATCTTAACCCCCAATGATTGGAAATCCATAGCTAGGACATGTTTAGAACCAGGACAAATCTTGTTGTGGCTTTCAGAGTATCACGAATTATGTAGGATTCAAACCCAACACAATAGACAAACAGGAGCTATTGTACAAATCGCTTTTGACCAACTAGCTGGTGAAGGTCAGTATGGAAGAGAATTCAAAACAGATTTATTATCCCATAACAGTGTATGAGCAAATTTCTAAGGCTGCAATAAAAGCTTGGGTTCCCTCCCAGAACAAAAAGATTGAGAGGAAGCCTTCACAAAAATAGAGCAAGGTCCCAATGAACGTTTTGCTGATTTTGTGGAACATTTGCAAACAACTGTCATAGAAATCATTGGAGATAATGCAGCTACAGAAATAATGACCAGACATCTACCTAAGGAAAATGCCTATGAGGTTTGCAAAAGAATTATAAAGGGACTAGACAAAGATGCTCCTTTAGAGGAGATCATAAGACACTGTGCCACAGTGAGTACAAATGCTTATTATACCCAAACTATGATGAACATGGAAAGACAGGGTCCCTCTTGGCAAGGGACTTCTAGAGAAACTCGTAGATGTTTTCAGTGTGGAAAAGTTGGACATTTGAGAGCCCAATGCAAATAGAGAGACAATGAGAGGGCAGGGTGAGAGAATAAAACCTAAAACTCCATGTCCAAAATGTAACTGAGGCCTCTGAATGTAGATTGACACAGGGAAATGAGAGGCAGGGCTCAGCCCCAAGATATCAATCAAAAGACAGGGGGGGCATGATGGCAGCTTATACCAAGAGAGTCTTTAGAAGGTCAGGACTCTGATGTGATCAATCAGCCTAAAAGTAATCACATGGCACAAAGAGATTACATGATCAACCAACAGAAAAGCAATGAGATAGCATCAAGGGATTACAGTTGGAGAGAATACAGGCCCTTTAACCCAACAGGGCACTGTCCAGTGCAAATAGCTCCAATGTAATTGCCATGAGGAGAAATCCCAAAAGTGGTAAATAGAAGGGAATTAGATAGGTTAATTGCTTGGGGAAGAGAGTTTGCTTGTATTTCTACAGATGGAGAAGGAATCAGATGGGTGCCAACAAGCCATATTCGCCTTGTTCATCAGAGAGAAACAGAAAAAGAGAAAAACCTCAGAACAAAGGAGAAGATTTAAGAAACATTTGACACTGAAAGAGCATGGCTGACAATGAGACTGTTAAAAGAACTTTAAAATCTTTAGGAATCATTGGATTCCCTAACACAAGATGAGACTGTTTCAAGGACTTGAAAAACCACCAGGAATCACTGGATTCCCTGAGATGAAAAACTGTTGATGAGACTAATGCAGTATTTCAAAGCTTACAGGTATTATTGGATTCCTGGCACATGAACTGATGGACAATTGATTCCTTTTGGACTATTTCTAGGACTTATGAACATGTATAAATTCTCATGTTGATTCATGTTATTTGTTACATTACTACTAACCTATGTTATATTGTATGTGCTTATATAATTATGTGTAATGCCTCCCATATTGATGGATTTATGTATACCTGTTTCAAATGAGCCTCTTCAGAAACCCGCTAATCTGTTTTGATTTCCCATTTCCTTTGGTGTTTTCATCTCCCTTCCTGAGATGTCAGGGAGGGTGTGACCATCTTCTTTTTATGGTATTTTCACTTCTTTTTTGAGCAGTCAGGGAAGGTGAGATCAACTTTTTTTTTTTTTTTTTTTTGGGGGGGGGGGTCTCACCTCCTTGAGAAGTCAGGGAGGACATGACCTCCTTATGTTCTAAATCAAAAGAAAGCAGGAGATGTTGGAATCCTTACAAAGTGTTAAGTCATTAGAATTGATTGAGACAATAGTTATATAATTTAGCATGGTTCAGTATGATTGATCTGATCCTACAAGGAGATGTTATGAGCCAGAACTTGAAACAAGGTACTAAGTGGAATTGAGGAGACAATGTTTAAATCTAGTTTAGAATTGATTTAATCCTACAAAAAAGAATGGTTTCCCAGTGATATAATGATTGGTGTGTACTCAAGTGTACAGCATATAGGCAAGAAGCTCTCAGGGTCAGGGACAGAAGCCCACTCTCGGAAGCAGAGACAGATTCATTCCATATTCCACCTTTATGCTGGCTGGAGACATTTGGAGGGAGCCAGGGGCTGAAGCTCAAGACTTTGAAGGACACAATAAAGGACTGGATTTTAACTCCTGGATGCATTTGAAGTGAAACTAAGGCTACCTCCAGAAAACCTCCCCAAGAAACTTGCTCTCAGAGAGAACCATTATATTATAAAAAAGAAGAGAACACCACAATTTCTGGATGAACCTTGGTCTTTAGGTGGAGAAATAATGAAGGTAGGAGAACCACCATGAGGCTGGTCAAAGAGTCTGGAATCTGGAATCTGGAGTCTGAAGCCTTCTATATGTCTGTATCTGAGACTCTCAGTTCCCAGGTCTCTCGATCCTTAAATACCTCAGTACGATTACATCACTATAGCAACTGAGTATGTGCCAACTGTGACCATTACATCACCATATCACACTAAGTATATGTCAACTAGAATGATGACATCATTATATCACATTAAGTATATGTTTAACAAGAGAACTATTATACCATCAATCACACTGAGTAGGTGCTTAACTATAAGCACCCTGTTGTCCATGTTTCAGGTATACCTTTCCAGAGTTCTGGCCCTCTACAGAAAACAAACTATTTGAAAGAAAAAAAGTAAAAAGATTGAAAAAGAATAGAAAACACAGTGAAAACAACTGGCCTAAAAAACAGATCCAGAAGGTAAAATGTCACAATCTCACTGGACTACTTCAAAAAAAGTGTAGTCATCATATGTCAAGAAATCTTAAATGAAAACTGTCCACAAAGTGGAAAAGGAATTTAATATCCCAAATCCAAAGCTTTCAGGTCAAAGAAAAAATATTGCAAGCATCCAGAAAGAACAAATTAAAGCACTGAAGAGCCTCAGTTAAGATCACTCACAATTTAGGAGTTATAACTAAAAAGGTATAGAAATCCTAAAATATGATACATTCCAGAAAGCAAAGGATATAAAATAGGCTTCTAGCCAAGAATAACTTATCCAGCAAAACTGTGTATAATCCTATTAGGAAAAAAAAAAAGACCTTTTAATGAAATAGAGGATTTCCAAACATTCCTGATCAAAACACCAAATGAAATAATGAATTTCAAACACAGATGTTAAAGGTAAATGCAAAGAAATACTAAAAGTAACTAAATAAAAATAAAGTGCTTATTCTCTAATATGAGATGATCAGTGTATTCCTTCTGAATCCTCATCATCTAGGATCATAGTTAGAAGGCTTGGAAATGGTTCTGTTTATCTTAATGATTTTAAGAGAAGACTATAAGATGAGAAGGAAAGAGGCAGGAAAGAAAGCTAGGGGAAAGTATCTCATAAAAAAGATAAGATAACCTGGCTATTACATAATCCAGACGAGTAAACAGGAATTCAGAGAGTGGCTCACACTTGAACCCCATTCAAAAAAAAGAACTATATGCATTCACACATGCACACACACACACACACAAGCTGTCCAGAGTTGGGTCTAAAAATACATTTCATCCAAGAGGAAAATAGGAAGGAACGGAGAAAAAGAAAAATTTGAGAGGGAAGATTAGTCCTAAGCAAAACAAATCCTAATTAAACAAGTACGAAAATATATATAAGCTCTTTTGAGGTGGCAAGGGAGTATCCACCAATTAGGGAATGGCTAACCAAGGTATATGATAGAATATTACCATCCAAATGAAGATGATGATTTCAAAGAAATCTGGAAAGACTTATATAAACTGAAACAGAATGAAGTAGATAGAACCAAGAGAACAATTGGTACAATGCCAATATTATAAAGACAAGTACTTCTGAAAGAATTTGGAACTGATGATCAGTGTAATGACCAACCATGATTCTTCTGGAGGATTACTAATGAAACTCACTACCCATCTCCTGATAAAAAGGTTAAAGACAAGAGTACAGAGGGATTCTATTTTTCTTTTGTTCTCAATGTGAGAGTGGAAGATAGGCTTAAATTAATAAATTATCTCGTTACAACCAGGAATAGAAGCTCTCAAACAAAAAATGGCTGACGCTGTTCCATCAAAAATTACAAAGCTGGCCAAGGCAAGTAATGATAAAAAATATTCTACAATACTAAAGATATCCTATTCTTTCAATATTTTGAAGTCCAGCTGATGGAATTACTTTCAACTATGGTACCTGAATTTAAAGCTGACAGTCTCAACAAACACATTTTGGTCACCAAAAAACCCCACTAAATTTTAGATTTGGAAATGATTTGGGGCCATCACTCAAAAGGAATCTACTATAATATACCCAAAGACCTCCAATGAAAATAGACCCCTCCCTCTTCACCCCACCCATCAACACACAAAGTAGTCCAATCCTTTCTGAGACATCTGCAATAGACTATTTTTCTAGATATCTGCCAACAGGCCTCTATACAACTTCTACTCACCACTCTTTTTTTTTTTTTTTTTGCTAGCTGGGATCAAACAGAACAAGTTTTACTCTTCTTTCATGTATCAGTCCTTGAAATATTTTAAGAAAGTTACCAGGCCCCATTCTATCTTTTTCTCCAAGTAAACATCTCTAATTACTTCCAAAAGTAGACATTGACTGAAAGTCCCTCAATACCCTGACTGCCCTCTTCTTGACACTCTCCAACTTAAATAACAAACTTATTAAATTAATAGTCCAACACATAGCTTTAAACACAATATTCCAGATGCCATCTAATCAGGGTATAATTGGTGTTGGAATCCTAGTGTTAACTCAACTTGAAACAAGGTGATAACTCAAAGGAGATGTTAGAATCCTAGTGTTAACTCAATGTAATTGATACAATGCTTGTGTTCACACCTTTACTCATTGGAGTTCACATGTTTGGGAGATTTCGGGGTTTAGTATGAGATATCCGAATTCACACCTTCCTTGAAGCTCTTAGGACCAGAGAGCACTATGGGAGAAAACCCATAATCCCTCTCTCTCTTATACCACAATTCCTCTCTCTCATATATAAGAAACAGAGGCTCTCAGGGAGAGTTGAGCTGAAGATTGAGAAGGCTCTCTCAGAGGCACAACCAGATTCATCTTCATCTCACACCACTGGGTTGGCTGGGCTCCTACATTTCCCTCACTGAGACCAAGCTGGTCTGAAAGACTCGCCAGAAAGCTAGCCGAGCCCCAAGTGAAGGAGACGAGATTCATTCCATCTTTATGCTGGCTGGAGGCTGAAGAAAGCAGAGGCAGAGCTGAAGGACAAACCTTTGGATTTGGAGACATTAGGAGGCAGCTCTTGGAACCAAGGGGCAGAAGCAAACGACAAAGCTGCAAGAGCTCTTAGAACCAAGCAGAGATAGGCTTCTAAGCTAAACGGGCTATATTGAAGACAATAAAAGATCTGAACTTTTATCAGCTGACTGCATTTGGGGTAATTATTGATCTGAACTGATACTAAGGCTGACTCCAGAAAACCTCCCTGAGAAACCTGCTTTCTCCCAGAGAGAACCATCTATATATTATATTTACAAGAAGAAAATCACCACAAATTGGAATATTATTTTCTTATTCCTGGGAGCTATGGCTCTCTTTGTCCCTGGAAACCAAGCAGATAAAAATTACATAAACTTTTCTGGCTACCTTGCTTGTAATATAAGGGAAGCTTGTAGTCCAAGGCAGCTAGATAGCACAGTGGATGGAGTACAGGGCCTGAAATCAGGAGGATTCTTCTTCCCGAGTTCAAATCTGACCTCAAATGCTACTAGTTGTATAACCTTGTGAATTAATTCTGTTTGTCTCACTCCCCTCTTCTGTAAAACGAGCTGAGGAAGGAAGGAAATGGCAAATCACTCCAGTATCTCAGTCAAGAAAACCCCATATGGGATCACAAACTAAGACACAATTTAAAACAGTTGGACCACAAAACCCCTTAGATCTTGTTCTGCTTCACATTGCATTAAGTGGATTTCTTAGACGCAAATATAGGACTTGATATTTATACGAATTGAATTTATTTTATTAGCTTCTAACTCTATCATCCAATATGCTTGGTAGTCTTAGTTTTGTGTTATAATAAGTGTGCTGTTTTTCCCCCTGAGGCAATTGAGGTTAAGTGATTTGCCTAGGGTCACACAGCTAGGAAGTATTAAGTGTCTGAGGGCAGATTTGAACTCAGGTCCTCCTGACTTCAGGGCAGGTACTCTATCCACTGCACCATCTAGCTGCCCCAAGGAATTTATATTTTAAAGACTGTAATATATATATATACATACACACACATATATATGTTATATAAGAATATTATATATTATAATAATATATGTTATATAAGAATATATTTTATATATGTATATTATTTATTCAGAAAGGTGAATAAATTTTGGTTCTTTTACTAAAAAACTAAAAGACTGAAAACTTTTAAATAGATATATAGATGGTTCTCCTTACCAATTAATATAGAATGGAGGTATTGAAACAGAAACACACTGTGCCACAATATGCCATTTTAAAAAACTATACTATTGATTTTTTAAAAAAGTTTAATAGATTAGTTCCAAATATAAATCTCTGGCCCCCCTCTACTGGGGCTTTCTGAATCACTAACAGTGACTCTTTGAGTCTGAATTAGTTCTAAATCCATCTGAGGATAATATATGTTTTCATCTTTTCCATAATAATAGAGAAGAATAGAGGAAAAGTAAAGAGAGAAAAAGGAACAGGAGAGGGACAGAGAGGAAAAGAGGAAAAGGAAGATAAGTAGAGTATTTAATTCCTTATTATGTACCAGACACTAAAGGGGGAACATATAAATGAAAGCAAGACAGTCCTTGCATTAAGTTCAAAGAGGTTACACTGTATTATATTCTAATACAAATGAAAAACTAGAAAGGGAAAGAGTAAAATGTGGCACAAGGGTTTGGAAATGGTAGCGAGGAAGTGATATGGAGTCCTCAGTTCCAGACAAGATAAAGCAAACGTTCTCTTCTCAAAACCTAGTATGAAATACTTTTCAAAAAATTTACTTGAATCTAGATAAATCATATCTTACAAGACTGTCCTGATCTATCAATTTAGTAATCCTGTCCAAAAAAAAAAAAAAGAAGAAGAAGAAGAAGAAGGAAATGAAATGAGTCTGGAATGGCATTTCCTTAATGCAATCATTATAGTTCTTTGTAATTATCATTTCATTTGCTAGGTAGTCATTAATTATATCTTTAACATTAGCTGTTCTAGAATTTTGTGAGGAATCAGGTAAGCTTCTTGATCTATAACTTATACTTTATCCTTTTCATCATTTTTTTTAAATGTAGACTTTTTTTGTAGACTCTTCTGAAAATAGACATTGGCTCTTCCCTGTTGCTATGGAGGCTTGATAATTCAACCTGGACTAAGAAAAATTTAAGTTCAAATCTTGCCTCAGGAACTTAATAGCTGTATGACCCTGGGAAAACTACTTACTAATCTTTCCAAATCTCAGTTTCCTCATCTATAAAATGAAGACAATAATGTGCCATATTGCCTATTAGCTTATGGCAAGTCATTTAACTTCATCTATAAAATGGGGATAATACCATCTTTGTTGTTGGGTTTTTGTGGGAATCAAATAAGATAACAATTTAAATGTTTAGCACAGTGCTTGGCACACAGTAAATGCTAAGTAAATGCATTACTACTACTACTAGAGGGTTAACAACTATTATTCACTATATTACCTCACAGGGATATTGTGAGAATCAAATAAGATGACATATGTAAAGTCCTTTTATCACAGTGTCTGGCACAACATAGCAAGTACTACATAAATATTAATTTTTATTACATTTTCGATAGCATAACTATTGTTTGAATTATCACTGAAAGTAGATTAGAAACCACTTATGACAGTTCTTTCAATGCTTAAGGACATAGTTCCATCTAGGTCAAATCACTTGAATTAATTAAGAGCAACAAGGCAATCTCTTACTATTTCCTTACTACTTAGGTATCAACTCTATTAGCCAATTTCATTTTTCCTGTTAATATTATTTAGAATAATAGTGTTTATTGTTTATTATTTAATAATATTTTTCCTGTTAATACATGTTTCCTGTTAATATTAAGCTATATTAAGTATAGAGCACAGATACATAGAAAAGGCTATAGCATACACAGCATCAGGAAAAGTTAGTTCAAATACAGTAACTGATACTTACTAGGACTGTGATTCTGGACAGGTCATCATAACCTCTAGGTTCCTGCTAAATTATTGCTAGTAGAAATCTAAGCACAGATTATGTAATCACACAAGGGTGAAGCACCATACTGGGTTCAGGGGATACAGAAACAAAAATGAAAAAGCAGCTTACCTTCAATTAGGCAAAAAGGCAAAGAATTGTTTGCCAATGTCTAAGTGAAAGAAACATTAGAACAAAATGATGGTGTCATCTTGGAGTTCAAAAAGTAAAGGGTCTCCTGCTTCAGTTTTCTAATCTGTCAAATGGGGATAATAATATCTACTTTCCAGGATAATTGTGATAATAAAATGAGATGCTTTTAAATCACTTTGCAAATTTAAACACATATCCTAGGTTTTTAATACTATGAGAGAAGACAGTTATGATCACACTGTCAGTCTTAAGATTATTGATTATGAGATATAGGATGCTCTAGAAATGAAACTCAGTCTACATGAATCCTAAATATGGTCAGTAAAAGGAAAAGGAATGAACCATTAAAAAGTTGCTCTGCTGATAAGCTTAAAATTTTTTTAGATGTAGAAAACAGAGAAGGAAATCATAATAAAAGATGACAACCAGCAATGAAAAGGCTAAAACATAGCACAAAATTAGGCTTTCAAAAACTAAAAATCAAAAAGAACTTCTTACAATTTACATCTTAAAAAAAGGAACAATGAGCAAAGGATCAAACTACTATCAGGAAGAAAAACTGCTGTCATACTACGCTAAATGATGACTGAGGAATAAGACCAAACTATATATTTGATTTGTTTCTGTATTCTCTAGTAAGGTATTCACCTTAGATAGGTCTTAAAAATTAGAGCAAGTAGAATAAACATTTAGGAGGAAATGTTAAGTAAGGTGAGAAGAGAGTAATTGTTTAAAATTAACATTTTAAGTGGGAGATAAATGACATCTTTATTTGCCTTTTCTAATTCTACTTACAGATATGCTTTCTGAATCACCTTCAGTAGGTGTTCCCAGATAACATTAATACAGGTGAACTACACCCCAAATAAGTGAGAATTGTACCAATTTTCAAAATTAAAGAAAAAGTACAACCTTGAAATTACAGATTAATAAACTTCACATTGACCAGTAACAAAATCCTAAGCACTATAATCTAAACAAAAGTTAGCAATGTTTGAAATTAACTTGATTTATTTTGAATTGCATTATTAGATGGATAGAACAGAGAACATTAAAAAAACAACAACAACAGTGCATTATGAATTAAGAGCATATGTATGAAAAAGTCTATTACTGGACTCTACCTTGCTAACTGATGAATAAGTATATAACTAGACATCTAGGTGGCAGAATGGATACAGCACTGCTCCTGGAATTAGGAAAATAACTTCAAATCAAACCTCAGACACTTATTAGCCATGTGAACCTGGGCAAATCACTTAACCACTGTCTGCCTCAGTTTTCTAATCTGTCAAATGGGGATAATAATATCTACTTTCCAGGATAATTGTGATAATAAAATGAGATGCTTTTAAATCACTTTGCAAACACTAAAGCACTATATAAATATTGTTGTTATTATATCATTTGGAGTTCTCCAAATGACGTATCCATATCTAAGAACCAATAAAGGAAATACACTACTAATTATAATCTCAAAAGCACAAAGTTTCAATCCTGTATCAAATGACTCTGCATGAGACAATACAACTTCACCCACAGACACAAATACATTTCCACTGTCTTGAGTTTGTCCAGTTGGCCATAAAGTAGGCTTCATTTTATTTAACTGGTCCTCTAGAGAGGCCTGACCTCTCTATAGTTACCATATCATTGTAGACAAGGGGGCTGAATAGTAACATTAATTAACTCATGAAACAATCACACTATAGTGTTTCTTTAAAGATTCGGTATCAATCTAGATGTTTTAAGACTCTGGCAGAAGAAGGAATGAATAAAATAGCTTTTTCTAAATTGTTCAAGGGCAATAATATTTTTAAAAAATGAAGTAGAATGGATATAGGTTTCTTCATACTTTTATTCTAAGTATCATCGACTGTTACAGAATCCAAGTGTCAGAGTTGAGCACTTTGGAAGGACATTGGTTGCGTCTTTAGGGCATTATTATTTTTAGTAACACTAGTATTAGCATTAGCATTAAGGCTAAGAAATTCACACTCCTAACATCATTTTTCTACTTTGAATTGTGTAATTCGATTAACTGATTAATAAAAAGCATGAATGTATAATAAATTAAGCATTTTTATTTTGAAAATTTTCAGTCATGGTTTTCTGTGTGTGTGTGTGTGTGTGTGTGTGTGTGTGTGTGTGTGTGTGTGTATGTGTATGTGTGTGTACACGCTCAGATCCATGATCTCATGACTAGAGAGACAGCATGGCATAAGCAGTGGATTTTAGTGCTAAACTTGGGAGTCAAAGGACCTTAATTCAGACTCAAGCTTTGCCACATAGAATCCGTTTCATACTAAAGAAATTGTCTTCTCATCTGTAAATGAGGTGATTAAATTAGATGTCTGATGACTTCCCTTAGAGGCCTAGACATAAAATTCTAGTTCTTTGTTGCTTCAGAGGGCAAAGTATAGAAAAGACAGGAAGACAGATTTTAGCTAAATGCAAAAGAGAACTTTCGAACATTTATAGTTTTCCAAGCAAGTAAATGGAAGAATCAAAATAAATATTCAAAACATGCTAACTTGATCATCTGCTGTTAGATATACCATAGAAGAATACAATGCACGAAAGCCTAGAAAGTCTCTTTAAGGTCATTTTCAAATCTAAGATGCCTTGGTTCTTAGAGAGACTCAGATTCAAAATCATCTACAGCTGGGTGATGAAAGCAATCTGTTCAAATAAATGATAAGTGCTTTATTTCTCAATTAAAGGAGAGGATTTAATCAGTCTCTTTTTGCAACACCACAGGTCAACATCCTGCCTGGCACATGTCATTTCAAGTGTGTATGATTTTTCATGACCCTACTTGAGGTTATCTTAGCAAATATATGGAATGATTTGCCATTTCCTCCTCCAGCTCATTTTGCAGATAAAAAAACTGAAGCAAATAGGATTAAGTGACTTGCCCAGAGTCACACAGCTAGTAAGTGCTTTGAGGCCTGATTTGAATTTCTTCATGATTATAGAGGGACAAAGAGTATGTATCACCTAGCTGAACAACCTGTCACATAATAGGCACTTAAATGTTTACTGACTGAAAATGTTCACTGATTTGAAACACTGTATTCATACAACTGGTAGAAATGCAGTTGACAAATGCTTTGTTAAGAGATGCTAACATCGTCATTCGATCAATAATCTTTAATGAATGGAAGTGACCAAATTAAAAATAATGTTTGCTTTTTCAAACACAGGGTGAATATTTACTTATCATTTAATGGCTTCACTGCTTCCTCATTTTTACTTATGACACATACCCTATCAGTTATCAAATATTTCTGTTTTTATAATAATATTAACTATCATCACCATCATCTATTAAAATAAAGAATCATATCATTGATAAAGAAACTTCTATTGGCCAAGACACAGAAAGCAAGACAGCTTTGAATGTTACATGTTTATTATAATTAAAAGGAAAAGTAAGTTACATATAAGAAAAATTTGGAGTTTTATATACAATACTTGTTTTCTATTCTATTTTGTATATGAAAATGCTCACTTTGGTGTTTAGTTCAGAATTTTTTTTAATTACTTTTTTGTGGAAACTGAAAAGAACATTTGTACAACTCTAATAAACACCTTAGCTGGTTTTTCCATTTTATACCTCACTTGATATCAGTAATCACTGAAGTCAGTTATCTCCTTAGTGATAATAATCATATGTCATATATACTGACAAATCTCGCTAAAGAAAAATCTTCAGGACTCTGTTTTATAGAATTAAAAAGCAAGACCTTGTTTTCTTTACCTTTCAAAGAGTTACATGACAATGACTGTGGTCCACTGTGAAAAATAATCTGAGCAAGCACACCTATTTTTGTATTCTGTTTTCACAATTACTAAAATCATCTCACAAAACCAAAAAATATCTTAGAAGAAAATAGGCCCATAGAGAGCTTAGCTTGAGGACACACAAAACACTTTTTTCCCCCAAGAACATTCAAGAAAAAAATTGGAAAAACAACAGATTAAAAATGCAGTCATTCTACTGTTTTTTATCCTAACCTAATCACATCGGTAACAATAGTTGCAACACCATTGTTGAAGACTTCTATCTTAGGACAACAAAGTAGCAATGGCATTTTAGATCATAAGTCTATACAAGTAGAGAAAGAAGAAACCTCAGAGGACAGCTAATCCAAGAAAAAAATGAAGGTCTAAAAAGGTTAAATGTTGTGCTTCAAGTGATTTTTTTAGGAAGAACAGTTGGACCTAACTAAATTACATGCAGGGAAAACAAACTTTTCAGGCAGAAACACAATTTTAAAGGAACTTAAGCATGATCTTTTCAACCTTTCTCAAAGGAAAAATTCCAAAAGAAAAGAAAAAATATAGATGATAATTTTACTACAAGTTAACACAGAAAATATTAGTAATTGCTTATCCATATTACTGTTTTCTCATCTTTATAAAGATCTTTACTAATTGAGGCTAATTTTCAAGCAAACCTCTTTTGTACAAATTTCTAAACATTGGAACAAAGATGATGTTTATCAGAGAATAGCTTAACAAATTACAGTATACAAATGTAGAACATTATTAAACTGTAAGAACTTACAAAAGGGATCAGTATCAACTGAAGTAAAGTGAGCAGAACTAGAACAGTTAGTACAAACACTTTGTAGACAACACACTTTGAAAAACTTCTGAATACTGATAAGTGATGACCAACCATGATTCTGAAGGACTGATAATGAACTATATACCAGTTTCCTGAAAGGCAGGTGGTAACTCAAAGTGCTGAGATATATTTGGAGGTAAGGACAATGTAAGAATTTGGTCTCTTATTTTCTTTTCAATGGGGCAGTGATAAGAAGAGCAAATAAATGCTTGTTAATTGAAAAATGATTTTAAAATTTATATTTTGAAAAATCTATATACTCCAGTTTTTCAAATGATAAGGCCATTGTTGCATTCAAATAGGTAATAATAAAATGTCTTTCATTAGAAAATTAAAAGAATATTCTCATACTTAGTAATATAATAACTGAGTTAGCTTGAGAAATGAAATTGCAGGATGAAGAAGGATCAAAGTTGATGCCAAGAGCAAATTTCAAACTACAAATAACAAAATAAAAATATGCTATCTGAACAAAAAATAAATTGGATACTATCACCAAAATTCAAAACTCACTTGCCACAGAATCAGAATTGGCAGGATTTCAGAAGTGACTTGGACCACAGTATACCTCAACAAGAATCCCTCCCTACCCACATATCACACAAGTAAATATACAGCTTTTTATGGAAGATCTCTAACACCATATATGAGAGTTCATGCTACTTTTGTTTCCTACTAATTATTAACAAATTCCTCTTTACATCAAGTCTAATTTGTTTTTTGCAGCTTCTTAGATAGAGACATTGTTCTGCCCTAACAGAGCTAAGCAGAATAATTATTCTATGTGACAGATTTTCAAATTGTAAGATAGCTATCATGTTCCCTCTAACTCTTCTTTTCACAGGCTAAACAGTCTCTTATCCATCTACAAATTCTCATATGGATTAATCTTAAGTCCTCTTGCCATTCTGGTTTTCATTCTTGTATACATACTACCTAAAGTTTATCAATATTCATCCTTAAAATGATAGTACCAAGAACTGTAATAAAATATCCCACTATATTTTGCCATTGTCCAGATGTTAAATACAATATCCCACATGTGGACGATGGCAAAATATAGTAGGATAAGCACTTCCCTGGTTTTAGAAACATGATGTTTCTACAGATTAAAGAAATGTGAATTAAAACAACTTTTGAGGTACCACTTCATATATATTAGATTAGCTAATATGACAAAAAAAGAAATGTTGAATGTTGTAGAGAATGTAGGGAAAATTGTCACACTACTATCACAGTTGAGAACTCATTCTGGAGAATAATTTGCAATTATGACAAGCAGTATACCCCAAAGAGATACTAAAGAAAGGAAAGGGACCTGTATGTGCCAAAATGTTTGTGGCAGCCCTTTTTGTAGTGGCTAGAAACTGGAAAATGAATGGATGCCCATCAATTGGAGAAGTTGGGTAAATTGTGGTATATGAATGTTATGGAATATTATTGTTCTGTAAGAAATGACCAGCAGGATGAATACAGAGAGGCTTGGAGAGACTTACATGAACTGATGTTAAGTGAAATGAGCAGAATCAGGAGATCATTATATACTTCAACAGCGATATTGTATGAGGATGTATTCTAATGGAAATGGATTTCTTTGACAAAGAGAAGATCTAACTCAGTTTCAATTGATCAATGATGGGCAGAAGCAGCTACACCCGAAGAAAGAACACTGGGAAATGAATGTAAATTGTTTGCATTTTTGTTTTTCTTCCTGGGTTATTTCTACCTTCTGTATCTAGGGATATACTGTGACATACTTAACATGTATAGGACTGCATGCCATCTGGGGGAGGGGGTGAAGGGACAGAGGGGAAAAATCAGAACAGAAGTGAGTACAAGGGATAATGTAAAAAATTACCCAGGCATGAATTCTGTCAATAAAAAGTTATTTAATTTAAAAAAAAAAAAAAAAAAAAGAAATGACAAGCAGGATGATTTCAGAAAAACCTGGAAGGATTTACATGAACTGATGCATAGAAAAGGAGAACAGAAATAGGAGAATATCGTACACAGTAACAACAATAGAGTTTAATAAAGAATTGTGAGTGACTTAGTTATTCTCAGCAATACAATGATCCAAGGCAATTACCAGAAGAAAAGAATGAAAAGAAAGTGCAAGAGAAAGACACTAGGCAGGATAATGGTGAAAAAGAGAAAGCAGTTTGGGGAAAATTAACTTATCTAATAGGATTCACAAGTAGACAGTTACACAAATAAAGAGGAAGGATAAAAAAGAAACAACTGACACTTGAACTTTATGTAAATAGGACAAAGGAGGCAAAGATAAACACACACACACACACACACACACACACACACAACTGGCTACAAAAATACATTTCACTCAACAAGAAAACATTAGGGAAAAGGATGGTTTCGGAGAAATCTTAGAAGATTTTATGAACTGACGCAAAGTAAAGTGAACAAAACAATAATAATCTATATGATAATATAATAAGCAACTTTTAAAAATGTTGGATCTGTATTCAATGTTATGATTAACCATGATTCCAGAGGACTAATGATAAAACATGCTACCCATCTCTTACAGAAAAATGAAGGACTAAGAATGCAAAATAGTTTTTATGGAAATAGTCAAAGAAGAAATACACTTAACTATACAAACTTGGAACAAAAGTTTTTGTATTGGTCTCTTTTATAGGTGTGTGGGAGTTGGGATGGGAGAGAAAGAAGATAGATTTTTTTCTAACTGAAAAAAAATTAAAAATAATTTTTAAAAAGAAGCAGAGTGAATGGACTACTATTAAACATCAAAATCATCTGCCAATAACACTAAAGAACAACTTAAACTGTGGGTCACAACCTCAATGTGGGGGTCACAAAACTATGATTTATTATCAATAAATGTTTGATTTGTATGCCTAATTTATGTAATTATGTAACTTTGGGGGGGGTCACATAAAATTTTTTTAGGCAAAAAGGAATTGGGGTGGGAAAAGTTTAAGAAGCCCTACACAACTGTAGAAAATATTTTCACTTCAATGAGCAGAAATAGTCACACAAATCAGAATTTTGCCTTACCATAAAATGTTCAAATATTTTTACTTTTATCTCAGAAGAGAATATTTATCGATATTTATTAGCCTCCACTTAATTCTATCCCATATAATTAGCCAGAAAGAATAACTAAGATGTTTTTTGGAAGTGTCTCATTTCAATCTTATAACGGTATTGTAGATTACATTATTCTAAAATAAATTAACTAAACTAAAGCAAGGTGGTGCAGTGGACAATGTGTTAGATCTAGAATCAGAAAGACCAGAGTTCAAATTTAGCCTCACTTACCAGCTAGGTGACTCTAGGCAAGTCACTTGACCTCTGAGTTTCATCATTTATAAAATGTGACTAATAATATCACCTACCTCCAAGAGGTATTATGAGCATAAAATGAGATAATATTTGTAAAGTGATTTGCATATCTTAAAAGTGCTATATAAATGCTAGAAAGTATTATATTATTAGCCATGTAAAATCATAATGGTACATTAGCATCTAACCTGAAATAAATTACTAAAAGCATAAACATTCAAGATTGGTAAAGTTATTATAACTTTTAGAATAATTAGTGACCTTTAATGATATTCATAATTTATGATAGATAAATCATCTCAACTATCAATAAGTGTATAAAATACAAAATACAAATTGTTAAGAGAAAAAATTTCCTTAAAATTATTTCCAAGATGTATAAAATTCAATTCAACAAAATTTAAATATCTGTGTAAAGAACACTTAAGCTAGAACCTGAGGAAGACACAAAACTCAGATAAAACAGTATAGTCTCTCTAGCATAGAAAAAAGGAAATAAAAGTTACCTACTATAGCCAGTATCTAACTTCTAAAGCAAAATAATAAAGAAGATTCTCTTGGTTGACTTTGTCAAGCATCCATGTCATATGAAACTGCTACTTTTTCAAGATAAGACCATGTTAATAAAAAAATTCCAACAAAATTATCAACTATACCTCATTCTGAAGTTCATCACCACTTTTAACAGAGGCAAGCATATCATACAAAGTACAGCAAAGATCTTCTATTCTTGGTGCTTCAGCAGTTCCCTTCAAAGTTTCATTGAAATACTTTTCAACTTCATACCATAAAAAAGAACTATTATTTTTTTCCACAGGCTTGAAATCTGAGGATAACTCTCTTGGAAATGTTCTAAAGGATTATTTATAAAGTTCTCATAATTAAGGCTTATATTTTTCTGAGCATCAGCTTCACCATTTATTGGTAATTCTTCAAAGTGATCTAAATCATGCATGTCAAATGAAAACACTATATTTTTTCCAAATAAAACTCTGTTACTATTTTGTTCTTCTGTCCTTTGGACAAGTGCTGTAAGATGATCTTCAGTAAAATGGGATGCAACCCGACAAGTGGCGTTACAAGCTGCAGTAGCAGATGATGATGGAAAGGGACCAAACATCTGATTAAGAGCTTTTGTTTCATTATGACCAACACAATCCTTCAAGTGAAATGTCTTAAAAAGAAATGCAGCTCCACTTTCTATTGCTTCCTGTCCATTGTCTGTTCCAACTATTCAAATACAAAAGAAACAAGATTAATTCATCTTAAAAGACAGAATAAGATTTTTTTTAACAAATAACTTGCAAAGAAAAACCACATCAGTCATTAACAGATGAATAGGAGCGATAAATTTGTTCAACACAAATATCACCATCTAAAAATTAGAGAAACAAGTTTTAATATTATTTTCAATAGTTAATCTATGTTCAATATAAAAACTACTGAAAACAGTCCAATTTTCTTCTTTAGGATAATTCTAGAACAATTAAACTAAAGAAACATTACTAAAATATAGTTAAATAGCAAAGAAGAACTAGAGAACATTAGGAAAGGCAAAACAGACAACTTTGATTACATTAAATTAAAAAGTTTTTGCACAAAAAATTATTATTGTTCTATAAAAAATGATGAATAAGCTGACTTAAAATTTTTTATTCTTATAAAAACATAAATTCTGATGTTTTAACCTTATATTGATTTGCTTTTGTGTTAGAGACTACCTCTTAATTTTTTAAATCCCTAACTATTTTATTTGAAGTTGACTGTTTAAATTTGGATCCTGTCCACACAGGATGGAAAAAGAATATACATATACACATCTACATGTATATTTTATATACCTAAAAACACATATATGTATAAATAGCCATAAAGACATAATGGTTCCATAAGAATTCTATCAACTCTTGTGTGCATTCTTATCTAGTTTATTTATCACTGATCTACTTTAAAAAAAAATGAAATCTGTTTGCTCTAGATTAGTACACCTGCAAACAGATGTCTGTCCTTCTTCTGTACTCCTGAATATAAAATAAGGCTAAATCTTAACTGGTCAGGACACTCACAGTTTATACTAGTAGGAAAAATGGACATCTTAGGTTTATTACATATTATATTATCTCAAAGAATCTTAATTAACATTGAAACCCAAACAGCAGTGAGGCAAAGAGCACACAACTATTTTTTTCTTTTTTGTTTGCTTAATGCAAACTTGCTTACATAACATTAATGACTTCTATTTCACTCAAATAAATATAAAATCCTACCATTTCCTGAAATTTCAGAATGGAATAGCAAATCATTCAATTTTTAAATTATATTATAATGTTTCAAAAAAAAAGTACAAATAAGTGCTTTAGCACATCTTATTCCAATGACTGAATGATGATTTAAAAAAAAAAAAAAAGATATCTATAGTATTTATCAATCAAAGAGGAAATCAAAAGGGGAAAAAAACTTTTCATTTAAAGCTTTTTAAGGCTTTCTATTTCAAATTTTTAAAAATAATTGTTTTGTTCTTGATCAATAGTCATTTTTCCAGATTTGAAAGTTTTGTGCAATAAAGATAATTTAAACAATCCTCCAAGAATAGTGTATAACTTCATATTTTAATTAACAATAGACATACACACACAAAAAAACTTAAACATACATGCATGATATATAATGATAATAAGATAATTAAATTCAACCATCATGCTGCTTTAACTTTAATATGTTACTGTTAAATAAACCATAGGACAATGAAAAAATAAGATGATTCAACAATTATCTTTGGAATTATCTTTGTTGAAAATGTTCCACGCAGAATTCAATTCAATTTTTAAAATTTTTGCATAGTTAACTCGTTTCTTGAAAATCTTACCACAGAAATGTTTCCTTATTTCTTATTAGCTGAGGTCACCTTGCAATAACACGCCAAAAAATGCATGCACGTACACATATACATGATCACAACTAAAAAACATACTAAAGAAATGGTTCAAAGAATGCGGGGAAAGCATCTTTAAGCACAGACAATAAATATCTCAGAACTAAACCAATTTCAGTCAAATAAATAAGACTTTCTCATCTTACAGAAAAATAAAATAAAGCACTAAGAAAGTAAATTGACCAAGACAACGCAGGTTGCTAGTGGCAAGCCTCTTGACACTGAGAATGTATATATTATTTCGACTGTACAACAGTATTTGTAAAATCACAAGTTTCTAACTGAGAAGATAAAAATTACACAAGAATATTTTCTTTTACTTTTTGCTAGAGACACTAGTTAGTGACTGGCAAAATAAATAACTATTATTTTCAATTACTATCCTCCTAGTTTCTTAGGCTCTCAATTTTATGCTGTCCCCAACTCTCATTCAAATACATTCTCATATCCAATCTATTGTCAAAATACTGTCATTTCTATCTTTATAACAGTTCTTAAATAATTTTTTTTTCCTTTCCATTCAAATACCTGGTATTCATATAGGCCTTTATCCCCTCTCACTTGGGATAACAGCAAGTTTTTTACTTGGTCTCCCAGTTAGTAACAAATCTCTCTTTATGCTAATCTATCCTTTTTCTTTCCCCCTGAGGCATATGGGTTAAGTGACTTGCTCAGGATTACACAGCTAGGAAGTGTTAAGCATTTGAGGCCAGATCTGAACTCAGGTCCTCCTGATGTCAGGGCTGGTGCTCTATGCACTACACCACCTAGCTACACTCCCCCTTCCCATCCCACCCCCGCCCCCCAATCTATCCTTTACTCACTTAGCAAAACAATTTTCAAGCATGGGGTTGAATATGTCATTCCCCTAATTCAATAAACTGTAGTAGTTCTTCATTACCTATACAATCAAATATAAAATATGTCTTTTAAAAACCCTTTACAACCTGGCTCCTTCTCACCTTTCCAGTCTTCTCATATTTTAGTCCCTTCTAAACACTCTACAATCTAGCAACAGGGCAGTGTCCTCTCCTTGCTGTCCTATCCCTCCCTAGCTATCCAGCATCTCCTTCCTCAACTTTTCCTCCTGGCTTCCTCTGCATCTCCCTTACTGCCTTCCTCTAAGATTACCTTCTATTTACTCAGTATATATTGTATAATAATTTGCATATTGTTTTCTCCATTATGATGAAAGAATGAAATGCCTTAAGGGCAATGACTGTTTTTGCTTTTCTTTGTATCTTCAGTACTTATTATGGTGACTACACATACAAAACACTGAATAAATGTATGTTGAGATAGCTAGATATAGAATAATGTACAGAATGCTGGAAAAAAGTCAGAAAGGTCTGAATTCAAATTCTACCTCAGACATAGACTACCATTGTGACAGCAAATCTCTCAAACGCTCTCTGTCTAGATTTCCTCATTTGTAAAATAGAAATAATAGCTACACCTAACCTTAAGGAGTTATATAAAACTTATCTCTGTGATGTTACTGATATTGTTGTTAATCGGCTGAAACAAGTAACTTTATTGTATTATAAAACCCGTAAACATAGTTTTAAAAAATACTCTGTCTTATCCACATCCTATAAGTAATAATACTTTTAAAATATATAAGTCATTTAAACATTTAACTTTACCAATCTGCTTTGCTGCTCGTAATATATCTTTTAAGTCTTCATTTACAATTTGTACTTCCTTCTTCTCCAGATTGTCATCCACAAATTTTACAATTTTATTCCATGTCAGTCCTAAATCTGAAATTTGTTTCTGAAGTTTGGATCGTTTCATCTAGGGGAAAAAAAGCATAACTCAGAGAAATGTTTTCTTAAACCCATTACAAATTCTGCAAAGTGCATTATATATCAAATCCACGCATCAAGAAATAAAATCACACAGAAGATCCCAGATCTAGCATTTGAAGGGTTCAGGGTTTACAGATGATGAAATTGAGACCCAAGGATATTAAATAACTTATAGTAAATCTCAGAGGTGGAATCAGAACCCAAGCCCTCCCTATTAATCATATTACAATTTACAAGCCTCAAAATTAAGCTTTATTTAAGGCCAACATTTTGTTAGCTTTTATGGTTTTTGTTCTAATAGCATAAGCTTAACACAAAACTTATTCAGTTTCTTTTCATGTACCTAATTCATCCAGCCAAACTAGCCTTATTGCTGTTCATCTATGACATTCTCTCGACTATCTCTAAACTTTTGCAACAGCTGTCCCAAATATCAAGAATGAATACCCTTTCAGCCCTGTTTCTTAGAATCCCTTTGTTGTTGTTATAGAATAGTTCAATTGTGTTGGACTCTTCATGACTCCATTTGGGGTTTTTGTTCAAAGATACTTGAGTATTTTGCTATTTCCTTCTTCAGCTCATTTTAGAAATGAGACAACTGAGGCAAAAAGAATTAAGTGACTTGCCCAGGATCACACAGCTAGAAAGAGTCTGAGGCTAAATTTGAATTCAGGAATGTGGATCTTCCTTATTCCAGGTCCAGCATACTATGCACATGCCACCCAGCTGCTCCTTAGAATCCCTAATTTCCTTCAAAGTTTGGCTTTAGTGATTCTCTCAAAAAATTAATTTTTACCTCTAATTTATATTGCATATATTTGTGTACACACATAACCCTTTAAAAAATATAAGTTCCTTGAGGGTAGAGACTGCTTAATTTTCAACTTTGTTATCATACAGTGACCAGCACATAATAGGAACTTAATAAAAAAGGCTTAGTGATTAAATGAGTAAGGGGATTTTTTTTTCAAAGACATAAAACTATATGCAGTAATGATTGAGTACCACTAATAAATTTGGCCTCCATTTTTAAATGCCTTGCCTTAATTATATGGTCTAACAGTTTACTATCATTAGATCTTTGTAAGAAATAAAGCAAAAGAAAGGAAATTTTACTATAAATAATGATTATAGCTAATATTTCCATAGGACTTTAAAGTTTGCAATGCACTTTATAAGCAGAATCTAATTCAATCCTTTTAACAGCCTTGTGTGACAAGTTCTATTATTAATCTTCACTTTACAGATGAATATGGACAAGAAAGCTTCAGTAACTCGCACAGGGATATACTGCTAAGAAGTTCCTATTGTAGTGATTCAAATCCAAGTTTGATTTCAAGTCCAGAGCTTCACACACTTCATCAAGCTGCTTCATACTGTACAATACTACAGGAAAATATATTATTATGGTCTTCTTTTATGTGTGAGCCAAATATAGAAGCACAATTTCAAGGATAATATAATTCAAGAAATGTTAATTATATATCTAAACCCAGCAAAGCCCTATGCCAGGTGGTAAGGATACACAAAAACAAAAAAGAGAAAACATTAACTCTCTTCAAGAAACTTACATTATAAAAGAAAGAAACAAGTACCCCTGAAAGAATGAGAGTATTAATAAAAAGGGAGATCAGCAAGGCTTTCTCAGGGATATGACATCTCAAATTATCCTTAAAGGTACTTTGAGATTCTGAAATGCTAAAATGAGCAAGATATAGACTTGATTTGGAACATAATTAATTATATTCATTACAAAAAAAGCCTTTCTTGTATGATAGAATTTTTAAAAGATTATATTTATTCAAATAAAAGTGTAAAGAGATAATGAGCAAATAGTGTCTTCATGTTTCTTAAACACAGGTGGCACAGTGGATAGAGCACCAGCCAGGAAGACTTGAGTTCAAATCTGATCTCAGCCACTTAACATGAAGACATAAATTTACCCTTAGATGCACACACACACACACACACACACACATATATATACATACATATATATATATATATCTTGACACTCAGTCAACAAACATTTACCAAGTGCCACTATAATGGAAGTGCTAAGTGTCTGAGGCCAGATTTGAACCTAGGTCCTCCTGATTTCAGGGCTGGTGCTCTATCTATTGTACCACCTAGCTGCCCCTCCAATACTGTTTTGTAAAAGAAAACTATAACTCAAGGGACCTATGACTTCTAAGTTGGCCTATGTAGTTTTGCTCTGGTATTTTTTAAGTTTACCTTTAAAAATACGGGGGAGGTAACATACCACCAAACAATTAAACTACCAAAGAATAACTTTAGGAAGTAGAAAAAAATAACAGGCAAAAGGTCAACAATATCAAAGGAATCAATTAAATACTGTATTAAATATGGAAAATATTATGTAAATATGTAAAGAAGATTGTGGGAAGATGGTGGAGTGGGTCAGAAAATTACAAGTGCTCCACAATTTCCTCCACAAACAAAATAAATTTATACCTCAGGTCTACCATAGATCAGTGAAAAGAAATGAGACTTGGGGCAGAACAGAGGTCCTCCTAGGACAATCTGAGAAGCCCAAAGAAAGACTCCAGAAAGGAGGATTAATCTTTGTGAAGTGTAAACATCTCCAGGATACTGTGGAAACAGCAAGTGGGAAGCCCTAGGTATATCTGGGTTTGGAAGTAACCTCAGTCTCAACCACAAGAATTTCTATCTCCCAGACAATAGACAGGATGAGGGAATCAGAGGCTGAGTCCTGAAAGACTGTTCTCTTGATAAGGAATGTCTAAGAATCACTGAGTGAATTCAGAAACAGTGGGGCAGGGTAGCTGCATAGAGTTCTAGGTTTTGGGTTCCAGCCTGGAAGGGAGAACTGAAGTTAAGCCAGAGGTATCCCACACACACACTCCAGGACTAGAGGTGACTATACTATTTAAATTCTATTTTTTAAAAAAAATAAGCCAGCAAAAAAGAGAACGAACCCATCCATGGGAAGTTACTATGGGAATAGACAAGACTAGAATACATCTTCTGAGAAGGATATTGAAGTAGGTGAAATGGGATATGTAAATTAATAGGAAAGGGATAAGGAGGGGTGGAGGAGTGGAGGGAAAACATAATGAGGGATCCAGACTGACAACAAGGAACTTAAGTAATAGCAAGGCAAGATAACAGGTAGAAGTAAAGTAGAAGAATTAACAGGGACAGGAAATTAGAAATATACACAAACATAATAACAATGATCAGGAGTAGAATTTATTGGGGAAAAAATGGGGATAGTTATCATTGATCTCAAAGCCAAACTTAAAAATGATTCAGAGATAGACAATTATGAAAACATGTTATTATATACGATTCCTTGAAAGGAAAATTTTTTGTTACATATTTTGAACCCTCCCTGATGTTTTGCTGGGCACATGACATTTTGTGCTGTTGTTTTCTTCTTTTGTGTTTCTTTTTCTATTTTGTTTTTTTCCCTTACTTTGCATTTGTTTTAAATAAATATTTTTAAAAAGAAAATATTTTTTTAAAAGGTAAGATATGTAAAGGAAAAGGTAAAGTAGTTCCAAATCTCAAATTATAACACAAGGTGGCAACTATCAAAACAATTTGGTACTATCTGGGGAAGGGGGTGGAGGGAGAGAGGGGAAAAATCCAAACAGAAGTGAGTGCAAGGGATAATGCTGTAAAAAATTACCCTGGCATGGGTTCTGTCAATAAAAAGTTATTAAAAAAAAAAAAGAGAGAGAGAGAGAAAAAAAACAATTTGGTACTATGTAATGGATTGATTGATTCATATGACAGAACAGACACACAACAAACAGAAGCAAGAGCACAGTAACCTAGTGCTTGATATGGTCAAAGATCATAGCTATTAAATAAAGAACTCATTATCTGACAAAACCTGCCAGAAAAACTGAAAACTAACAAGGCAAAAATCAGGTATGAAACCACATTTCAGACTGTATACCAAAATTAACTCAAAATTGACACAAGACCCAGAAATAAAGGGTGATATAAGCAAATTAGGAAAATACAAAGAAAATCACCTATCATATCTATGGAGAGAAAAAAAGTTCATGACCAACATGAAACAGAGGATCATAGATGGAAGGATAATTTTGTTTACATTAAATTTAAAAGATTTTGCACAAATAAAAGTAATGTGATCAAAATGAGAAAGAAAGAAACTGAAACAAAAAATTTTATAGCAAGTTTCTCTGATAAAGGTCTCACTTCTCAAATATATATATGGAAAATGGAGCCAAATTTATAATAATTTCCCAAGTGATAAATGGTTAAAGAATTTTAAAAGACAGTTTTCTGAAGAATGAAGAAGTCATATAAAAAAAGTTCTAAGTTGCTAATAGAGAAAACTGATTTAATATTTCACATCCTTCACGCTAACAAGAGAGAAAATGATAAATGCTAAAGGAGATTAAAAAAAAAAAAAACCAGACACATTAATACACAATGGAGGAATTATGAACTAGTCCACCATTCTGGAGAAAAATTTAGAATTATATTCAAAGGGCTCAAGAAGTTTTTGTTTTTTGTTTTTAATAAAGGATTAATATAGATAAAAATACTCATAGCAGCTCTTTTGCGATAAAGAATTGGAAATTATGTGGATGCCTATCAATTAGGAAATGGCTGAACAAGATATGGCATATGATTATAATAATACCCTGTTGTAAGAAACGATGAAGTGGACGGTTTCAGAAAAACCTGGGAATATTTATATGAACTGATGTGAAGTGAGCAAAACTAGGAGAAAAATGTACACAGTAACAGCAATTTTGAAATAATGATTAACTGTGAAAGAGTTAGCGACTCTGATCAATGCTATAATTCATAATAATTTTAAATGAATCAAAATGAAAAATGTTCTCCACTTCCTGATAATGAATTGATAGACTCAGTCCAGACTGAAGGATATTTTTTCATTTTCTTTTTTTGTTTGTAATTTTCCCTCCTGCATCATGGAATGTGGAAATACACTTAGTTTTGTATGACTTAATATGTTTACATATGAACATTGTTATTTCTTGCCTTCTCAGTAGATGGGGGAAGGTTTGAAGGGAGGTAAAGGACTGAAAATTAGGAGGGATATGGTAGGCGGAGGGGAGGAAGAACATGAGGAAAACAAGGATAGAAGTAGCTATCCCATCCAAAGCAAATCACAGAAAATATCTTGAAGTCAATATAACTAACCAACCTACAACCAAGATTTATATTGTTACATTACAAAATACTTCCAAGCAATAAATAGCCTTAAAAAAATGCAATAAAAATGTAATTGCGAATTTATTATTAACAACGACTAAGTGGCTAGTAAAGGTCAGCTCCCACAGCAAAGGTGATGAAAATTCAAAGTTGTCAGATGGCTTACTTGAAATTAATAGTACAACCAGGCAAGTTCATAAAGGAAAGGCATAGTCAGCAAAACTAATGATCAACATTGTTATACAGACTTTGCAGAAAAGACCAGAAACAAATATTGAAACTACTTCTATCAATTTCAAGTATTCAAATGACTTCTGTCAATTTCAACTTGTATCAATTCAACACATTTCACAAATGGTAATCTCCTAATTCCCTTACTTTCCTCAAAAGAGGCAAATTAGAGCTAATTAAATTTCATTCTGCTAAACCACAAATTTGATAAACCCCAACACACACACACACACACACACACACAACCTAACAGTCTCAGCTGATTTCTGAAAGAAATTTAATAGAGTAGTAAGGAGGTCATATAATAATGAGACATCTACTTTTATACAATATGCTAAGGAACATTTAAAAAGGTTCCACACATCTTATCGAAATAAATAAAAATAAATAAATAAGATGAATTGCATCTTATCCAAATACAATCTGGATTCTTTTTCTTCCTCAAGTTATCTTTTCCTAGAATGTTGCTTTCTTATTAGAAAAAAAATCAGTATTATAATCTGAAAATTACTAAATTCCTTAGCTAAACAAAAGAAGTGCTGAAGTGAATATGTTCAAAGTATGCATGTGTACAATTAATGCAAAGGCTATTACAGAAAATCCTTAAAAGGTTTTTTAAAAGAAGTTTTAAAAAATTCCTTAAAAAGGAGCTTTTAAATAACTAAAGAGAGTGTAGGGAAACGCTTGCACTTTAGGACTTAAACTAGGTCCCTTATAAACATCCCCCCAAAAAAGCTTTAAAAATGAGACAAAAGTACAGTGATAAAGAAAGCCAAAAAAGAATCATTTATAAACTCCTCAATCCAACCAAGAAATATAAAAAATGACTGTCAGAATATTGCAGAAGTTTTTAATGGAGTAAGCCAAAGAAGGTGAAAGTGTCCAAAGCAGCCCAATTCCACAGAAGAAACTCTGAGAAGCACACAGCACAGGGAAGTTCAAAACCTTACACAGGGAAGCTACGAAGCCCTGTGCACAGAAACTGACAGGCTCAAAACAGCATCAATGTAGCCCATTCCCAATCCAATATCTAGGCAACATGAGCCTGAAATAACAACAAAAGTTGGGGTCTTAGTAACCATACTCAGAAATAAATAGGGTCTGCCTATATTAGTCAAGAGTAAAGGAGTTTGACACAAATATAGAAGCTCCTATATAACTCTGAAACTTAGTAAAGAGAAAAAAATGCAGGATTCAATGAAAAAATACCTTGTACTGAATGAAAAAACACCTAAATGGAAAATGCAGAAGGAGAGGAAATCCAGAGTAGGACTTGGGGGGAGGGGGAAGAATGAAATATATAAAATAAGATCATTAGAGAAAAAAGAATGACAAAGAGAATTTTTAAAACTCACTCAAGAATTAAAAGTCCTGAAAGCAAAAATAGGCCAAAAACAAGAAAAAACTCAAAGAAACAACAAAAAAAATTAAAACAAAATTAAAAGAAAAAAAAAAACTCAAAACAGATCAAGGAGAGACAACCTAAGAATTACTGAACTACTTGAAAATCATATCTAGTATCAAGAGTCTTTGGAATAGCAATGCTTTCAGCACAATGAGCACAGTCATCATTCTAGGAAGATATCCATGTGGAGATAAAACCTGACAACTGTTCTTGCAGATGTTACAGCCACATCTACTAAAGCAGGAGGGTCACCCAAATCCTTGGCATAGTTAAATGGTTCAACATCAGAAACTGATGATTTTATTAGTAAAAATAACATTAAAGAAGAGGTATTATCCACTACTTTGTTGTTATACCCTAAGGAACACAGGACCTTTTTATCTAAATCTTTTATCTAAAATGTGGTTGTTATAATTCCTAAATTATTATTATAATGTAATTATAATTTGAGCTCCTTGAGAATAGGGACTATCCCCAGTATTTATCAAAGTGCTTTACACACAGTAAGAGTTTTAAGAGAGATACTTCATTCTCTTATTCACTCATTTATGACAAAAAAAGTTTTGATACCATATTTCAAGAAATCAAAAATTAAAATCACATAGATCTCTTAAAAACAGAAGCCAGAAATATCACAACTAAATACCAATTAGGATGAAACTATCATTTAAAAAAGTGAACTATATCAGAACTGAAGTGGAAAATAATCAGGCATAAAAATTTCCAAAAGTGCATCTTGTTTTTTCCCAATGATATTATTATGTAATTTATATTACTTTACCAGCACTTTAATGAAGAGTGAGGGTGGGGATGATATTCAAGATAGGCTAAAAACTTTGCTTTTTTTGCAATCACAAAAATAAAATCTAGAAGCTGGAAAGGGGCTACGAAGTGCTCTGGACTAACTCATGACCTAATGCATAAATCTTAAAAAAAAAAAAAAAAAGGCTCTAACTGGTCATTTTAAAAATAATGATCTGTAACCTCAATTATTTTGAATTTTTTTTTACTCAATTTTACTACCAGGGATAGTTCTTCAGTTTAACACTAGACATTTTTTATTTTTCTAAGATTTTATTGATGCTTTCTTTTTGTTGGGGAGGAGTTAATATTACTCTCCTGTCCTAATGACTTCCCACCCTAATTTCCATGGAATCCTCCCTTGTACAAATAAAGTCAAGTAAAACAAATGGGTACATTGACCATGTCTGATAAATGCGTGGTTCTGAACATCTAATCCACTACCTCTTTGATATCTTCAACCAACACGACCAGTCACTATATTGTTTCAGAAGAAGCCCTAACTTCTTAAAATTTTATAAATAGCTAAGTAAGGGGTCCATCAAGTGCTGAGTCTGAAATAAGGAAGTCCTGAGTCCAAATCCAGATTCATTTTATTAGTTTACTAGCTATGTGACCTTGGGCAAGTCAACTTCTGTTTGCCTCAATTATTTCAACTGTAAAACTGGAGATAATAATAATAATACCTACCCCACAGGAGTGTTGTAAGGTCAAATGAGTTACTATCTGTAAAGCCCCTTAAGCCAGTACCTAGGAACACAAGTGTGATATAAATACTAGCTAATATTTTTAAAAGCCAAAAGTTTAGAAATAGTTAAGTCAAAACATAAGGAAGTAAAAGAGATTCCACTTACAATTATGAAGAAACATGCTCAGGGAGAAGTCTACCTGCTCAATAAAGTGGGAAAAATGTTTTAGAGATAAGCATAAAAACTCCAAGTAGTTTCTATTCTTTTTTCCCCCCAATATAAGTGAGCAGCATTTGGTAAAGGAAGGAGACTCCTTAAGTTGCCAAAAAAAAAGAAAAGAAAAAGGGGAAAAAAAGAAAGTTAATAAAAGTCTTTAAAATAACATGCACAGAAAATAACAGAAGGAAGTTCATAAGGAAACATAGATAACAGTTTTGAAATTAACATTAAATTTGTTAGGTACTTTTAAAAAACAAAAGCAAACTATAGAAATTTGCAGCTTTATATATAAAATCATCTTTTATGATCTGCTTCATATATGAAAATGCTCTTTTTTGATGTCTAAGTATAGAGCAGATTGGGGGGTGCGGAGGGGGGAGAGGGAGGCAATTGGAGTTGAGTGACCTGCCCAGAATCAGCTAGGAAGTGTTATGTGTCTGATGCCAAATTTGAACTCAGGTCCTCCTGACTTTAGACCTAGTGCTCTATCTACTACACCATCTAGCTGTTCTACAATTTGTTGTTGTTGTTGTTGTTGTTTTAATAAAATTAAATGAACCTTACTTGTAGTTTTTTAAAAAAAAAAAATTCATGATGAGGGAGAAAGAATAATAATAATGGGTACTTTAAAGTTTATAAATCACTTTATATATATTATCTCATTCTTATAACAATCCTGTAAAGTAAATACCACAACTATTATCACCCTCATTTTAAAGATGAGGACAACGAGGCTCAGAAAAGTTATTAACTTACTTATGTTCACACAAATAGCATCAAAAAATCACATCTCAACTCCAAATCTAGTTTTCTTTCTGCCATACAATGTTTTAACTTTTTACTAAATGAAACTTCTTGTTAAATAATGAAATATTGCTTTTTTCAATTCAATAAAAATACTAAATATATTTGTGAAAATTTATGCAAATTTCATACATGGATCGATCCTAACAGATGATAATTAGAACAGTAACAATGAGTGGCATTCTATAAACATTCATCGTTTTTCATTTCTCTTTTTTCAAAACACCAGTTTAGATTCAAAACCACATCTAGTGGATCTGATCTATATCTTGCCTCTGAACCCAGATAATTGGAGGAGAGAGTATGGCTAGAGACTTTGCATAGTCCTCTCTCATTTTAATTCTCCTTCCTGATATCATGGTCATCTTCAAGAAGGAAGGCCAACAACTAGTTAGAACTATTAAGTGATCAGTTATATTTCTCTTGGTTTTTCCTTCCTTTTTGTCAGTTTTAGTCAAGTACCAACTAAATCAAAGCAATACATGAAATACCCATTTTCAAAACATTTGAGCTTATGCAATTATTATAAAGAATAAAGAAAAGTTCTTCCCATTTTTTCTACATCTGGGTGGCCTCAAAACATGATTCATTTTACAAAGCATTAACAAAATCACCGTTTGTGCCCCCTTCCAAACTTCTTTGCTTTCTCTGTATTTTTAAATATTTTATTGATGCTGTTTTTTTTTTCCCTCCAAGCTCTGCTTTACCATCAAATCGATCTTCTAATTGCTAACTTTTTCAATTTTTAACCAAAGTGTCACTTCCCACATGAGATCTTTCCTGATCCCATCCAGCTGCTTCTCTCTTCTGAGTCTCATTCACTCCCAAGGATTCAATTATCACTCTAAATCAAGAATTCCCAAATCTACATACTTAGCCCTATTTTCTCACTCTGGACATCCAATTCATTTCCAACTACTTACTAAGTATTCATGCCTAATGTCCTGTCAGTATCTCAAATTCAATTACCTTCCCTCTACATGCCCTAATGGCACCATCATAGATTTACAGAACTAAGTCCCAAAAAGGGTAAATGATTTACTGAGCTAGGACATGTTTTTATTCCCAATCAATTATTTCTTCTACTAATATGATGTTCAATTTTTCCTATTTCTCCATGTCTACATTTCTGAATCACTCCTCTCCTTTCTTCCCTTCCCCTTCTCTTTTCACCTACACATTCAAAACAATTCCAATTACTCTGAAATTTAAGATCAATATAATCTGCTTTATTTCATTCACTTCTTAACATATACCCATATGACTACCTTTTCCTATAAATGATATAGATGTAAAAGGTCATATCATAAACAAATCAGAGAAGAAAGGAATTATCTTCAGACTGACAAAGGAAGAATTCATGACCAAAAAAGGGATAAAGAAGATACCAGATTATAAAATGAACAATTTTGATTATATAAAATTGAAATGTCTTTCTTTTATAAACAAAACCAATGCAGCTAAGATTTAGAAGGAAAGCAATTAAATGGGGAAAAAATCATCTTTATAGCAAGACCTTATTTCTACAATACATTAGTAATTGACTCAAATTTATTTATAATAAGAGCCATACAAATGATAAGCTGTCAAGATAATAAGAATAGGAAAAGGAAAGGGAAATAATTAGCTATCTATAACCACATAAAAATGTTGAAAATCATTAAAATTAGATAATAATATTAGAAAACAAAATTGAAGCAATTCTAAGGTTACAACTCATACCTATCAGATTGACAAAACTGATTTTTTAAAAAAGGAAATGGCAAGTTTCTAACTGTGGAAAAATAGGCACATTAATACACTATTGGTAAAAATGAATTAATCTAATCATTATGGAAAACAATTTAGAATTGTGTCCCAAAAGGTGCTAAACTGTACATGTGTACCAACATTGACTTTCTGAAAGGAGCTAAGTAGCACAGTGGATTAAAGCACCAGATTTGGAGTCTCTAACGACAGATAACTTACTTAACTTTTTGTGCCTCAGTTTTCCCATCTGTAAAATAAGTATTATAATAATAATAGCACCCATCTCACTGGGTCATTGTGAGGATTAAATGAGGTAACACACGTAAAGAATTTGGCAATTCTTAAAGTACTATATAAATATTTGCTAAATTATTATCATTACCCAGAGATATCACTATTAAACTAATACTCCAAGACCAAAGAAAAAGCAAAAGATCCCATGGCAAAACTAATTATAGAAACTTCACTGTGGTAGAAAAGAACTAGAAACTAAAAGGATACCCATCAATAAGCAAATGGCTGAACAAGTGACTCTATATGAATGTAATGGAATGCTATAGTCCTGTGATAGATAGATAGATAGATAGATAGATAGATAGATAGATAGGTAGGAAGAAGAAAGAAATAAAAGAAAGAAAAGAAGGAAGGAAGGAAGGAAGGAAGGAAGGAAGGAAGGAAGGAAGGAAGGAAGGAAGGAAGGAAGGAAGGAAGGAAGGAAGGAAGGAAGGAAGGAAGGAAGGAAGGAAGGAAGGAAGAAGAAGGAAGGAAGGAAGGAAGGAAGGAAAGGAAGGAAGGAAGGAAGGAAGGAAGGAAGGAAGGAAAGGAAGGAAGGAAGAAGGAAGAAGGAAGGAAGGAAGAACTTTGTTCTGGTTCCCCTGACCACCTAGTTAGCCTTCTAATTAGCAACAGATAAGTTCATAAGTAGCCAGTATAAAGTAACAATAGCAGGAATTGTAAAGGGGAATCCCATTGTAAAATGATCATAATAGTTACTAGCAACCTGTCTCAAATCATCTAAAAGTCATATGGTCAATAAGCCTCAGATACCTTCTACACACTCACAGTAAGAGGGGTAGATCACCAAATGTTGATAACTTTTGAATTGATGCGGTTACATTAATGAACTAAACAAAGTAACACTGATATATCTATCCCCCATCAAAACCTCACAAAAAAAGTAACAATAGCAGGAATTGTAAAGGGGAATCCCATTGTAAAATGATCATAATAGTTACTAGCAACCTGTCTCAAATCATCTAAAAGTCATATGGTCAATAAGCCTCAGATACCTTCTACACACTCACAGTAAGAGGGGTAGATCACCAAATGTTGATAACTTTTGAATTGATGCGGTTACATTAATGAACTAAACAAAGTAACACTGATATGTCTATCCCCCATCAAAACCTCACAAAAATGAGACCCCAAACTCCTGCTCCTCAAGCACACTTCTATTTCCTAAAAGTCCATGCAGCTCTAGTGCTCCCAACTCTACTCCATGATTATGTAAAGGACTGTCTCATGCCACTCCACTTTCCCATTCTTTTCCCCACACTGCCTGCATTACTCTACTACTCCATCAATGTCCCCATGAAGTTGACTTTTCTATCTCAATACTGTTTTGTTCCTGTACTTTCTGTGCCATTTGCCCTTGTATGTGTCTTATTAAAGTGTGCCTGAAGCATTATTTACCAACAAGGGTACAACAAACTAGGCATGAGTTCTCAAATTTGACCAAAGAGACCTTCTGGTCACTCTTAATTAATAATGCCCATAAATTAACTAGCAATTAAGGTTGATTCCAGGGGGAAACTTGGAAAAACTGATTCACAGAGAAGAGAGAATAGCCAATAAAACAATTCATGTTATAATAGCATTGTAAAAATGAACAACTTAGAAACTCTAAGACATAGGCCAACTATAATTTCAGAAGATCAATAATGAAAAATACTAACTGCTTCCTGACACGTGATTGACTAAATATATAGAATAAACACATTTTGTTAGGTTTGCTTGACTATGCATATATGTCAAAAGGGTTCCCCTCCTTGATGGCAAATTAGGAGTTGGGGGACTTAGAAAGTGGTAAGGAGAGAGAAATAAATGCTTGTTTTTATTGAATTTGTTTTTCATTTTTACTTCATGTAAGAGATGGTTTTCTGGAAGGGAATAAAGGAAATACTAGTAAATATAAGTAATGTGTAAACAAAAGATATGAATAAGAATTTATTTTTAAAGCTATTCTGTTCAATTGGGACAGAGCTAAATGTTCAGATAAATTTAACCATATAAACTTTGGAATGTCAGAATCTACTTGGTAAAACAGCTTAGTAGATTTAGAAAGACTGGATTTGGAGTCAGAGATTTGGGTTCAAATCCTTTCCAGCTCTCTATAATCGTATCCAAGTCAATCATTTTGATCCACAATTTCCTCAACTGTAATATGCTCGAGTTGGATTAGATTACCAAATCTAAATCTATAATCCTAGGATCCTATGTTATTTCATTTAACAAATATCAGCAAAGCTCTCCCTAGCAAAGAACTTGACTTTTTTTTCATGTGCTCATAATTCAAAAATGGATGCCTTTATTAAAATTAGAGCTTCATATATACATCTTATTGACCTTAAAAAACAACTTAAAACATACTATCAGCTAGGTATAGTATAAACATATGACCATTAATGCATTACATTAGTTCCCTCTCTACCTATAGCAAATACTATTAGGAATAAATATTAAGGAGATCAAACAATATATTTCATAATTATTTCTGCTCTGGTTATTAGAAATTCTCATGTAATTTAAAATAGTTCAGCAATGCCAAAGTCATGTTTCTTTAAAATTCAAATATTTTCTTAAATATCTAACACATCTTTGTCATTATGCAATCAAAGAGCATTTTATTAAGTGATTACAATATGCCAAGCAATTTTTTCTCAACATTCCCAACTAATTAACTAAAATCAATGTTAAGTTCATGAACAAGAAAATGTTACTTTCAATAAGCAAATAAAAACTGAAACTAAGTGGAAGGAGCTTATGAATACAAAAAATTAATTTCCAAGATAAGAAGCAATTCCATAATAGTAAAGCCTCAAAGACACTAACTGATGGCAATCCCTGCAGTAAAATTACTTTAAATGTAACAGGGAAATGATGCTACATACTGCAAACAATTTAATCAACTTGAAATTTCCTATCTAACTGAAAGCTAAGAACTATTATACTTGTTTTGGTCCTGCATACTTCAGTGTATCCTCTATTCGTTACCAAAATGATTTCCTCAATTATAACTATATAATCCTGCACTCAATAAACCCCAGTGGCTCCCCATTAGTGCCAGGATCAATTATAAAGTTCTCTATTTGTTAAGTAAAGTTCTTTACAATGTAGCCTATTTCTTTTCTCCCCACCATTCTTTCATATACTCTACAATCCAGCTATCTCCGCCTACTTGCTCTTATTCTCAACTTCAATCAATATATTATTACCTGGAATCCATGTATTGTCTTTCTCTATTTTTCTTCAAGATTGGGCTGAAATTCCACATTATACAGGAAATCTTTTCCATGTCTATAACTAGTTACAAGACCAGATGAGACATTTTAGTGTTTTCTTCATCTAACAGAACACACACTGACAATTTAATATTACAGAAAGAACAAATATTTTGGCCACCTATTAAGTCAATGAGTTTATGTCAGATTTTCAACCTCAAAAAAAAACAGTCGAAATTGAAAATAAGACTCCAGAAAGAAGAGAAAATACTTAGAAAAGTGGGAGCAAAAAGTAGATAAATAGGTATCTGTAGGTCCAGAGTTTGTCTAGAATAAGAGTTTTTTAACCTGGGATCCATGGGTTTGGATGAAGAAATATTTTCACTAATTTCTTCCTATTATTTATCACTTTCTTCAATTATTTTAAAGCGTTATTGTGAGATCATAGTCTTACAATGCAGTTCTTGACAGAGAAAAAATGTCAAGAACTCTGGTCTAAAAAAAAGATTATTGTATCGTATTGTATCGTTTTGTAAAGTTTTCTTTATACACAAAATCTCACTGAAGTCTACCAATGTCCAAATATTACAGGTATTATTATTACTTTATAGAGGAAGAAATCAAAGCTCCCACAAAGTAAATGACTTGTTCATGGTCACAGAGCTATTAAGAGTAAGAAGACTGTGAATCCAGATCCGACTTCAAGTCCAGTCCTTTATTATACTGTTATTCTAAAAAATAATTTTTCCGGGATAGCATCATTAATATTTGTCCCAAACATAAAGCACAACAAAGAAAAAAATAGGAAGAGTAGGGGGGAAAGTTATTAATATTAACACTTAAGAGTAATATCTTAGTATCTTTAAAATCTAAAATGTGCTTTTCATTTTCATGAAATCTGGTAGTAGCATCAACACAACATAATCTTGGAGTAAAATAGGTCACTCTTTTTTCAAGTGAAACTGATTTCTACTGTGAAATGAACATGCGTTATCTTTTATATTGCATCAACAAACTCAGCACAGTACCCAAGAAAGAATATTGCAGTTTAGTTCGCAATGAAAATAAATCAAGATACTACTTGTTAGTTTCACTTCAACAGAGAAGCTAAGAGAAAATAATCTAGGCAAATGGGCTGTCATTAAAATGAAGTTCATTAAATTTCCCTCCTATAGATTCCTCTGTGGCAATATTCCAATTACATACACAAAGCAAACCTACACATCTTTAACTTTTAAATTCCCTAGAAAGCTGTTCTTAGGTCCTATATTTCTTCATTAATATCTACCTTCCCATTCATTACTGATACCTGTACCAAAAAATACGTTTCGGACTCAAGCACAAGCAACGTAACAAGTTTCGTTTTCAAACAGAAACCATCCAAACACAAGCTTGGAATAAAAACTCCCCTAACTGCACAAGGCTGGGACGGATACACCTGGGGCACCGACAGTGAAAACCATTTCACTATGGGACTCCCTTCCTGCCCCCTGCGCCCCTCGCCCCTCCTCCCAGCCTGGCTCTTCCATCTGCACAAGTTTCGGGTGACCAGAGATTTCTACTCTCAAGGGACCCCAGGAAGTGGGATAGAAGGGGAAAAGACGACTGACAGCTCAAGCTCAGGTCTGAATTCCGAGGAAGGGCTAGCCTGGGGTTTAGAAGTGAGGGCGACACACCGACAAGCAGAAACTCCCCTCCCCACCCCACCCCCACTCCCCCCCGAGGGTTGAGTCCAGCCTCTCTGGCCCCCAGCAGTGCCCAACTTCCTGGTTCGTAGCTCTACCTCCGCACCTCCCGGCCAGCCGGGGCTCCCACGTTTTCTCAAAGCTCCATCTCCTACCTTATGCGCGTTCCTCTCTATGCTTTGCCTCTCCAAGTCGATCTCCACGTCTGGCGTGGAGGACAAACGGCAATCCGACTGTGTCTTCAGTCCGAGAGGGATCCCGAGATTCGGCCTCCCTCAGTCAATCAGGCTGACGGCTGCCGGCGGTATCACAGACGCCGGCGCAGACGTACAAACTAACTGATAGACCACACTGAGAAGGGGGATTAAGAGGGAAGGAGGGCGCCGGGGCCCAGGAGGAACACTCCGAAGCCGGCACAGCGTACGCATCGACGTGTTAACGTCGGCACGTCGGCTCGCACGTTCGGCCCAAGTCGGGATTTGCGGCCTCCGAGCCTGGAACCCGAGTCAGTAGGGGGTGGAAATGGGAGGGAGGAATAATAAAAGAGGAAGAAAAGTTGTCCGGAGGGTGGGGGATGGAGTGAAGCGTTTCGTGGGAGGAAGAACGCGCGCGTTCCCCGGGGGCCGCGTATGTACGCGTGCGCGCACGCCTTCAGAGCTTGGGGAAGGGCCGGGGAAGAATTTGTAGCTTGTGCGCTTGCGTGTGTGTTTCTCTTCTCGTGGACTGTCCAGACTCGGTCTCTTCTTCGTCTGTTATTACTAGTCCTTTGGCAGTAGCAGCTGGGTGCAGGCGGAGCCAAGCCCTAACGACCTACCTGCTATCACTGCCCTCAAGGAGCTTCCAATCTCTTAACTTTTTCTCCCTGACCTGTCTCCGCTCTGGCCTCTATAAATCTGAGTTATTCTTATTAATTCGGGGACATTTTTGTACAGATAAGAGTTGCACTACAATTGCGGTTTTCATTCAAAATGTGGCCCCCGGGGATCCTTGAGTTCAGAACTTTTCATAATGAGACTTAGATTTTATTTGTATATTAAATTACTCCCATTTTCCAACTGTTTACAATAGATGGGATTTCTAACTATATTTCAATCAAAATAAATAGCAAAAATCAAATGCAGAAGCAAATAAGGGAATCCAGGTGTCTTCTATTTAGGCAAACATTGAAAAATAAATGGGCTACATATTCTTTGGGCCCTAACTCATTTATGACCTTATAGTTTACAATACAGATTACTCACAAGGCTTTTCCAAGTAATTAACTGTAATTTGCTCCAGTATTAATTGCATTTTATATATATGGGAAAACTAATAGAACTACTTAAAATCATACATACAGAGTTGGGAGAGATCTCAGTGAGGTCCAAATAAGAATTTTTTAACCTGATTTTTAACTACTTTCTCTCTCGAAGAGTGTGGAGAATTTTCAGAATGTCCCATTAATTTTGGTGAGGGGGAAAAAAAAGTACATCTTTATTTCATAACAATTGGTTTCCTTTGCAATTTTTTTAATGCACTTATAAACAGTTCTAAGAAGGGATTCATGACATGCAAAAAATTAGTTAAGAATTATTATTCAAAACAGAGATATTAAGCATTTGAACCCAGATTCTCTGACTCCATAATGTGGTTTGGTGTGGGTTTTTTTTTTTTTCCTCCAGGCACCTCAGTCTGCTGGTTCTTTTCAGACTCCTTCCCTCAGGCTTCAATTTATTTCATATAACTTTTATGGAACACAAGATTATGGCATAAGATTTGAATAAAGTAAGCTTCTTTACACCAATTTGTGTATGTATGACCTGTTTGTTTTTTTAATATAAATTTCCCAGGAGTGACCCTGTAGAGTATTTGTTTAAAGGACCCTTTTAAAGCTTTTTTTCAAAACTTCCTTGTCAGCGTCACTATAATGATGAGCAGCAGCAAATGAAGAGAAAATAGTTCAGACAATGCCAATAAAGTTGTCTTGTCAGTTTTATTGCTTCCTAAAACCTGTCTGACCATCTACTTCCCTGTTCAAAAAGCTTCTCTGCTATAAAAAACAAAATCTTCAGTCTGACATTAAAAACTTTCTTGGCTCCCAACTACCTTTCCTGTCATTTCATGTTACTCTTCTTCATACTCCACCAAAAGGCTACACCCCAAGTTTAGCATAATACAATGAAGATAGTAGACACTGAATAAATAGTTATTAAATTAAGTTACTATACTCTCCATTTTGCCTAAAGAGAAGCATCATGGAGTGGGCTTGGAAGACTAGAGTTCAAGTCCTATCTGGAATCAATTAAAAAGAAATATGAAGGAAAATACCCTAGCGATCATTAGAACAGATTCATTACACAATATATGACCATAGTAATCTTGTGTTAGATAAACCCAAAGATCCAAGTTTTAGGGACAAAAACTGCCTGGGAAAACTGGAAAACAGTATAGCAGAATCTAGGTATAGACCAACATTTTATACTTTATTCTAGGATAAATTCGAAATAAATACATGATTTACACATAAAGAGTAATATCATAAGTAAATTAGGAGAGCATATTAGATCTGTGGATAAGGGAAATATTGGGGACCAAATAAAATATAGAAAGCATTACAAAATGTAAAATGGATAATTATGATTATGTAAATTTTAAAAGGTTTTGCAGAAACAAAACCCATGCAACCAAAATTAGAAGGAAAGTTGAAAACTGGGGGGAAATTTAATCAAGTATTTCTGATAAAGGCTTCATTTCTCAAATATATAGAGAACAGAGAAATATATAGAGTCAGATTTATAAAAACAAGTCATTTGATAAATGGTCAAAGGATACAGACGGTTTTCAAACAAAGAAATCAAAAATATCTATAGCCATATTGAAAAAATATTTTACTATTAATTAAAGAAACTCTGAAGTATCTCACACTTAACAGATTAGCTAATATGACAAAAAAGGAATATGATAAATGTTGGAGGATGTGGGAAAACTGAGACACCAATGCTTTGTTGGTGGAGTTGTGACAAACATTTTAGAGAGCAATTTGGAACTATGCGCAAAGAACTCTAAAACTACATATTTTTTGATTGAACAATACCACTAATAGGTGGTCTGTATCTCTGTATCCCAAAGAGATTAAATAAAAAGGGGAGGTGGGAGAAACCAATCTATTATTTATAATATTATTTATAATATTTAGAATAGCAAAAGATTAACATTTATAAAGAATCTGAAAACCTTGTTATTTTTATTACTCTCTGCCCTCATTTCTACCTACTATTGCCATCACTGCATAAACACCAGGAGAATTTTACTACTGGAATACGGAAAATTTTACATTTTTTATTTATTTCAAAGATTTTCATGGCCAAAGAATTTGTCACTTAATGGTGGTTCACTTAAGCAGTGAACATGAGCTCTGTGTTTAGCTAGGGAGGTTGGAACCAATTTATACAAAAATATTCAGAGCAGCTCTTTTTGTGGTAACTAAAAACTGAAAATTAAGGGGATCTCCATCTATTCTCAGCAATACAAGGATCCAAGGCAATCCCAAAGGCCTCATAATGAAACATACTATCCACTTTCAGAAAAAGAACATTAAAATACAAACTGAAGAATATTCTTGTTTGCTCTTTCTTTTTCTTTGGTTCCTTTACTTCCTTCTTCCTATATAAATAATATATGCATTATTATCCACCCATAAGGATGGGTATTACCTTTCTATCAATATACTCAGTATCTTTGAGAAGCAAATGAGGGAATAAAACTCATGTGCATGGAATAACACAATTCTGGGCTTCAGGTTTTAATCAGGAATATTTGTACCATGTTCAGCTGCTTTCCTTCTAATTTCTTGCCTCTTGGTCTTTACCACTCTTCTGATGGGTAAATCCTCTTTTATTCTTTATTCTAATATAATGTTTATAAATGCTTTCAATTTACCATCTCCTTTTAAAAAAAAAGTATTTAAAAAACCAGAGAACTAAAAAAGTTCATACATCCGCCTAACTCTGGGTAATACATATCAACTCAGACAGTTATTCACTTACCAGGATTCAATGTAATACAATCAAATTGTAGCAAACAGAGCACACAGCAAAATAGTTCAAGTTGATTCTGGATAAGGCAAATCAAACCTAGCTCCTGTAACTTTTTTTTTTTTTTTTTGGAGCGGGGGAGGGGGTGGTGGTCATTCCTTCCTCTTGGCAGGGAGAGACAAATGCTAGATTCTTAGGTATCTACCTTGTTAGATACACAATGTTAGGAACAGGCTAAGAGTAGTGATTTGCCTTTTGGTTAAATGGTATAAGAAAAAGGTAAGTTCAAAGACATTAAAAGAAGAAAAGACAGGAATAACTATCAAAGTAGAGAGAATCGTATTTCATGTCTAATCTTGCTTATGCTTTGGTATTTTCCTAGTGTAATATATATATTCCACAGAATGTTGTAAACTTCAAAGTAATGTAAGATACCACCTATAAGTATCCCTGACCAGTGAGTTTCAGAATGTGAGAAATTAAGGAAGGTTATGTTTCCATAGAACAATTAAGTTTCAATCTCTCAGAAACCTTGAGCAAACAAGGAATTGGGAAGCTAGGAAGGCACAGATGGAGTCAACCAATCAGAAAGAGTTTGGTAGTTTTGAGAAAGCCACAAACTTAAGATAATAGCCAATCCATATCAGACTGGTTGTGGTCAATATATACATACATACTATATGTTCCTACTTATGTAACATGTGTGTGTATAAACGTTCATATAAGTACATATAAATGTATGTGTATATAGGCCAGCTAAGTGGCCCAGTGGATAGAACCCTGGACTTGGTATCAAGAAAACCTAAGTTCAAATTTGACCTCAGGCACTTACTAGCTTGGTGACCCTGGGAATGTCACTTAACCCTCTTTGCCTCAGTTTTCTCATCTGTAAAATGATTGGACAAGAAAATGGCAAACCACTCCCCAATGAGGTTATGAAGAAATAGATGAGCATGACCGAAAATGAACAACAAAAAAATTTATATATGTGTGTGTATATATATATATACATATATATGTATATATATATATATACATATGTGTGTATATACATATTTTATACTTATATGTGTGTGTATAGAATGCTCTCTGTGTATATACATATACACATAGATACAGAGAGAGTTCTAAATGTAATGAGGTAGTCATATATAATATATGATCTTGAATTTAATAATAATCTATAGCCTCATTCACAAAGTTCAGGTTCAGTCTGAGAACAGAATGAGGCACTAACAAGTCCCTGTACAGTTGAAATGAGATTTATTTTTGCCCTACTACATCAAGGTTATGCAAGAAGAGTATGGTGACACAGCTCTCAGGTTGGCTAAGATGACAGGAAAAGATAATGACGAATGTTGGAGGGGATGTGGGAAAACTGGGACATTAATGTATTCACAACTAGCGGAGTTGTGAATGGATCAAGTCATTCTGAAGAGCAATTTGGAACTATGCTCAAAAAGTTATCAAACTGTGTATACCTTTGACCCAGCAGTGTTTCTACTAAACTTATATCACAAAAAGATCCTAAAAGATGGAAAGGGACCCACATGTGCAAAAATGTTTGTGGCAGCCCTTTTTGTGTGGCAAGAAACTGGAAACTGAGTGCATGCCCATCAGTTGGAGAATGGTGAATAAGTTATGATATATGAATGTTATGGAATATTATTGTTCTATAAGAAACAATCAGCAGGATAATTTTAGAAAGACCTGGAGAACCTTACATGAACTGATACTGAGTGAGATGAGCAGAACCAGGAGATCATTATACATGGCAATAACATGATATGATGATCAATTCTAATAGACATTGTTCTTTTCAACAATGAGGTGATTCAGGACAATGATTTTGTGATGAAGAGAGCCATCTACACCCAGAGAGAGGACTGTGGGAACTGAGTGTGGATCACAACATAGCATTTTCATTCTTTTTGTTGTTTTTTGCTTGCATTTTGTTTTCTTTCTCACTTTTTTTTCCTTTTGCAACTGATTTTTTTTGTTCAGCAAGATAATTGTATAAATATGTATACATATATTGAATATAACATTATATTTTAACATGTTTAACATATATTGGCTTGCTTGCCAGGGGGCAGGTAAAAGAAGGGGAAATTTTGAAACACAAGGTTTTGCAGGGGTCAATGTTGAAAAATTATCCATCCATATGTTTTTAAAATAAAAAGCTTTAATTTTAAAAAATAGTATGTTCAGTTGCAAATATAGTTTATTGCAATCTAGTTTTAAAGCACACCATGTTTTTTAAAGCGTGAAAAAATATATAAAATTTATATAGAGTAAATATTTCCATTCATTAGACTTATTTAAATGAGACTGAATGCATAAATATTTTTATATAAAGATTTTGTTACATTGTGGGAAGTTCTATTATTCTGAATTGAAGAGAATATATAAATATAAATATATGTATATATATTTAAATAAACTGTTTTAAGGTGAAATAAAAAAAATAATATGGTGATATTTAATTTTTTGCAGAAACAATCTGGTCAATGTCCTGGTCAAGATGTAGTGACTTGTGTGATACTTCCTATATAGAAATTAATTTCTAATTAATGAACTTTTCCTTTAACCACCTCAGCAACTTGTGGAAAAGACCCATGTATTCTTTGTTCCCTCAATTCAGAGAATCATCTTCCTCCTTCCAGCAATCTTTTCCTCACTTTTTATCTCCTGCTATCATTCTCCTATCTCATGGCTCATAACTCAACAAAAAGAGAAGAGAAAGAAACTAGCATTTATTAAATATCTACAATGTGCCAGGCACTGTATTTGTAATAATACAAATATTAACCTCATTTGATCTTTACAACAACCCTAAGAAGTCGGTATTATTATAATCCACATTTTAAATTAGGGAAACTAAGACAAACAGTTAAGTGACTATAAGTGTTTGATACTAAATTTGAATTCAGGTTTTTCTGACTACAGGCCTGTTCTATCCACTGAGATACCTAGATCATTAGAACTTCTGGGTCAGAGACCATAAGTGGGTTCCTGGCTGCTGTTTATCAATTCCTACTCCCATCAGGAAAGATCAGCTAAATTAGTTGTTCATTGCGGTGTTCTCTTCTTTTGTATAATATATGATGGTTCTCTGGGAGCAGGTTTCTGGGGGAGGTTCTCTGGAGGCAGTCTTAGTTTCAGTTCTTAGTAATAATCACTTCAAATACAGCCAGGACTTAAAGTCCAATCTTTTATTGTCTCTTCCAAAATAGCCCAGTTAGCTTTCTTTGGTTCCGAGAGCTCTCGTTGCTAGTCTTTTGCCTCTGCCAGTTCCTGCCTCTAGCTCAACTCCAACTCCTGGCAATCTTCCGAACTGACTGACTTCTGGCTTTCAATCTTTTTCAACTGACTTCTCCTGACTGAGCTCAGGTTTTTTATGCTGACATGTAAACCCAAAGGTTGACTCCTCCTCCGAGAATGGGATTATGAGAGGTATGAATTCACAAAGTTACAAAGTTAACTTTGTGAATCTCCCATACTTGTGAACTCCAATGTGTGAGCTCTAATGTGTGACCTTTAATGTGTAAACTCTTAAAGGTGTAAGCATTATATCCAACAACTCCATTGAGTTATCATTAGGATTTTAACAGTTTATTGGCATTTATTGCATGTTGCCTAAAAGCCAAAATCTCTGTCTCTAGTTGCAGTGTGTGATGTTATAATTTATTTTTAGTCCTATTCTGTCAGTCCAATTCCTATAGGACAATAAATGACAAGCAGGAAATACTGGACTTGGCACTTTCTTTATACCCATTTGGGCAGCTTCTCCATTACCCACTATGTCTGTATATGTGGGATCCTGCTCCCTATCTTATAGAGAGGCCTCTGTACATGATCAGAAGGGCTATTGCTACTGGGAGCAATGGTTCACCATTAGATATTCAGCTTAATTTGCTCTTCTCCTAATTCAACCATGATGTGAGCCATGAAACTACCTCATCTCTTCTCATTTACTAACCATATTAAATTTTTTGTCACTTTTACTTCAAATTCAATACAGGGATCAAACCAGACACTCACAAGTCATTAAGCAGTTAATAAAAGGAAGTTTGCTTTGCTTAATCCTAACAGAGCAAGTATATAACAAGGATAATGTAACTTGGATTCTCTTGATTGACCCCCTCCATCCCCGATTAAGGATTAATTGCTTCAAAAAAGAAAGGTATTACAATTCATGTAGTCTTCAAATATCTATAAAGTATGAGGGGCACCATTTACACATGCGTGAGAATTTTTTTTTTTTTTTTTTACTTTTAGGTGACCAGGAAACTGTGTAAAAGAAGACATGAGTTAATCAGGTCCCAAGGACAGTTTTGCAGGCTTTTAATTCGTGTTGCAGCAAAACAGGCACCCTATTCCTCTCACAGTTGAACGTCGAATTTTGGTGCTAGAAGAACTCTCAGGAGCTTTCCCTTCTTAAAAAGTATAGGAGTTAGATAATCAAGGAAAGATTGTGGGGGCTCTTCATTTGTGCTGAACTTGAGCCTCAGGCAAGTTGACCAAATAGTGTCCCAGGCTGTAGCTGCAGGCAAGGAAAAGACCATGAGTGCAGTTGCAGAGTTGTGATCACTCACAGGAGAGTAGAATCCCTCATTTCAGATCCAGGACAGAGGGATGAGCTGAAGTTTGCAGCAACCTGAGGGACCCCAGGAAACAAGAATGGTGGAAGTGGTACTAGAGACCTTGATATGTTTCAGGGGCAGAGAGGAATATGTAGAGTCACTTATAGACCAAGATATAAATCAGAGAAGCAATGATCACACCTGACTTCAGATTATAAAATATTAGAAAAACTAAGAAATTAAAGGCCACTAGGTAAAGCTAAGCACAAAAAAAACCTTAAGCCTTTGCAAGCAAGAATAATCTACCAAGCAAAGCTGAGTGAAGTCCAACAAAGGAAAAAAAAATAGATATTTCATGAACTAAAAGATTTTCAAGTATTCTTGAGAAAAAGACCAAAATACTAAAGACCAGTAACTAATGAGGAAATCAATAGAAATATAAAAAGGTAGACATGAAAGACATTTAATAATAAAAGATTTCATAAGATTAAGCTATTGACTTTCTTTATGGGAAAATGATATCATAATTTGGATTTGAAAGGACATATAAAGAAAAAAAATTTGGAATTGAGTTAATCATGATGGGATGATCCTAAAAAAAAAAAAATGGGCAGGAAGAAAGAAAAATGGAACAAATTATCTCATAAAAGAGGCATGAATAGAAAAACTGTTATGGTGGAGGGAAAGATACAGTAGAGGACAGATAGTATGGGAACTGTGATCTTATCAGAAGTGGATTGAAGAAGGTATAAAAGTTTTCTTACAAAGAAATAGAAGGATAGATAGATGAAGAGAAGAGAAGGATGTGCAGATTGAGAAATAGGAGGGCAGGGAGACAGGATAAAGGAGGTACTTTTAGAAGAACCAGTGAGGCAATATTCAGAAGAAAATTAGATTTCTGAGGAGGGATAGGTTAAGAAGAAGAAGAGAGGATAAACAATGAGGAAAAACATGATGGAGGAAAATATACAACTAGTAATTATAACTTTGAATGTGAATGGGATAAATTCACCCATAAAACAATAATGGATAGCAGAATGGAACAAAAACTAGAATTTGACGATATGTTGGTTATAAGAAAGACATTTAAAAATGAGATTCATACATGGAACAAAAATTAAGAGCTGAAGTAGAATTTATTATGTTTTAATTGTTATAACAACAACAAAAGAATAGGAATAGCAATTATGATCTCAGAAAAACGGAAGGACCTGAGTTCAAATCTGATCTCAGACACGTAATACTTCCTACCTGTGTACTCCTAGTCCTAGCATGTCACTTAACCTCAATTGCCATACACACACACACACAAACACACACACCAACAAACCTCACAACAACCATGATCTCAAAGTTAAAACTAAAATAAATTTCATTAAAATAAAGAAGCAAGGAAACTACATTATGTTAAAAGGTAGCATAGATAATAAAGAAATAGCTACACTAAACATTTATGCACCAAATGCTATCGCTTTCACATTTTTAAAGAAAAAAGTAAATGAATCACAAGTACAAATAGATAGCAAAAGTGCAATAGTTGGGACTTTCAACTTTTGAAGATCAAGAGCAGATCAGATGAATTGGATGCACATTAAAACAACAACAACACTAAAAAAGAAACAAATTTAAAATCCCCAATTAAACATCAGGTTGAAAAATCTTAAAAAAATTTAAGCTGACATTAATAAAATTGAAGGTAAAAAAATCATTCAAATTAATAATTAAAATTAGGAGTTGGTTTTGTGGAAAAACTAATAAATTAAACCATTGATTAATATGATTTTTAACAGAAGAAAAAATCAAATCACTCGGTTCAAAAATGAAAGGGGAGGACTATATCACAGATGAAGATAACATTAAGACAGTTATTAGGAGTTATTTTACCCAGTTATATGCCATTAATATGAACAACTTACGTGAAATGAAATAATACTTGTAAAAACACAATCTGCCCATATTAACAGAAAAAGAAGAGGATACCTAAATGACCTATTTTAGAAAAAGAAATTGAATAATCCTTAATGAGCTTCTTAACAAAAAAAAAAGTATCAAAACCAGATGGATTTACAAGTGAATTCTACCAAACACTTAAAGATCAATTAATTCCAATGTTAAAAAAAAAATTATTTAGAGTAATGAGCAAAGAAAGAACCCTACTAAAGTCATTTTATGAAATATATATATATATATGGTATTGATACCTAAATCAGAAACAACAGAAGCAAGGGGGAAAAAATTATAAACCATTTTTACTAATGAATATTGATGCAAAAATCTCAAATATAATACTAGCTAGGATATTACAAAAAATAATACGTTATGACCATGTGGAATTTTTACTAGAAATGTAGAAGTAGTTCAATATAAGAAAAATTACTAACATAATTGATTATATCAATAACAAAAGTAACAAAATTTGTATGATTTTATTAATAGAAGCAGAAAAGCTTTTAAGAAAATGTAGTACTCATTTCTATTAAAAACAGTTGAAAGCCTAGGTAAACATGGGTTTTTTTCTTTAAAATAACAGAAATCATCTACCTAAAACCAACAGCAAGCAATATTTGTAATGGGGATCAAGTAGAAATCTTCTCAATAAGATCAGAAGTGAAATAAGCACGCCCATTATTACCAGTATCATTCAATATTATGTTAGAAATGCTAATAATAACAATGAGGGGGAAAAAAGAAATTGAAAGAATCAGAATGGTCAATGAAGTAATAAAATTATCTTTTTTGCAAACAATATTATGATATAATTAGAAAATCCTAGAGATATAACTTAAAAGTTAGCTGAAACAATAATTTTTAACAAAGTAGCAGGATATAAAATAATCCCACATAGATTATCAGCATTCCTAGATACACCAACAAAACCTTGCAAAAATAGATAGTAAAAGATAGTTTATTTGAAATAATCACAAGCAGCATAAAATACCTGTGAAGATATCTGCAAAATAAAGCCAGGAACCATATAAACATAATTATTAGGTTTTTTTTTTTTTTTCAAATAAAGTAGATTTAAATAATTGGGGAAATGTTAATTGTTCCTGGGTAGGTCAATATAATAAAAAGACAATTCTATCTAAATTAATCTACTTATTCAGTGACCCATTAAGCTATGCAAAATAATAACAAAATTCATTTGGAATAACAGAATTTCAAGAATATCAAAGAAATTAATAAAAAATATAAGAAAGAAGGTGTAGAAGGATAGTAAGTTCTATTATAATATGGTAGTTATTAAAACTACCTGGTATCAATTAGAAAATAGAATGGTAGATCAATGGAATAAAAGTATATATACACAGAATGATTATAGTAACCTTGTTTTTGTTAAATGTAAAGATTTAAGCTTTCAGGATAAGAATTTACTGTTTGGTAAAAATTGTTGAAAAACCTGGAAAGCAGTCTGATATTAAAACTACCTGGTATCAATTAGAAAATAGAATGGTAGATCAATGGAATAAAGTATATATACACAGAATGATTATAGTAACCTTGTTTTTGTTAAATGTAAAGATTTAAGCTTTCAGGATAAGAATTTACTATTTGGTAAAAATTGTTGAAAAACCTGGAAAGAAGTCTGACAGGGGTATAGACTAATATCTCATTTACCAAGATAAGGTCAAAATAGGTACAGGATCTAAACATAAAGAGAGATGTCTAAAGTAAATTGGAAGAACATAGAATATACATATCCGATTTATGAGAAGGAGAATAATTTATGAATATGCAAGAGATAGAGAGCACTGTGAGATATAAAAAAGATAATTTTGATTAAATTAAATTTATACAAATAAAACCAAGAAGGAAAACAAAATTAGGGGAAGAGAGTAATTTATAGATAGTGTTTTGGAAAAAGTCCTCATAGCTCAAAGATATAGAAAACTTTGTCAAATTTATAAGAATATGTATCATTCCCTAATGGATAAATTTAAAAAGAATATAAGTAGACAGTTTTTAGAGGAAAGAATCAAAGGTATATATAGTCATATAAAAATATTCTAAATCATTATTGATTAGAAAAATGCAAATTTAAATAACTTTGAGGTTGATGAAAATTATAGGAAGAGGAAAATAATAAATGTTGGAGGGAATGTGGAAAAATTGAGACACTAATACATTGTTGGTAGAACTGTTAATTGATCCTGTTGTGCCACAGTTCCCTTTTGATGTCCTGACCTAATTTCCCTAATTGTCCTATTTAGTTACTCTGCCTCAGGTTATAACCTTTCCCTCTTACTGTTTGATGAGATAAAGGTCTACCTCAGTTGCTCTGCCCCAAAACTTCAGGCTATAATCATTCCCTCTTAAATGGTTAATGAGATAAAGGTTTTATATCTTTAGGCTATAATCGTTCCTTCTTAATGTTTGACAGGATAAAGATCTATCCATTTTAGACATCATTAGAATATCAATAACCTCTCCAGTGCCTCCCTCCATTGTGTCATCCTAGGTGTCTCCCCCCACTAGGTTATCTCCATCCAGATACCTCCCCCCATTATGTCATTGCTCTTGTTATCCTATAAAAATCTTGCTGTCCCAATACTCAGGGCTGGATTCTTTGAGAAGATAGCTCAGAGCGAGAGAAAGAACCTATGCTGTTTCATTATTTGAAATGAGATAGGAAAAGCAGTTTTATATTATTGGGAATTTAAAGTATTTGGTTCAGAGTTTGTTACCTATGTTAAACATTGTAAATTATGCTTTAAATCCAGCTCTGCTGTAGGTTTTATGGAATTCCCTCATCCTCCCCCTCCCCCCAACTGATTTCTGCTACTTTAAATATTGGGTGGGGTAGGGATCTTTTGTAAAGATTTAAACTCACCCCTTACTGCTATTATTTCAGCTATTGGAGCATCTAGTTACCCTGGAGTGAAGTTTAGTTCGACTTCCCTCCACCCCCCCCCACCCAATCTCTGGAGGTGGAGTGGGGGGAAGGGAGGCCACATGGAATCCTCTCCTCCCACCTCCCTCTAAACTGTTCCAGATGTTTTTTTTTTTTTTTTTTTTTTTATCAAGTTGTAGCTACCTGGTTCTTGGCTAAAAGCAGCAAACTAATTTGTATAAATATAAAGTTATGGTAAATATCTGTTTAGGATTTGTTATTGGAGGTAAAATTTCTTGGGTTTGTATTTAATATGTCACTGCATTTTTTTTTCCTCCTGTTAACTGTTTCTATAATCAGAGCAATGGTCAATAAGAAACTGTTAATGCAATTCAATTATGTCATACCTTGCTGTTTCCAATCTAGTTATCTGTAATCATTATACCCTAAATACTTGAGCCAATGAGTATTTAGTCTGGTCATCTATTGGTTACTAGATATTGTGTCTGGATATTCAAGTTTTTTTAAGGTTTATAACTAATAAGAGGCCACATCTTGTAGCAGTCCTTGTAGACCAGTCTTTCTATCTCAGACTGTTCTAACTTTTCTTTGTTAGATTTGTTTTTGTTTCTAGATTTGGTCAAATTACAGATATATTGATTTGCTTCTGGGACCTAGATCAAACTTTGATTGTCAGCATGCCACACCATACCCATCCCCTTCCCTGGACTGAGCATCTCCACCCATCTTCAGCAGGAAGCAGCTTTTGAAAAAACCATCGCCCCCCTACTCCTGATGTAATTTGGACTGATATGGGGGAGTGGGAAAGTGGTTGAATTGTTAGAGTTTTAACTGTATTACTGTGTGTTTAAGACTTGGGATGGAAATTGTTCAACTTGTGTAACTATTGCTGTTATGTTTGAGGGATTTTTAGTTTGTTATGTATATGCATATGTATATGATTTGTATGTGGGATGGTTATTTGATAATTCCTTTCCGTGAGGAAAAAAAAAAGGGAGGCAGAAATAGGAAATTGGGGAAACTGGTGTATTTTCTTAGGCACTTCTGCCCTACCCCCTATCTTACTAGTTCAGATTTAATTGGAAGTCCTTTAAACAGTCCTTTTCATTTTTTACTCCTTGCTTAAATTTACTGGACTATGATTTGCTGGTTATGCTTTAACTTTGAAACCTCTTATTCTGTTGGAATTGCCCTGGCAGACTCAGTTTTGGGGATTATTTTTTTAGAAACAACCAGAAATTGGATACCTGTCTTGAGATTGGTTGTCTTTCTGATCTGTTTCTCCACTCCTGTTACCCCCCCTCCCTTAATCAGTATTTCAGTGTACTTAAAAGGACCTTGTAGTTTGATATCGGGCCTCTAAAAGTTTGGGGTTTGCCTGCCTTGATCTAACTGTGCATAATCTGCTCAAAAATCTGATCCTTTCTGCATCCCTGTCTATTCCTGTGGGCAGGGACAGGTGGAGCTACTCCAAGCCTCACCCTTCTCCCTTGGAGCGGGTTGCCCCTCTGAATGGGCAGCACAACTGTCTTGAGCTCTGCTGCTCTGTAAGCAGAGGCTGAATCATGCACAAATAACTACAGACCTAACTCACAGTGATGTTCCCCAACTGCAGAGGACTTGACATGATTGCAATAAGGAATTTTGTGTATTGCTGATTAACTCTTGGGTTATCAGAGAGAGACTTGATGTTGCCATAAGTCCTTGCATTGTTCTAGTTTTATTTTGATTTTTATTTTGTCTATTTACTTCACATAGGGGTTGGTTAAAATTATGGTGCTAAGACCTTCTAGAGGAAGGTAATTCAAAGGTTTAAATAGTTAGAAGAGAGCGACTGTGTGGAATGTTGCGCCACAGTTCCCTTTTAATGTCCTGACCCAGTTTCTCCAATTGTCTTATTTAGTTACTCTGCCTCAGGTTATAATCTTTCCCTCTTAGTGTTTGATGAGATAAAGGTTTTGTATCTTTAGGCTATAATCATTCCTTCTTAATGTTTGACAGGATAAAGGTCTATCCATTTTAGACATCATTATAATATCAGTAACCTCTCAGAACCTCCCTCCATTAGGGGGAGATGCCTCCCCCCATTAGGTTATCCCCATCCAGGTACCTCCCCCATTAGGTCATTGTTTTTGTTATCCTATAAAAATCTTGCTGCCCTGATACTCAGGGTTGAATTCTTTGAGACGATAGTCTCATTCAGTCCTGGGACCAACCATGGATCCATTTGGTCCCAGTATATCTATTTAATGAATTATTAAATTGTTCTCTAATCTCTGTCTTGCTCAGTTTTCCGGCATCACAATCCAACAATTTTGGAGAGCAATATGGAATTATGCTCCAAAAATTATAAAATTTTTGGCCCATCAATAGCACTATTATTCTGTTTTCCAGAGTGATTAGGGAAAAAGGACCAAAAAAAAAAAAAAAAAACCCTATGTGTCCTAAAATATTTATAGCAGCTCTTTCTATGGTGGGTAAGAACTGGAAATTGAGTATATGCTTATCAATGAAGGAATAAGTTGTGGTATATGACTGGGATGGAATACTAATGTGGTTATGAAAGAATATTGTATATAGTAATAGCAATATTGTTCCAAAAAAAATTGTTAATGACTAAGATATTGTGAATATGTGAATATTCAAAACAAAGAACTTATGAAGAAAGATGTCAAGAAAAAAGTGATATATGGAACAACATATTATGTAATTTCTCTCTCTTTCTCACACACACATACAGATATGTGCTAAATGTTGGACTTTACTAGTGTGGAGTTGGAAGAGTAGGAAATAAGCAGCTTGAAACTCAAATGTAATAAATAAATAAAATAGTTTAAAAGATAGAAATGATGCTAGGTTTCTGCCTCTTAAAGGGAAAAACTCTCCTTTCTCTCTACCTTACCCTGATAATAAAAAAGATGGCTTGATTTATTAGCCACCAATTTTTTTTTTAATTTTTTAAAATGTCAGAGAAATGAAGAAGCATGGGAATTAAAACAGTAGGGAATAAAAGTTTTATATTTAGCCACTAACAACTGATTATTGAGCTTCTTCTTCTCTTTCTATCTCTATCTCTGTCTCTTTGTAGTCCTTACTCCATCTCCTTTTTCTTCATTATAAATGAGATAGGAAATAGTCATCAGGCAGCTAAATAAAGGTAAGGAATTAAGCTTTTATTAATTTTTCTGAGGGAAGGCAAAGGGCCATGATTTCTAACCCAATCTGACACTATATATATTAACTTCTAGCATCTCTATCTTGATCTCTATCACCTCTATTAACATCCTCTACATGAAAAGTTCTATGAGTGTGGGAAAAACTCTTTAGACAGTGATAAACCACTGTGATTTCAGTCTTCCAACTCTCTCCTTTGTGTGGATAATGCAAGATGGATTCTTCTTTCCCTTTTCTTTCTCAGTGTTCTCTTCAAAGTCAAATTCAGCTTCAAGATTTCTGAGAACTCTAAATAAAAAGCTTAGCAGCCATAGTTACTATGGCACACCAAGTCTTCTTGAAAATACCAACCAAATGGTGAGGTAGTGATATACAAAAAGGTTTGGTCAGAATTAGGCCAAACAAATAAAAGCGAGGCAGGAAGCAATCAGAACTAGAAATTCAGATGAGAGACATGTGAGCAAAGAAGCAGTGAGAAAATGAAAAAAGTCAAATTCATTCTATTTTGTAAATAATTTCATTCTATATGTCCACTGACATTTGTATAACTGCCTAAGTCATATTGCATTGTCTTTGAATTCAGTTCAGAAGTTTAGCCTTCCTGTAAATCACTGTTATCTTTATGTCAACAAAACTTCTTTTCTCTGTACCACAAGCTGTCTTTGAAGGATATAAGTAGTTAGTTGTCAGAAAATTTATTTTCTGTATACCAATAGCCTTCATTTGTTTATAAACAGTATGACTTTGTCAATAAATAATTTTGCTCAGTTTGAGCTTCTCAATTCAATTGTGCCCACTGAGGGCTGCATCAGGACCTAGAGAAAACTCCACCTTCTTGGATATCTTCTCTAAGGATCCATTTGAAAGCCACTTCTTTGTGAGAAATTGCTTTCAAAGTCAGATTCTTTTTTAGTCTCAAATCTGTCCAAGCTGAGGTAAGCCTCCTTAACTTGATGGGAAAGGATATCTATGGGAAGTACTAGGAAAATAGGTAAGCCTATATGGTAGTAGAGAAGTAGTTAATTAAGGTTATCCTCCATTTCTTGTGAGAAAGTCTGTTCAAGGGAATAAGGTTATCCTTTACACTAATGGGGAAGTCTGAATAAGGGAAAATGTTCTAGTAATAATAGCCTACTGATGGATTGCTCCTCCCCCCCCCCAGAAAACCTTCTTAATATTTGGGGCCAAAGGAAGCTTAAAGGTCAGCCACAATAACAAGAAGTGTATAGATCATATGAATTTGGCCTAAAAATGCTAGAGATTCAGCTGATAAATTGTTTTGGCCTCAATTTGACACCTTTGTTCTTTGTGCAAATTAAAAGCATTTCAATTACATTTAGAAAATCGTATGCGCTAATCTTTTTTATTAAAAACTTCAGTAAGAAGTTAAAAAAAAAAACCTATGTGGCAAATGCTTCTCTGTGCTTTTCTTATTTTATTGTGTGTATGTGTGTATCTTGTAGATTGGTACCCTTCCCTTCCCCCCACCCCAACCCTAGGACCTAATTAGCCAAAGGAAAAGGAGTGAAAATTAAATCCTTAAAAAGTCTCTTTCTGTGCCTTTCCATAATCTGGCCAAGTTAGAAGTCAGATGAGATATGGATAAGAAATAATATTAGTTCCCAGTTTGAAGAAATTTATGACCTTATAAACTGGAAACTAAATTTGTAACTAAAATGTAATTTTTCTAGTGTGATTTTCTAAACTGTGATAGAATGATTTTCTGAATGCTAAAATATTTTAGTGAGTTTTGAATAACACTAGAAAAATAAGAATAAGACTTTGTAAAAGTTATATGGGAACAACTTTTAAACCTTTTATCACTCTTTACCCTGAGAGTGACAGATTTATGGTTTTAATGTAAAAGAGGAAGGTTATTTCACTGATTAAAAGAGGTAGTATATGCAGTTTAAATTTATCTAATATTTAAGAATTCCCTATTATTAACCTTTTCTCTAACCATATAAAGAGGTAGACTTATTTAAATCAAAAGAAACTAAAAAATAAAATTAAAATTGGAAAAATATTTTGGTGTTATTGCTATATGTTCTGTAAATGATGTAACAGAAATTAATTGTTTAGGTAAAATATTTCTGAAACTCCCAAACCAACAATATTATAGTAAATTGGTGTTCCATAATAAAGAAAGAAGCATGCTAAATTATAACAAAAATATTCAATAGCATGAAAACTAGTTTTATACATACTTTTATACATAATGTAGAATATGAAAGAATAATGTCATATGAGAATATAAAAGAAATTGCATTGGTAATGGTTTAAAGCACTTTAATCAAAATCTACTAGATAGATAGATATAGAAAAGGAAGAGAGAAAGTTTAAGCAAGTAGGATGAGAGGAAAATGGGTAGAAAGTAAACTAAATTAATCTGTTTGTACTAAATTTGAAGGAAGATTTTGATTTTTCCTGAGATAAAAGAAGATATACACAAAAGAGAATACATGACTGCGACCTTAAATAGTGAGCAAAAAGAAGTACTAACAGTAAATGGCCTTCTGTATGATACCATGTTTACATATAGACTAAATTTATCCTAGTTTCATTGTAAATTACATGTTAGTTCCAATTGTTCAGTAATGAAGAGAACCATCTATGCTCAAAGAGAGGACTATGGGAATTGAGTATGGTGTTCACAACAGCATTTTCACTTTTTTTGTTGTTGTTTGCTTGCATTTAATTTTGCTTCTCTATTAGAATTCTTACAAGGTGTTAAGTCGGTTATCTAATTTTAGCATCGTGCTTAGCAGTTCTCTGGTTCACTAATGTGTTTAGTATTTGTTGGAGTTCTACAATATTCACAAGTCAGAGAGGAGTCCAGAAGATTCACAAGTCAGGAACCTACAATCCCACTCTCTCTGGAGGAGTCAACTTTTGAGTTCACATCTATAAAAGAGAATATAAAAAGACAAGCCCACTGGGAGTACTCGGGGAGATTGAGAAACCAGGAGTTGGAGTTGAGCTAGACACAGAAGCTGGAAAAGCTAAAGGACTAACAACAAGAGCTCTTGGAACCAAGAAGAGAGGTAGGCCTCTAAGATAACTAACTGGTCTATTTTGAAGGAGACAATAAAGGATTAAACTTTTAACTTCTGGCTGCACTTGAAGTGATTATTACTTTGGACTGAAACCAGGGCTGCCTCCAGAAGCCTCCCAGGAAACCTGCTCACAGAGAACCATTATATTTAGAGAAAAGAACATTACACTTCTCTCTCTCTCTCTCTCTCTCTCTCTCTCTCTCTCTCTCTCTCTCTCTCTCTTTTTTACTAGTTTGATTTGATTTTTCTTGTGCAGCACGATAAATATATAAATATGTATGCATATATTGGATTTAACATATATTTCTACCATGTTTAATACATATTGGACTAGTTCCCATCTAGGGGAAGATGTGGGGGAAGGAGAGGGGAAATTGGAACACAAGATTTTGCAAGGGCTAATGTTAAAGAATTGTCCATGCATATGTTTTGAAAAATAAAAAGCTTTAATTAAAAAAAAAAAAAAAAGACATGCTCTCCTCTTAGGATAATTGTAAGGCCATAATGGAAAAGATACTTAATATTTGGTAGTAAGGCAATATGTTTAGAACCTGCAAAAATAAGTTTTGATAAAAGTATAACTGGATAAGAATTACTTAATACTTCTGTGGAATGTTACAATTGATCAAGGATGGACAGAAGCAGCTACACCCAAAGAAAGAACACTGGGAAATGAATATAAACTGCTTGCATTTTTGTTTTTCTTCCCGGGTTATTTATACCTTCTGAATCCAATTCTCCCTGTGCAACAAGAAAACTGTTCGGTTCTGCACACATATATTGTATCTAGAATATACTGTAACCTATTCAACATGTAAAGGACTGATTGCCATCTAGGGGAGGGGGTGGAGAGAGGGAGGGGAAAAATCGGAACAGAAGTGAGTGCAAGGGATAATGTTGTAAAAAATTACCCTGGCATGGATTCTGTCAATAAAAAGTTATTTTAAAAAAATACTTCTGTGGAATGTAAGTATAAAATGTAAAAGGTGATAAAATGGACGATTTTCTTTGTAAAACAATTTGGAAATGTATTCCACAGAGTCTGTCTCATTTGACAGGCAACAATTTTTATTTTAAATATGTGATATGTATTATTGTATTTCTCAATTTTCTTGTATCATGAATTTTGGAAAACTATGATATAAGAGATGGTGTTAAGAGGATGATACAATTGTGTCATTGGGAATTTTAACTCTTTTGATTTGGATACTGCAAAATTATCAGTTAAGTTATTAGAGTCTATTGTCATAATGTTTAAACTTATCAAATATTTAATTGGATATGTTTATCAGGGGAAAATAATAATTACTTTCTTTGTGGAAAGAGAAAAATTACCTTGTAAAACCTTATAAACTTGCTAACTTGCTAAGTTTCCAGGGACCATCTGCTTGGACAAGATCATAAAATCTTATCAGTCTCATCGAAAACCTTGTTAAATATTATGAAATTAAAACATAATGAATTGGTTTACTAAGAAAATAGAATCTTCTCTTCCATTTCTAATACTCTTTATAATAATGGGGAGAGAAAAATAAATATGTTTACAATATAGAAGTGATTTATACTTTTTGATTATGAAAAATATGAAATTACACCTGGAATAGTATATATTGAAGTTATATCTTGAACCAACTTAGGCATGATAGACTCTAGTCTTAAACAATTATATTTTTCTTAAGGCCATAATATACAATACCTCAGCCAACGTTTTTCTGGGGTTTGAGGGTTGTTTTTTTTTGGTTTTTGTTTTTTGAGTGAACTATCATGTTTTCAGTATGTTTTTGACAGCTACATGGTACAGGTGATAAAGTGTCAAGTCTGCAGCCAGGAAAATTTATCTTTGTGAATTTGAATCTGCAATACTAGCTGTGTGACCCTGGGTAAGTTACTTAACCCTGTTTGCCTCAGTTTCCTTATCTGTAAGGGCTAGAGAAGAAAATAGCAAGCCATTCCAATATCTTTACCAAGAAAACTCCAAATGGAGTAATGAAGAATCAGACATGACTGAAAATAACAAATATGAAACTTCAGAATAGAATTATTTTCTAGATTTCTCATGATTGATATTTATTTATTTTTGCTGAGGTAATTGGGGTTAAGTGACTTGCCAAGAGTCACATAGTTAAGACATGTTAAGTGTCTGAGGTCAAATTTGAACTCAGGTCCTCCGACTTCACAGCTGGTGCTCTACAAACTAGCCACTCATCTTATTGATTTTTATACCAGGATAAGTCTAAACTTGAAAAAAAAAAAGGGAAAAGAAAAAAGGATTGTTTTTATAGACCTGATAAACTTTTTTTTTGTTAACTGTTAAATCATTTATGTGAGAGAAATAATAACTGTTTCTAATCTTAAGCTACAACTAGAGATACTTCCTGTTTGAAGCAAAAATTGTTGGACCTATAATATGATAATCCTGAGTTTTGAATTCAGGCATAATTACTAGAATAATTACTAAGTCAATAATCCACTATTTGAGTAATGTCATAACCTGCTCAAAGCTGCTTAAAATGTGACAACTGCTAGAGATGAATGTCTATCTTTGAGTAAAATTAAGAAGACGACCTTGGACAGTCAAAAGTAAAATCTCTTTGACTCAGTTTCTCCATTTCATTATATCTTTTTTGAACAGCAATGTTTTCTAATTGCTTAATCCTCTGCCTGACTGTGAGGCACTATAAATATCATGGAACTCAGTTGTATGAGTGGCTGCTCCCCTCAAAAATTAACTAAGACACTTATCTAAAATCGAAGTGAACTAAAGATGTTTCATCCTGTTATATTAAATTACTCTGTATTTTTAAGTCTGGAGGAGCAGCTTTGATATTACAATCATGTCCCTCCTCTCTTTCATAATAAAATTTTTAATGAGGGCTGGTGAGTTGTAAAAGCTTTGTTGTTGCACTACAAAATCTATTGATGAATTGATTTATACTAAAACATCTATATTACTGTAATGTTGTTCAGTTATTTCAGCCATGTCTGATTCTTTATGACTCTAGAGTTTTCTTGAAAAGGTATTGGAGTGGTTTGCCTTTCTTCCCCAGCTCATTTACAGATGAGGAAACTAAGTCAAACAGGAATTTGCTCAGGGTCATCTAACTAGTAATATTTGAACTGAGGAAGATGAATCTTCCTTATTCCCAGCCACTCTATTCACTGTGCCAACTAACTGCCTTGAGTTCCTGTAATAAGATGCAAGTAAAAAAATGAGTCTTACTATTTTAATCTGAAATTGCAGTTAATCTCATATTCTAAGCAAGTAAGCAATTAAGTTCTTGTTTGCCAGTCTTTTGCTGCTAGTTATGATGTAGAAATAATATCCTTCCAAGAGTGGAATTAACACAAAGATACAAAAATTTTCTAATTAAACAAAGTAGTAAATGTTAATAAAACAATAGGATCAGGGTGGTTTCTTTAAGGACTAGAATATACAAATTTATATAATTAGCTTCCAAATGTTTTCATGAAATAATGCATTTTTAAAAATTGCATCAAGGATTTTTATATAAAATTGCATTAATTATTATAAAGAAATTTTAAATCATCTTTTCCTTATTTGAAATATCTGCCTTATAGTTTAAAGAAACAGAAGGGTCCATTTTAAAGGTCAGACCTCTTATAGATTCTTTTAAACACTTTTCATTCTGTCTTTTTCTGAAAGTGTGTATGTCATATATAAGATTTAGGTAAAGATAGAAGCAGCAAACTGTAACAACTGAAATTCTAAGAAGTTTTAGGTGAATTAATTAGATGTTATTCCTTTTTTTTTTTTTTAATAACTTTTTATTGACAGAGCCCATGCCAGGGTAATTTTTTACAACATTATCCCTTGCACTCAATTCTGTTCCGATTTTTTCCCTTCCTCCCTCCACCCTCCCCCAGATGGCAAGCAGTCCTATACATGTTAAATATGGCACAGTATATCCTAGATACAATATATGTGTGCAGAACTGAACAGTTCTCTTGTTGCACAGGGAGAATTGGATTCAGAAGGTATAAATACCCGGGAAGAAAAACAAAAATGCAAGCAGTTTATATTCATTTCCCAGTGTTCTTTCTTTGGGTGTAGCTGCTTCTGTCCATACTTGATTAACTGAAACTGAATTAGCTCTCTTTATGGAAGAGATCCACTTCCATCAGAATACATCCTCAAACAGTATCATTGTTGAGGTATATAATGATCTCCTGGTTCTGTTCATTTCACTTAGCATCAGTTCATTTCACTTAGCATCAGTTCATGTAAGTCTCACCAGTCCTCTGTATTCATCCTGCTGGTCATTTCTTACAAAACAATAATATTCCATAACATTCACATACCACAATTTAACCAGCCATTCTCCAATTGATGGGCATCCATTCATTTTCCAGCTTCTAGCTACTACAAACAGGGCTGCCACAAACATTTTGGCACATACAGGTCCCTTTCCCTTCTTTAGTATCTCTTTGGGGTATAAGCCCAGTAGTAGCACTGCTGGATCAAAGGGTACGGACAGTTTGATAACTTTTTGCACATAGTTCCAAATTGTTCTCCAGAATGGCTGGATGTGCTCACAATTCCACTAACAATGTATCAGTGTCCCTTCTGTCCCACATCCCCTCCAACATTTCTCATTTAGATGTTTTTCTTATAGCTTCTTTGTTAATGAGATAATAACTATCATGCTTAAGTAGGTTTTTTACCATGTTAACTAATTATTGTAATACCAAATTTTAAAAGTTCTGCAAAATTGTATTGAGAAGCACATCTTCAAAGAGGAGCCTCCTATAGAGCTGCCCTGAGAATTACATCCACTCTAGAATATCCAAAAGAAGATATTTCCAAGGACCATGCAAACACCTGGAATATCTAAGACTCCAGATGAAATGTACTGGTCATAAGGACATTGAGAGAGGGTTATTAGGATACAAGGACATTTGATGCTATTTAATAGTGATCTTCACTGTATTTGATATTGTTTGATCATTTTAGTCATGTCCAACTTTTCATAACCCTATCTGGGATTTTCTTAGCAAAGATACTAGAACAATTTTCCATTTCCTTCTCTGGCACATTTTACAGACGAAGATCTGAGGCAAGTAGGGCTAAGTGATTTTCTTAGGGTCACTCACATAGCCAGGAAATGTCTGAGATAAGATCTCATAAAGATGAGTACTCCTCACTTCAGATCCAGAATGCTATGCGTTGTGCCACCCAGCTGCTGCTTCCTTGTATTATTTGGTCTTTTGTTCATGGTATTTGTATTTGCTAAGTTTTCTTGGTGACCTTGGTGACATATAACTCTTACCTCTCAAATTAGTACATGGTAAGCCCTCTAAGTAGTTTGAATGTTTCACTTGAATTTTTTTTCCTTTATTTACTATTTTTCCCCAGTTATATGTTAAAATGATTTTTAACATTAATTTTTGAAACTTTGAGTTCCAGATTCTCTCCATTCCTCCTTCCCCATCCGGCCTCCTTGAGAAGGCAAGCAATTCAAAATAAGTTATATTTGTGTAGTAATGCAAACTACTAGAACAAAACATAAACCAAACCCCCCTCAAAAATAAAGTAAAAAGCTATTTTGTACTGATAGTATCAGCTCTTTCTCTTAGTATGAATAGCATTTTTTATCATAACTCCTTCAGACTTATCTTGCAAGATAATATAGCTAAGTTAATCACAACTATTATCACATTGCTGCTACTTTGTACAAAGTACATTTTACTTAACATCAACTCATATAAATCTTGCCAGGGTTTTCTTACTAATCAATTCTTATAACATAATAATATTCCATCATAATCACATACCACAATTTGTTCAGCCATTTCCTAATTGATGGTTATACCCTCAATTTCCAATTCTTTGCCCCCAGAAAAAAGCTGTTATAAACACTTTTATACTTATAGGTCCATTTCCTTTTTATTTTGTTTTGTTTTTAAACTCTTTGGGATATAGAACTGGGATCTCACCTGAAATTGAGAAGTTGACTCAGACCAAAAGTGAATCCATCTCCTCCTTCCAGATTCTTATTGTGACTTGAATCAATCTTCTTCATACATTAATCAATCAGGAGAAATTATGAAAAGCCAAAGATCCAGCAAGTTATAGCAGAAATACAAATACCCACACCAAGTGACCCCTTTTGGAATCCTTAGTCTTGGTTCATTTGGACACAGGGAAATGATCTGTTAGCAACCCTTGACATATGGGCCTTTATTATCCTTCTGCCTTACAATCCTGCTTAAAGTTTGTGTTAGTTTCTTCACTAAAGCTTGTCCAAACTTGTTCCAGAAAGGCTTATGTTAGTGTGCTGTTGCTGATATTGATTATATTAAAAATATTATAGATTTGGCTTATAGATGAGTGATCCATGAGAGACATGTCTTTCATTGATCAAAGCAGGCAATTGAGAAATTGAGAAAGTCAAATTGATTCTATTGATTCTATTTTGCAATTAATTTCTTTCTGTATCTCCACTAATATTTTGTATAATTTCCCAAGTTATTTTTCTTTGTCTCTGAGTTAAAATTCATAAATTCTGTCTTCTTGTAAATCACTGTGCCACATTTATGTCAAGGAAACCTGTTGTCTCTGCACCCCTAACTGTAGTTGAACACAACTAATCTGCATTCTATGGCAACTAGGGAAAAACTCTCATTCTTTCTGCCAATAGGAATTAGATGACTTGACCCTATCCCCTGCCTACACATTAATTTTTTATATCCCCAAACTATAAGAAGTTTTGTGAACCCCATTTATAGTCTTTTTGTTTACAGAAGAATTAAAGATCCAATTCATTTATGAATTTGCAAACTGAATGCCTTAGCCAAAAAATTGCTTTGCTGAGTCTTAGCTTTTCAGCAACATCCTTAAGGATCTGTCTCCAAGCTTCCTTGCTACCCTGATTTGAACTTCAACCTCATTCTCTTTTCTCTCTGAAGGGGATGTGTAGTGAATAGTATCTGGGAATGTGTAGTGTTTTTTATTTTCCTTTTCCTTCTTCCAAGTGATATGATCCTAAAATAACTGAATTCTATCTTTCTAGAATTCCTTGGTCCATGGATTGCTTAAATTCCTGGTTGGTAATTTAGATCTATGAGCAATTATGTGATAGATATTGTATTGTGTATTATTTATTCCTTTTATTGATTCTGATAAAAAACAAAAATAAAGAGTAGAACACTATTATATCAAGCTTTCTAAGCTTTTCACAAAAAAGGTTAAACTTCATTATCATAATAATAAGGCTCTATTAGGATGTCTTCCCTGGTCAACCCACTATTCTATTAAAGTTATTAGGATGAAATAAAACCTTCATTTAAATAAAACTCATTTAACAGTTAATAAAACTAAATTTAATTAACTAGAGCAAAGAAAGAGTATTCGGTAAAGATGCTCTAGTTCTTACTTTAGATATATGCAGTTCTTCTTTATTTCCATATGGAAATGTATCATTTAGCAGATCAGAGTATGCTGACTTGTTTGTTTTTGAAACATGTATCAGGGACCCTGACTACTTGTAGATGAGCCTTTGGATGACCAGTAAACTACCTCAATATGACCAGAAGCTTCAAAGAAACTGTCTACAGAGGCATAGTTTGAGTTAATCAAGTCTTAGAGATAGATTTTTTTTTAATTATAGTTTTTTATTTACAAGATATATGCATGGGTAATTTTTCAGCATTGACAATTGTAAAACCCTTTGTTCCAATTTTTCCCTTCCTTCCCCCCACCCCCTCCCCCAGATGGCAGGTTGACCAATAAATGTTAAACATGCTAAAGCATAAGTTAAATACAATATATGTATACATGTCCATACAGTTATTTTGCTGTACAAAAATAATTGGATTTTGAAATAGTGTACAATTAACCTGTGAAGGAAATAAAAAATGCAGGCAGACAAAAATAGAGGGATTGGGAATTCTATGTAGTGGTTCATAGTCATCTCCCAGAGTTCTTTCCCTGGGTGTAGCTGGTTCAATTCATTACTGCTCTATTGAAACTGATTTGGTTCATCTTATTCCTGAAAAGGGCCACATCCATCAGAATTGATCATTCTATAGTATTGTTGTTGAAGTATACAATGATTAGAGATAGATTTTTTACCTTTTAGGGGAAATTAGCTTCATTTTGTTGGGGGAGTGAGTAAGTAGGGGACAAGAGAGGTATGCTCGTAGATATTAGTTTTATTAGAGACTTTGTGAAATATATAAGGTCATGAAGAAGGTAGGATTTTCAGTAAGTGGAGGTTCAAGAGGTAATTCTGATTGGGTAAAATCATACTAACTACTAAACTTAAGCTAATGATAATAGCCAGAAGGAATGTGGTCTTTCAGTAGCATTCCATAATAGGTATATGAGTCATATAAGTGCCAGGGTGATAGCAATACTTTTTTGGATCTAGTTGTTTTTACTCAATGGGATTACATCAGTGCCCAGCAAAGACAAATGGTAGTTAAATGGATATGATATTTAAGGATGAGTAGTAATAAAAATAAAGATTTAAATGCTTTTAGACCTAAAATTTTAGGAAGTAAATAAAGGGGAAATATAATAGTTCCTTATCATCATTGTTATTTGGACTTGGAAGAAATCTAATTCTACAGAATGATACAGAATGATTTCCGAAGTCTTGATTTTTAAAGTAAGAGATCTTAGACATGTATATCTCTACTTGGCTGTCATCAAAGGAAGTCAAGATTGTATTGTTTCATAGTTGTTAACAATTAAAACACAGTATCTTAATCTAATTGAGTAAAGACTAGAAAAAACATAAAGTTAAATCCCAGGTTCCAAAAATATCTTAAAGCAAATTACATATTTACATAAAACAGTGATTATTTGCTTTATATAGAACCAATGAGATGTGTAAAGTTGTCTTTTATGAATTATAATTTTCCATAATTGCCAGAACATTGTTTTATTATTGGAGTAGAATAAAAAGTCAATTCCTTTATTGTAAATATACTAGAGATAGATATTCCAAATACAAACTAAAATTTGCTTTGAGAAAAGTTAAAGTTAATGGAACAGAAAGCATTCAAGTGTCCTTGGAATAAAAGCCCCAAGTAAAAACATCATTTTTCTTTCATGAATATTTTCTCTTCTTGAGTTCTTTTACTGCGTCCTGCTTTCACACTTTCCCTTCCTTAAGGACCTATGCTGTGGACATAGTATTTCTGACTACAGATTATATTGGGCTCTTTTTAGGCTTTTGAAACTACTATATAGATAAGTGAAGCTATAGGAGTTCTTTATCCATATTAAGAACAGAATGCTTTTCTTGTTTTCAGTTATATTTTAAAGATCTATAATTCAGAATTATACCTCACAACTACTGTAAATATTTGGATCATTATTTAATTTGAGAAAAAGAAAATAAGACTCACTAAACAAACTAAACAAAAGATATTGACTTTTCAAAGCAAACAACACGTTGCCTAATGTTTTATAATGGGAAGGGTAACATTTTAAAGTTTGTAAAGGACTTTGCAAATTTCACACTCAATTATTGGAATCTTTACAAACTGTTAAGTCATTAGAGTTGATAGAGACAATAATTATCTAATTTAGCATGGTTCAGTATCACTGATCTGATCTTACAAGGAGATGTTTTGGGCCAGAACCTGAAACAAGGTACTAAGTAGAACTGATAATGCTTGTGTTCACACCTTTAGAGAGCTCATATAAGCAAGAAGTATTTAAGTACTCATTGGAATTCAAAAGTATGGAAGATTCACAAAGTTAACTGTGTAACTTTGTGAATTCACACCTCCCTTGAAGCTCTTAGGGCCAGAGAGCACTCTGGGAAGAAACCCATAATCCCTCTCTCTTGCATCCTACAATCTCTCTCTCTCTCTCTCTCTCTCTCTCTCTCTCTCTCTCTCTCTCTTGATTGAAAGCCAGAAGCCCTCTCTCAGAGGCAAAAGAGATTCATCTTTGTGCTAGCTGGGCTGAAGGACAAACCTTTGGATTTGGAGGCATTCAGAGGGAGCTCTTGGAACCAAGCAGAGAGATAGGCCTCTAAGCTAACCGGGCTATATTGGAGGCAATAAAAGATCTGAACTTTTAACACCTGGCTGCATTTGGATGATTATTACTTTTGACTGAAACTAAGGCTGCCTCCAGAAAAACCTCCCTGAGAAACCTGCTCTCTCCAGAGAGAACCATTATTATATTATTTTAAAAGAAGAAAATCACCACACTCAACCCTCATAATAATTATATAGAATAAGTAGTAGAGGCATTATTATCAATGTTATAGATGAAAAAACTGAGGCTTGAGTGATGTAATTTCCTTGTGTTAAGAGATAGCATTCAACTTCAGCTCTTCCCAATTCCACATCAATGAATGAAGAATTTATTACTCATTTTATATGCAAATACAGTATTAAATGCTAGAGACACAAATAGAAAAGTCAGAGGTCTATTCTCAAGAAACTCACATTCTAATGAGTAAGACAATATATATAGGAGCTTTCAATGGCAAATCAGAGAGGGAGAGAGAGAGGAAGAAGGAGAGTTGGCTTGTAGCTGAAGAGTTTTTAGGATGTTCCTTAGGATGAAATGTCAAAGTAAATGGTAATGCAACTTCTTTAATGGTATTTCTGCTGATAAAAGTTTCTGATGTTGAAATATTTGATAGTGCCAAGAACTTAGGTGAGAATAACTTTCTTTTGTGTGAAAGGGCTTCAAAAAATGTATCATCTTTTCTAGAATGCTTTACATATCATATTGATTTTCATAGAGATTTTTACATAAATTCTATTGTAATCCTTTTAGAATCAGGGTGCCAAGATATTGATGTGAATGAAAAAGCATTGATTAAGCATTTACTATGTGTCAAACAATAGGGGCACAAATAGAATAAGAAGAGAGTTCCTTAATTCAAATAATTCATAGTTTAATTGAGGTTACAAAACAGAACAATAGCAATGATTAAAAAAATAGAGCTTAAAGATTTCTAAAATTCTTTATAGATATCATCTCATTTGATCCTCATAAAGACTATTATTATCACCGTATTACAGATGAGGAGAAATGTTTAGAGACTTTCTTTGAGTCACTTTATTAGTTAATTACTAGTAAATTCAGGTCTTTCTGACTCCAAGTACAACATTCCATCCATTCCATCACTTAATTGTCTAGCTTCACATATTCTATAGAGAGCTTAAGGTTTGCAAAGTACCTAAGAGAAAAGTACTATTGTTATCCCCATTTTTCAGAAGAGAAAATTGAGACTAAAATTTAGTGAATTGTATACAGTCACACAGCTAGTGCCTGAGGCAGTATTTGAATTTCCTGATTTCAAGTCTAGTGCATATCTATTGTACATCTTACAGATGAGGTCTAGATGGATTGCAGTCAGGAAGACATAGATATCCTTTTTGTTAATGCCTCAAGGAGAATAGAAGAAAAACTCTGAAGTGGTCAGGGTCTATAAGGAAAGTTTCTTTGCTAGAATATCTTCTCTACTGCTCTAACCATTAAGATTCGTTGGAGCTAACAATATACTATTTTGAAATGCAAATATCTCAAGGCAAAGTTGAACTTTTGTCATTCATCTCTTATTTTGAATTATTATAATATGATAATCAGATTGCTTTCCTTTGATCTAGCACCAGACCCATTGAAAGAATATAAATGGTTTGTGTGTGTGTGTCTGATAAAAAAGATTTTCTTGAGACAAGTAAGAAATGTGTGTAATGCTAAAAGGGATAATTTTTGGCATAAAAGAGAACTTTTGCTAATGTAAACAGTCTTCTAGGAGATGTGTAATGGACACAAAAAAAGTGGTGTGAAAAGCTTCCCAGGATACTTGACTTACTTGGAAGTTTAGGGACTTAATATTATCCCACTTCCACTGAAAATAATAACTTGCTATGCTATTAAAATTGGGGGTTGTAATATTTGCCTATCATCCAATTTCTGTAGTCTTTGGGTCAAAATAAAAAAGTCTCCTCTTTATGGTTTCCAAATTTCAAATCTTTATACTAGTTTTGCAGGGATGGTAAATAGAATACTAAAAGGCTGTTGTGGGGGCAGAGCAATGGCCATCCATGTTTATTCATTGCTGGTGGCGATATCCTCTTTTTCTTTCCTGTTTGCTTCCTCTTTTCTCTTTCCCTTTCCTTTTCTTTTTTCTTCTTCTAGGGACCCAATGTTTTGTGTACTAGGTGGTTGCTCACATATGGGTTAAGCTAAGCTAAATTTTTTTTTTAACAGTATTTTATTTTTTCAAATACATGTAAAGATAGTTTTCAACATTAATTTTTGTAAAACTTTGTGTTCCAAATTTTTCTCCCTGCTTCCCTTATCTCTTCCCTCCTCAAGACAGCAAGCAATATGATATAGGTTAAATGTGTGCAATTCTTTTAAACATATTTTCATAGTTGTTGTCTTGTATAAGAAAAATCAGACTGAGAGAAAAAAAAAACACAAGAAACAAACAAACAAACAAAAAGGTGAACATACTATTCTTTGATCCACATTCAGTCTCCATAGTTCTCTCTCTGTGGATGATTGGCATTTTCCATTCCAAGTCTTGAAATTGCCTTGAATCATCACATTGTTGAGAAAAGCCAAGTCCATCACAGTTTATTATCACATAATCTTGTTGTTACTGTATCCGATGTTCTCCTCATTCTGTTAACTTCACTCAGCATCAGTTCATATAAGTCTTTCCAGACTTTTCTGAAATCAGTCTGCTTATCATTTCTTCTAGAACAATACTATTCCATTACCTTCATATATCATAATGTATTCAGCCATTCACCAACTGATGTACAATCACTCAATTTCCAGTTTCTTGACACTATGAAAAGGGCTGCTACAAATATTTTTGTATATCTGGGTCCTTTCCCTCTTTTGTTATCTCTTTGAGATATAGACTGAGTAACTGCCAGATAAGAATTGCACAGTTTTATAGTCCTTTGGGTATAATTCCAAATTGTCCTCCAGAATGGTTGGATCATTTCAAACTCCACTCAACAATGTATTAGTGTTTCAGTTTTTCCACATTCCCTCCAACATTTATCATCATTTTTTCCTGTCATTTTAGCCAATCTGAGAAATGTGAAAGGGTTCTTCAGAATTGTCTTAATTTGCATTTTTCTAATCTATAGTGATTTAGAACATTTTTTGGTGACTAGAAATTAATTTCTGCATCTGAAAATTATTTATCTCTTTTGACCATTTTCCAATTGAGGAATTACTTGTATTCTTATAAATTTGAGTCAATTTTCTATATATTTTAGAAATGAACCCTTTATCAAAAACACTGACTATAAAAATTTTTCCTAGCTTTCTGCTTCCCTTCTAATTTTGGCTACATTGTTTTATTTTTATTTCAAATTTCATAATTTTCTCTAGTTCCTTATCCATGGATCTGACAGGTAGATGAATCCCTTGCTATACTAATTTGCTTATAGTAACACCTTTTATATCTAAATCATGAACTCTAGACTAATCCCTTGCTATACTAATTTGCTTATAATAACACCCCTTATGTTTAAATCATGAACCCATTTCAACATTATCTTGGTATAGAGTGTTAGATATTGGTCAATGGCTAGGCTAATTCTTTAAAGGAGTGAGGGAGTCATTAGCTCAATTGGCTATTTGGGGTATAAACAGTTTTCACATGAGAAGAATAGTTGTAGGAAGTTTTATGCCTTTATGAATATCTTCTGGATTTATGGTGATTTCAAAAAGAAAGAGTAAGTTTGTTTTATATATATATATATTTAAACTTTAGACACTTTAAAAAAAATTTACTATCAGAGTTGGTTTTAGTTGAATTTGATGATCAGCAGTGTATTATTTCACTTTTTAAGCTTCAAATCTGAATTGATGGCATTACATATTTGGCCCATAATACTATATGACCTAAAAGCTAGCTTACTATTATGTAATGATGGCGTATTTAAAATCAGCCGGAGTCAGGAACTCAGGCTAAGGGAAAAATCCTCAATCTCTATTGAAGTGAAGAGATGAACAAGGATTGCGATAGCAATATGGGCAGCTGCGACAGGAAGCCAGCCAACAGAGAGGGATCTGAGCTGAAAGGTCATCGCAATGGCAAAGGCAAGCAGTCTCTCCTCCCCTTCCTTTTCCACTCTCCTGCCTCCACCCACCAAAATCATCATTTCCTATACAACACATCAGGACTTGCACAAAAAGTGGGTGGGGGCCATTCTTTCTCCAAGCTTATATATTAATAGAATATGGTCCAATTACTATTTAGCCTCATGTGCTTGGGACCTCTGTGCATCAACTCAAGCCTCAGCCCTTTACACTATTATACTACAAACTTCTTTGTATTTTATTTTTTCCTCAGTGCCCAGGACAGTGTTCTATTACAGTAAGATCTTACTATTACAGTACTGATTTAAACTTCAGATATGGTTTGGCAAGTTTCATGTTCATTCTAGGTAATAATGATAGAAAAGAATTAAGAAACTAAAAAGCCCATACAGGAGAGTTATCAGGAAGGTGATGAGTACCAATATGATATCAAAAAAAGATTTATAAAAAGATTATGAATTTTTAGCATGGAGAAGGAAATACCTAGTAGGATATGAAACCTATCTTTGGTAACTTGAAAGGTTGCCACATGAAAAAGAATTTTTCTTGTTTTGCTTTGTCTTAGAACGAAAATGGTAGCAGGAAATTGAAGAAAGGCAGATTTCAATTCAAAATGAGGATATTTTCCCCAAAAGTAAGAACTACCAAAAAATGAAAAGGCTACCTTTTTAAGATAGTTCAATGCTTCTTAGTAGAAGTCTCCAACTAAGGGCTGGATAAGCATTTCCTATGTATATTGTAATAGAGATTATTCATTAGTTCATAAGATATGAATTGGACTAGAAGGCTTCTAAAGTTCCTTCTAATACTGAGATTTTTAAATTTTTTATGAATTGAATGGAATTAACTGTTGAAATAGATGCTTGCAATGATATGCAAAGAAGTATAAAGCAAAGCATTTTCTTCTCAAGGGGCTTTAAAATTGTTAAATAAAAATTAAAAGCATTGTATTTGGAGATATGACTTTAGTTTGAATCTTGGTACTTATGACATGATCTCAGACAATTCACTTTGTCTCTTGGAGCCCAAATTTGTTACTATAAAATGGAGCAGTTGAATGAGATAATCTCTAAAGCTCCTTCTAGCTCTAAATACTTATGACCTTAAAAAAAAAAAAGATTTGAATTATAGTACAAAACAATAAAGGAGACATCACAAGGCAGTACATAATTAATTACAAAATAAATTGTACAGAGAACAATTGCTATAGAAGTTTTTGCCCTAGTAATTTTGATTATTGCTGATTAGTGAATCTATTCTAATGAAGCCAAGGTCATAAGTTTGAGCTCTAAATAGGTGATTTAGGTTTTCTGTGTTCTGTGGTTTCAGACCCTTTACCCACATCAAATGTGTTCTTTGGTCTAAAGCTGCATCAGATGGGGAAATCAGATGGGGATAAAATGATAAAAGTGAATCAACTCTACTCAAAAACAAAACAAAGCAAAATTAAACTAATTCCAGTATGTCCTTTTTTAATCATGTGTCCATGGCATGATTTTTATATTTTAAAAAATTATATTCATTACTTTAAATCCCAGTTCTCATGCCACTTTTTTCAAAAAACTTTCTTTGATTTCTCTTTTGATTAATAAGTATTTTCCTAATTAAGCCTTATAGAACTTTTTTGGGGGACATATAAAACATCTTAAAACATTAATTGTATAACTTAGTGTATTAGAATTATTCATGTTTATCCCTTCCTACTATAAAACATAATTCTAAAAGATCTCTTACCAGATTGTAAGGTACTCATGGTCCTATCTATGTTTCATATCTTAATTATAGCATAGTATTCTTCCTACAGTTAGCACTTAATAAGTGAATGAATAGCTAATAGGAAAGTATTTTATAGCAATTACATGTTAATATTACTTGCTGTGGTTAATAGATGTGTTCCTCTGATGCATTGTTGGTGGAGTTGTGAATGGATCCAACCCTTCTGGAGAGCAATTGGGAATTATATTCAAAAATTTGTCAAACTGTGCATACCTTTTGATCCAGCTAATATTACTACTGGGCTTATATCCCAAAGAGATCTTAAGGGAGGGAAAGGGATCTGTATGTGCCAAAATGTTTGTGACAGCCCTTTTTGAAGTGGCTAGAAACTGGAACTTCAATGGATGCCCATCAATTAGAGAATGGTTGGGTAAATTGTGGTATATGAATGTTATGCAATATTATTGTTCTGTAAGAAATGACCAGCAGGAAGAATACAGAGAGAGTTGAAGAGATTTACATGAACTGATGCTAAGTGAAATGAGCAGAACCAGGAGATCATTATACACTTCAACAACAATATTGTATGAGGATGTATTCTGATGGAAGTGGATTTCTTTGACAAAGAGAAGATCCAATTCAGTTCCAACTGATCAATGATGGACAGAATCAGCTATACCCAGAGAAGGAACACTGGGAAATGAATGTGGACTACTTGCATTTTTGTTTTTCTTCCCAGGTTATTTTTACTTTCAGAATCCAATTTTTCTTGTGTAACAAGATTACTGTACAGATCCGCACACATATATTGTATCTAAGATATACTTTAACATGTTTAACATGTATAAGATTGCCTGCCATCTAGGGGAGGAGGTGGAGGGAGGGAAGGGAAAAGTTGAAACAGAAGTGAGTGCAAGGGACAATGTTGTAAAAATTACCCATACATATGTTCTATCAATAAAAAGTTATAATTCAAAAAAAAGATGTATTCCTGAATAGTCACATATAAATAGGCATTTTAATAAATAGAATTATATTTTAACTGCCCAGATGAGCTGTGGTGGGCAACTATATGATGAGAAGAGTCTTTTGTAATATAAAGCATTCTTTTATTTTAAAAAAATACATCCTAAATTTTGTATTTTTTATATTTCAGGATTTCTCTAAAATAAAAGAATATATTACTTGTATTTCTCTGCAAAAAAGCTCAGAATTATTTCACATTTATCCTGATATATTTTGTATTTTCCAGAGGTATATAGAAATATGAAAACATTTGTAATTCAATTCATGATCTATTTTTTCTTTTGAATTTAACATTTTTAAAATGCAAAATAAAAGAATCATGGGGCTCATGATAGGAACTAGATCTGTGATTTCTTTGGATTTTTCATGCTCACTTCCAATGAAAGATATTAACTTCTCTGAAATTTGTAATTTCAGAAGTTTGCCTTGTCCAGTGTCACATGGCCTGTATGGATCAGAAGCAGGACTTGAAACTAAGCCTTTTATGTTTCTAAGACGCTCTCAAAATAAAAAGAATAATGGTAAATATTTTTAAGAGCCTATCTATCTTCTTCAGGTTACTGAGTCCCTTCTTAATTCTTATTTTTTTTTTCATTAAGGACTATCATTTTTGTTTTTCTATTATATGTTTTGAGTTCTCTAAATTACAATCCTATAATTGTATGCAATTTCTAAAAATATTTTATGCCTTGAATGGTAATTCAAAACCTTTACTTCATTTTCCTTTTTTTCTACTTTTCTTCCTTTCTAATTTTTCTGACCATTGTACCCCACTATTATTCTTTTTTTGTACTATTTCTATCCATTGCCTTGTCTCCATTTTCTTAACCTCTTTCTTCAATATTTTTTCTCCACAATAGAATCATAGGATTTTAGCATTTTCGGTTCATTTGGTCCAACCAACTCATTTTACAAAAGAAGAAAATAGAGGAACATAAAAGTTAAGTGAGTTACCCAATGTCACTCAAATTGGTTGGCGGCTAAGTGATTTTAGAACACAGGTCTTCTGATTAATAGTCCAATAGATAAAAATGCCTCATTACTATACTAAACTGTTATCCAGAATTTTTATACTTGGTAATTGACATATTCAATGACATTCTAGGATTATAAAAATCTTTTGATAGTGGGTGTCGAGCTTTAAGTAACTTAAAAGGTTGGGATAGGAAAAGTTTCTCTGATACAACTTTTCTTCTCACAACACAAGAGAGCTTTATTTAAAAGAGGACAAATATGTTTCTGGTCCATCATAGGCTTAATTTTCCCTAAGGCAACCTCCTGGTTATCTAGGCATATTAAAAAGTCCATCCTATGCAGAGTCTGGCTGCTCAGATTTAGTGGATGCCTAAGTTACCAAACTCTAATGACATATTGACTGGATTTATTTCCAGATGGATATGAAGAACTGAAAGGTGGGGAGGGCAGGGAGAAGACATGACATCTAAAGGCACCATTATATCTTTGTGCTGTGTTAGGGCAAAGTAAAACTGCTTTGTTAAATCTTTATTGACTTACCAATGCTTCACTTTCCCAACACTGAACCTGAATTAAGAGGGTCAAGACTCCTCAGAGTCTATGGATACCTCCACTGGATATCATTCATTTCAACTTCCTCATTTACAGATTTTGAGAAAACAGATCTTCAGAGATTGTTACTTGCCTATGTTCACACAGATGATATGTGGCAGAATTTGAACCAAGTTCTTTTGATTACAAATACAGCACTATTTAAAAAAAAATGCTATAATGACATCTAAACAAATCAATCAACCAATATTTACTGAATGCCTATTATATACACATCACTGCTAAAATAAAAAAAAAAAAAAGTCTTAGATTTGCATGAAAAGTGATCAGCACCATGGCCAGCAATTACAGTGAAATGGAAAATGATTTAAGGTAGAGAGGGCAGAGAATAGTAGTGAAAGTGCCCGCTGTATCCAGAGTCATCTCCAGTCATCCTGATCTATATCTGGCCACTAGACCCAGATGGCTCTAGAGGAGAAAATTATATTTGTGTCTTTGCACAGCCCTTTCTCATTTAAATCCAATTCAACTACATATCATGGTATCATCTTCTTAAAGTGTCACAATACTATATACAAACTATGAAATTATGTGATGAAATACTATTTTAGGACTATGTCAATGATAGGCTTGAAGAACAGTTAGATTAATTAAATAATCAAAGCATGAAGTAATGCGGGCTTGCCACCATGACATGAAAATAGAAAGGAAGAGAGAAATTTTGGAAAGAATACATTTAAAATTTGGTATTTATTTGGATGCATATCTGAGAGAGAAGTAAAATCTGAGTCTAAGTATTTGATACTAGGCAGTTGGGATAATGGTACCATTAATAGAAATAAAAAACAAAAAACAGGAGGGGCAATTGATTTTGGTAGAAAGATAATAAATGTGATTGAATTTAAGGTCATGATGGAACATTTAAAAAGAACTATTTAATAGATAGTTCTATGTAACTGCAAAAAGTCCCTGTCAGTCAGTCAACAAGCCTTTGGTATATGGCTACAAACTTAAGACAAAAACAAAAAAAAAAAAAAAAAAACTGTTACTGCTTTCAAGCAGTTTGTAGTCTAATGGCAAAGAGAACATACAAACATCCATGTACAAATAATATATGTGTGTGCATACATATGTATGGGGCAGCTAAGTGGCATAGTACTTAGAGCACCAAGCCTAGAGTCAGGAAGATCTGACTTCAAATTCAGCCTTGGGCACTTACCAACTATGTAATCCTGGGCAAGTTATTGAATATTTTCTCAAGGTTGTCACATTCCAAGCCTGATGATTTTCAATTATGTAGGCAAATTTCTTTTCAGGGCTTCTAAATAAACAAAATTTAAATAAATATCAGTATAATTACCTTTTTGCTGAGATTACCTCCAATTTATTCTGTCTATATCTTATTTGTACATAGTTGTCATGTTGTCTCCTTCATTAGAATATTGAACATCTAAAGGACAAGAACTGTTTTTGCCTTTCTTTGTATTTCCAGGGGTTAATACCAATGGTGCTTCAATGGTGCTTAATGAAATTTTGTTAAATTAATAATTATACTGTTAAATTCATATTATTAGGCAATTATTTAAATATAGTTAATATATGTATAGTATACGCATATAAATATGTAAGATGGAGTGTGGAATAAGGTCTGATGGACAAAGATAAGGTCTTGGATTAGAAAGACCTGTATCCAAATTCTTTTACTGACATATGGGTAAGTCACTGAGCCTCTCATTGTCCTAGGAACTCTCTAAGATTTTAAGTTGCAAAGCAGGTGCTGATATTTGTATTAGGAGTTTTCCCAATGAATGTTCCCTGTATCAGTGAAACCACAGGCCCAGTTCAAAAAAACAAAACATGAGTGAGGTTGTATGGATGTATTCAGATGTGTGCTCATGTGCATGCATGTACATTCCCAGAGAATATTTTATTAGTCAGATCATTTCAATTTCTGCTTTTGTAGATAAGAACTTAATGTAAAAACTAGATTGCAAATCTAGTTTTTACTTGTAAAAAAAGGTTAGGTTATGCTGGCTGATGCCTATAATTCTAGCTATGTAGGATGGTAATGTATCACTTAATCTTGGGTGTTCTGAGCTTCAATAGGCTATGCTGATCTTTTATCTGTTTGACATTAAAATAATGAAATCATGGGAGTTGGGTAGAGGAGAGGAGTATAGACCAGGTTGTCCAAGAATCAAGCAGCCTAGGTTTGAAGGAAAATAGTTCAAAATTCCTGTGTTGATCAGTTTGGGATCAGTAGTTCCTGTAGTTCCAGCCTAGTAGATGTAAGGAGATGCAGTCTTTAAAATAAACAAGCAAATACAGAAGCTAGAGTTAGATCCATCTGTTCACTTAGGTTAGAGGTTTTATAACAGTTTGCTATATTTATCCAATTCAGGATTTCTAATTAAAAAATTTTCCATATGAATTGTTATGAACTGTTGCTATGAGGACCTATTTGGAAATTCCAAATTAAATTTATTGAAGTTTTATATTGTATGCTCTAGTTCATATAATTTGAACTAGAAGAATCTGTGTTTCAAGTACCTTCTGTCTATATATTTGCTTTCATCTTGAATATTTTAGCAATTTATCTTTCTTTCAGGCTTTTGTGGTTACTCTTCAATACATTTATTTCTTATAGTAGTACTCAGCTAGACATACTTAAAACTAATTGCCTGAGTCTGGAGGTGAGCAGTTTCTCAATTCTATTTGTCCTTGTTCCAGTGAATGAATATGAGACTTGTTTTTTTATGACAGTCAACAGTTAGTAAGTTAACATGCATAGGATCTCTCAGATCTGTACTTTTTCTAGAACCTAAAATATAGTGAATTTTACAAGATAAGTATGTGTTAAAAAAAATAAACATAAAACCCCCCAAAACCTAAACAAGTTATTGAAAAACAGAAAGCAACCTAGGATTTTTTTTTTTTAATTAATTGACTAAATCACTACATATAGCCTTTAACTCATTCTGAAATTCATTTCTTATCAAATCTTCTAGTAGTGTGTGCCATATTTTATACTCAATATAGTACTTGGAACTCAACAATTTAAATTAGATCCCCCCCCCCCAAGGAATAGGATAAATATTTTTAAAAGCTGAAAATAACTTTTTATACTTTATATTAAAATGTGCCAAGAAACATAAATCCAGGCAGCTCAACATTTTAGCAGTGACAGATAATATTTGTCCCATCAGAATTTACTGTTAAAGGATTCCTTTATTCAAGCTGTAACATTTGGGGTCAGTCAATCAGAAAAAATTATGTGTTTTCCATAGTGCAAGACACATTAGGGATTAAAAAAAAAAATGGAGCTCACTGTCCTTAAAGGTCTTACAATCTAAATTAGTCGATAATTATTTTGAGACTATTCCAATATTCTAATTGATATATGATTTAATCAATATTAATATTTACCCCATTACTATAAATTACAACCTAGATATATCTATACAAATCCTGTTTAGTCATCTAATCTTTTGTTTTTTACCCTGTATGCCCTCTCTGTTTTCCTATGACTATCCTATAGTTGTTTTACTCAGAATGAGGAGGTCTTTCTTTTTTTCTTTTTGTTATCACAAGTATACAAATGAAACATAAAGGCTCTCCATTGTTTATTCTTTATGTTTATCTTATGATCAGTCCCTTGTTCTGTTCACAAAATTTTTATAACATCCTTTATAGCAGAGGTAGTACAAAAGCTTGGCACATTCAGCTTGCAAAACTCCCTCGTGGGTAAAATCAGATTAAAGTATAACTGGATAATGTTTAACAAAGTAAATAAAATCACAATATTACAAAGACAATGTTAATTTGTGTTTTTCTGAATCAATATGCCTTGATAAAAATGAACTGGTCCATACTAGTCCCAATCACACAGTGCTACAGTAATAAAGTGTAATAAAAAATAGTAATAAAGTGTGTTTGTTGTCAAGGAGTTCATGGTCTAGTAGAGGAAACAATGTACAAAAAAACATGTACAGACGAGATATACACAGGAGATAATTTCAGAGGGGGGTGATTAACATTAAGTAAGAATCAAGAAAAGCTTCTTATAGAAGGTGAGATTTTTATCTGAAACTTGAATGAGACCATGCAAGCCAGATGATGTTGATGAGGAAGGAGAAAGTTCCAGGCATAAAGAATAGCCAGTGAGAATGCATGGAGAGGTTGAGTGTCTTGTTCGAGACACAACAAGGACTCCACATCTTTAGATCAATGTTTAAAGGGGAAAAAGGGATTACAAAACTGGAAAGGTAGGAATAGACCAGATTGGGAAGAGCTTTAAAAGCCAAACACAGAATTTTATATTTTATTCTAAAAGTGATAGTCAAAGAAGCTTATTGAAGAATGGTGTGACATGGTCAGATCTGAGTTTTTAAAAGTTTAGTTTGATAACCAAGTAAAGCAGACATGTCAAACTCAAAGTTCTAAGTGTTACCTGAACCAGATTAAAATATAGTTGTAAAATGTTTAATAAAATAAAAATACTACATACATATTGTTAATTCAAGGCAAGGGCAATAAATAAATAAATATAGTGTTACTCTGGGCAAGTCACTTTACCTCTCATATGTCTAAACAATTTTCATAAATTGTAGAGAAGATGCTAACTTGTAGTGATAGAAGGAATTTCTTCATCTGGAAGTTTCCAATGAGGGCATATTTCCAGTTTGTTTCCCTACTCCCTATAAAATTAGTGTAATCATTATTTAGTTTTTTTTTCTTTAAGGTGTTTTTCCCTTTTTTCTCATTTCTTGTTATTTATTTAAAAAGATCAGGAGTAAGATAAGGTAACTGTGTATCTCATCTTTTTTTTAATTATTATGATTCTTTCTTGCTTTTTATTAATGGTCTGACAGACAACTGACTCCAGGATAAATATTACATCAATAACAAGTCTTTTCCTATCTATTAAAATTTAATCTATTATGTTTTCATTATAAATTATTTGGTATTCACCACGACTAGGGCTTATCAACTATTTTTTGAGAGTGTTCGTGATAGAAAGGAATAAAACCTGCTTGTAATCTATAGGTATTTGTCTTTTCTCATTACTTTTTCCTAAACTATATTTTTCTTTCTAGTCTCTCCTATTTCTGTATTTGTACTGAAGTCATTCAGAGTGCATGTTAATTTAATTTGAAGAGTCTTACTGAATTCTTCATAAAATTTCTCTACTTTTTCATTGTTAGGAATCAATGTTGGTGAATAAGCTGCAATTATTTTTATGGTGGGCTTAATGCAAATACTTATCATGAGTATTGCTATGCAAGATGACTAGATATCCAATACATTAATGTTTATTTTTAATTTTTTATATTTTCAGGTTTTGTATATTATTTTTACATTATAAACACAAAATACTCTTACCTTGTTAAAAATCTCTTTAATAAAGTAAAAAAATAGGAGATATAATAACAATATAGGAGATATAATATAATAATAATAATAACATTGACCTCATTTAAAGTTCATTCAGCATTTCACATCTGTAGCATCCCCCTATCCTTTAAAAAAATTTATATTAATCTATTTTCTCCCCTGCTCTGTTGAGGGAAAAGAAAAGAACTTGTAAAAACTATACATAGTCAAGCAAAACAAATTCCTTCAAAGCTGTATATACATGCAAAAAATGTCTCATTTTGTACCTTAAATCCATCACTTTTCTGTAATACATAGCACATTTTATCATCAACTATTTGGAAACATGAATGGTCATTTTATTGATCATAAGTGTTATAGCTTTCAAAATTGTTTTTTACAATGTTGTAGAATTGATCTGCTTCTATTCATTTAATTTTTGTTATTGTTGTTTATAAAAGTCCTCATTTAAGTCTTTCCAAGTGTTTTTCAAATGATCTATTTCTTCAGTTTTGTTTGTTTTTTTTATACACAATAGTATTTTCTCACACTCAATTGTTGGACATCTTAGTTTCCAGTTTTTTTCTACTATGAAATTATCTGTTAAAATTATTTTTGTATATAACTTTTGTACATTTTGATCCTCAAAGGCTTTTCCTCTTTCTTTAATTTCTTTTGGGAATCGGTCTAGCAGCAGAGAAATAATATTTTCATATCTGATAAAATCAACTTTGCCCAGTCTTGTGTTTGCTCCACATGTCATCTATAGATCAGCTACAATTTTCTACTTGCTTTTTCTTTCATTTGTGGTAAGCACAGCAAGACTGAAAAGATTCAGCTCTTCCAATAGTACGTCACTTGGACAAGAATCTTATCTTTAGAATACCAACAGTTAAGGAAAAGTTTATAAATAATCTAAAAAACTGTTTGACCTTAGTACCTCATGGCTTCTTTTCCTCCATTGTGCCACTATCATTACAGAAATAGAAGGGAGTTAAATGGACAGTAATTTTGTATTTTTTCTATGTTTCATGAAAATTGCCCTGACCAAAAAATTTCTCACCAAGTGGTTTGTCTACTAACACTGAATTTGGTTGTAAAGCAGACTCAGTCTGTTGCCAGAGCCATAGCAAAAGAGTGGCAGAGCCAGCCAGAGTTTATATTCCCTTGAAAATGCCTTCAGGAAGCTAGGAACATCATGATGACACAATGAAATACTGGAGCAAGTTTTTATGGAAGTAATATATAAAAAAGGAGTAATGATACTCATACCATAGTTCAAATGAGATATTTATAGTTTTTTTTTTTTACAAACTTTAAGGTTTTGTATAAATGTCAGTTACTATTAATAACTGTAATACATGTTGGTGGAGTTGTGAACGAATCCAACCATTCTGGAGAGCAATCTGGAATTATGCCCAAAAAATTATCAAACTGTGCATACCCTTTGATCCAGCAGTGTTACTTCTGGGCTTATATCCAAAAGACATACTAAAGAAGGGGAAGGGACCTGTAGGTGCCAAAATGTTTGTGGCAGCCCTGTTTGTAATGGCTAGAAACTGGAAATTGAATGGATGCCCATCAATTGGAAAATGGCTGGGTAAATTGTGGTATATGAATGTTATGGAATATTATTGTTCTGTAAGAAATGACCAGCAGGATGAATACAGAGAGGCTTGGAGAGACTTACATGAACTGATGCTAAGTGAAATGAGCAGAATCAGGAGATCATTATACACTTCAACAACGATATTGTATGAGGCTGTATTCTGATGGAAGTGGATTTCTTTGACAAAGAGACCTAACTCAGTTTCAATTGATAAATGATGGACAGAAGCAGCTACATCCAAAGAAAGAACACTGGGATATGAATGTGAACTATTTGCATTTTTGTTTTTCTTCCCGGGTTATTTTTCCCTTCTGAATCCAATTCTCCTTGTGCAACAAGAGAACTGTTCAGTTCTGCAAACATATATTGTATCTAGGATATACTGCAACATATCTAACATATATATGACTGCTTGCCATCTAGGGGAGGGGAAAAATCGGAACAGAAGTGAGTGCAAGGGATAACGTTGTAAAAAAAATTACCCTGGCATGGATTCTGTCAATATAAAGTTATTATAAAATATATAAGAAAAAAGAAAAAAAATAACTGTAATACACATGCACTACTCTTCTGTCTAGCCCTGTGCTATACACAATATAACTACTTAATAAATGAGGATAAAAAGAACAAAAAAAAAAAAAAAAGGCAAGCAAGCAAACCAGGTATCCCAGAATATGTCATTTATTCTCAAGAAGTAGTTTGTGCATTAAGATTAAATTTGGTCAATATAAATCAGATTAGCAGCTTTAGCAGTTAAAAAGATTAGCCTTTTTATAAAAGATATTTACTTTATTAGGTTATAATGTCAAGAACATTAGGGAACAGCAAATTCCCCCAAAAAGGAGTTTAACATAGCTAAAGGTGATTGGAAGTCTCAGCAATTTATTGAGTAGAGAGTTGCCTAATCAGTCCCGCCTCAGGGGAAATCTCTTTAGGTGAGTTGAGGTACGGAGATTGGATTGAAGTGGAGAGAATCCTGAGATTAGGAAACCCATTAGTAGGCTTTTGTAATAGTCTAGACTTGAGATAATGATCACTTGAAGTAGAGTGGTGAAAGTGTGTGGGGAATCTAGGACAAATTTGAGAACTGTTATGGTGGTAGAAATGATAAGATTTGGCAATTGAATGGATATATGGAGTGACAAATAGTCAAGAATGACACTGAAGTCACCTCATCTATGACTGAAAGCATAGTGGTACCCTTGACAATAGAGAGAAGTATGAGAAAATGTTGGACACAGGGGCTAATGGATTCTATAGTGGACATTTTGAATGTGAGAAATTTATGTAACATCCAATTTGAAATGATTATTAGGCAGTTTATAATTGGAAACCATACCTTGTAAGAGAAATCAGAGCTAGAAATTTTTTCCTCCCTTAAACTTTAGACTTTTTTCTGATTTGGGGAACATGATTTATTCTCATTGCATAACTAAGTAAAAGCAATAATAAGTTATGTTACAAAGGGGTTCTAATGAGGTACTGATAAGGGACTACAAGTCATGAAAGGTGGGGAGTCTCCTGGAATTAATTCTCATACCATTTCTCACATTCTCAAACCATTTCCATGTCAAGGAGCAAAGTTTTATTATGATGCTTAGCAAGCTGGCAAAATTCCTAATGAATTTGAAGTTAACAAGAGGAGAAGTGGGATCTTTTATGAGAAAAAACACAGAGCAGGGTGTGCCAACTATGCTAATTGTGTATGAGAATAATTCATCTGGAACCCAACTCTATCCCAATCAGTTTGATAGAATCATATCAATGTCTTCTTTATAAGGCCTGAAAACTGTGAACTGCAGGATTCTAAGTTTACTTGCTTAATTATAGTAACTTGACTAAAAGCCCTCCATCCTTGTTTTTCCTTGTCTTGGTGATGAAGTTCAGAATGGTACAGGTGACTCATCTACATAGAAAATCCCCCCAGATATTTTTGTACTTCCAGACCAATCTCTTGTCCAGTAGGAGTAGGTAACTTATGACCACTTTGGTCACTGATCATAAGTGCTTGTACTGTTGTGCTACAGTTCTCTTTTAATTGTCCTGACTCAGTTTACCTAATTGGTCCTGCCTCAGTTTCCTTAATTGTTCTGCCTCAATCCCCTTAGTTGCAACCCCTCTCCCTGGTTCATGAAGACTGATATAGCTCAGGGCTATTTGCTCTAAGGGTATAAATTGTTAATGTGTAAATTCAGAAAGGGGGAATCCAGACATTCTGTTTCTAGCCAGATACTTCAGTTTGTTAGAATTTATGGTCCTACCCCCCAACCTATCAGAACTGAATTAATGGTTCCTGCCTGGAGATTTCCGCTCACCAGAGTTTGGACTCCACCCCCCTCCCTTTGTCTAGATATTGTGTATAGATATGTCATGGAGAACTCACATTGGCTGCTGGATGCTGGATTCTTGGAGACGATAGTCTCATTCAGCCCTGGGACCAAACCATGGATCCATTTGGTCCCAGTAAATCTCTCCCTTTCAAATAAAATATTAAAAACTCTCTGATCTCTATCCTGTCTCAGTTTTTCCAGCATTACAGTATCATTTCTTCTTGCCCAATCTAAGGAGAAGCCTTTCCATCTTGTGTGGAAATATTTTTTGCTTCACCCAACTTGCAGCCCTGTTGACATATTTTGCTTATTTTAGCTTATGTATCATATATCAACTGATGGAATTATTCTGTATTTGGTATATCTGTTCTTGAATATCTGGACATCTAGCCTTATAAAAATAGGGCCCTGGAAGGAGGAGACATCTGATCCTGAGGAAGATCTGAGGTCCATTTCATTAGAAGGAACTATGGACTCTTTAATAACATACCATTGGCTCAGAGCTCTCCCTCAGTCTCTTTTATTTTAAGTGAGATAATTTTAATCACCATATGTATGTGACAGCAAATCAAGTAGAAATCATGATCATTTATTTATACAAGATTTATACAAATAGCCTTGGGAGTTGAGATATTAACCTTCAGATTATATAAAGTAACAGTGGGAGGAAATAGGATAACTCTGACAGTATATGATAATTTCTTCAGTACAAGATAATTCTACAGGGATAGTTTGCTCCCTACAAAGGCCCACTCAGACCTGTCAGGGACATGGTCGTTTGCTTTATTCCATTTACATCGACTGTTGATTTTATTTTATTTTATTTTTGTCTTTTCACCTGCTAGGCCCCAAACATTTATTAAGATACTTTTCTATGAAAACAAAACCAAAACCAAAGCATTATAATGGGTGTGATATAGTGAGAGGTGATATAAAAAGAATAAAATACCTTTGCTAGGGAAGAATTACAACTGAGATTTAGAATGGATCCCTTGTTGCTGGTACTGTTCCATGCATACCAAAGATCCACAAGAACCCTGTGTGGTAATGATAATGATGAAGCACCTAGGGAGAGCTGATGACAGAATTCTTTACTTTCCATTTTGAACTCTAAGTGATCTCATTTAGAATCACTTTTCTCTAAAGGGGTGAGTATATTGTAAAAGACTGATTTAGTACCTCTTTTTGAAAGCTGAAAAGTAAAATTCTCTTGACAGACTGCTTATTTTCCTTTCAAAGGGAAGCCCAAAAATCATTTTTCAAAATAAACCATTTAAAAGATGTTTAAAACAGTCAGCATAAGAAAAATCCCTTACTCTATTATTGAGGAAACCTTAAGGAGTGAGTATCGTTTTGCTATAAAATCACTTCAGTCACCTTAGTATGTATATTGAATAATATATAGCACCTGTATCATTCTTCTTTGGGCCTCCCAAAATAATTGGCCCAAATTTAAAGTTCTATGAGGGATCACAGCCATTCAAAATCATAGTTCATGAGTTCCCACTAATGTGTTTATTTTTTCTCTAGACATTTAGTTCAGGGGACATACCAAGTTGGATTGAGATGAAAGAGTTGGGCAGGTAATGGCCATAAAAGGAAAGACAATTAATGGAATAGCAAAGTAAAAGAGTAGTAGAACATTTGACTCCATAAACCTAGGACACACTTTCTGATAAATATACGGACCATTAGAGGGAGAGTGGTAACATGTGACCCACACATATGGCATTCATACACAAAGAACATTAATGTGTTCAGGGTACATATCTGGGAAGAAATAGGCTTCTGATTTTCCAGGCCTACTGATGATGTCTTCTGATGTTGTTATTACACTACAATTACTGGCCTAGCTTTCCACTGAGTATTATAGCTCTGCTAGTTGTGTTACTTCTCTGATTCCTGATATTCTTATGGGAGTTGAGTATGTGTGTGATCTCTGCTGGGTGTTGCACCTTACTCTCAACTTTTGGAGTTGATTCTTTTTCATGGACAGCTGCTGGCTATTTTAGTTTCAGTTTCCTAGGATTTAATGGCTATAACCTCTCCCTGATAAGAGTAGCCAGTCAGTTCTAGTCATAGTCCCTGTGCCCAATTAACAAAAGTCAAACAGAATGCTTACAAGTTAATATCAAGTCTTTTCTTTCAGGACTTAATGTCTAAGGGAAATCTCAGTCCTGTCTGTTAGCAATAACTAAGTTAGTATTAGATATTTCTAACAACTTTGGCTTAGTACATAAATGCATCTGATCAGAACAAAAGGCAAGCTAAAGAAGCAAAATCCATTGTTCTCCCTCAACCTAACTGGCATTCCTGCATTTACTATTGGTATCTATTAACTCGAAGACTTAAATGTTTTCATACTGTATTTTGGACAGTGGAAAACCTCATTGTCTTACTATATGCATTGTTAAAAAAAAATTCCTTGATCACTCCCAATAACCATAGAGACAATTATGATTCCAAAAATCCTTGCTCAGAATTCTATTTTAGTATAGGAAAAAAAAAGCAGCAATAAAACATTGTCCCCATGAATCCAGGGCACACTTGCCCATAAAAACATAAATCTTAATAAAAATAGCTAACATTTACATAACACCTATCATTTACTGTTATGCCACAGTTCTCTTTAACTGTCCTGACTCAGTTTCCCTGTACAAGTTTCCCTTGTCCCAGTTTCCTTAACTGTTCTGTCTCAATCTCTTTAGTTGTAAATCCCCCTCTGACCCAGTAAAACTAAGGATTATTGGCTCTCAGGTTATAAATTAGCAAAATAAACAAGAGAGTAGATTTCCTGACTCTTTTGTGTCCTCAAGGATTTACAATATCCCTTTAAAATATTCCAAGATAACCCACGATATCTTTACTTCTTTGTATTCAGACATCCTGTCTCTGGATTTTTTTAGGGTTTTATGGCTTCCCCTTCCTGATAGAAACTTTCCCTCCCTTCCTCTTCTTTGTCTCCAAAAAGGTACTTAAAGATTTGAGATTCTCCCATTCAGCACTGGATAACTCCAAATGAGAGTCTTGTCCAGTCAATCTTACTCTCCCATTAATAAAATATTAAAACTCTCTAATCTCTCTCCTGCCTCAGTTTCTCCAGCATTACATTACCAGGCATTGTATTAATCATTTTACAAATACTATGGAAAGATAAACACATGAGGGAAAATATGTGTTCAAAAAGTGCCTGTGGAGAGAACGTAAGTGGAGCACACATGTAAGAAAAGTGTGTGGCCAGGGTACATAGCATTCAGGAGCAAATTATAACTTCTGATGCCAAAGGATCACTAATGTCTCCTAGTAAATGTCATTGCCCTGTTCCCTACATATCTTAGCCAGATGTATGATCTCTAAATGTATGAGTAAATAGTCTCTGTAGGATGCTGTAATACCAAATATAACTCTGATGGATACATAGTCTTTACTAGGTGCTGCCTTGCTGTTAGACGCAGCTCTGTTGAACATGTAGCTCTTGTCTGAGAGACAGTACCCAATAGCTGCTGCCATGTATAGTCCTGCTGGACATTCAGCTGTGGAGTTTCTTTGCTTCTGGCATCAAGTGACACCCAATGATGCTTATTTGTTCTTAATTAGAAGAATAGACGCTGCCATAATATTTTAGTAATTTCTAGGAACTTTATTCCTATAGTGCTTTTAGATAAGTGATTACTCTTAAGTATAATAGTACCTTTTCCTAGGATTGTTGTGAGCCTCAAATGAGAAAAAAACTTTTAAAGTGCTTAGCATATAGCAGGTACTTAATAAATCTTTGCAGGTATCAAACTAGTGTCTTCTAAGTTTCTTTTTCTTTTTTTCCTTTATGGAGTAACCTGCCTGTTCTTTTCAAGAATGTTGATTGAGGATCTTTCTGTTCTCATCAAAAATTTTTTTTCCTCCACATATTAAGCTTATTAGTAAAAAAGGGGACCCCCAAACTTGGAAAATCCTGGAAGGAGAAAATCTTCAATTCTGTCTCAATAAGAGACTTTGCCCCATAGCTTTTTCCTTAAATGAATTTAAGTTCCAATTGCTTGAGGGGGGAATGATGTGGGAAAGATTAGTTTCTAGATTCCCATCCCCTCCTAGTGAATGTAATTACCCTTTGACTCACAAATCCTGGTCCCTGGTCCAATAGAAGATCCGGATCTGTCCCAGCCCCACCCGGATCTGAGCCAACTTTGGGGTTACACCCAAAAGCCCCTCAAGCTAAGTCTCCTATTATAAAAAGGCCCCGCTGGGAACTCCTCTTTGCAGAGATGCCAAACATGGTAGCCATGTGAGGACCCTCTGTCCTTTGGACCCTCTGTCCAGTTCCCTCCTTATCTCTATCTTCGCCTATACTTTAACCTTGCTTACCCAATAATAAACCTCTTTTATCAATCTAGCTCTCGGGCCAATAAATGCTTTTATTGGGAATGCGTGCTGCTACTAGACCCCATTTACCACCGTATCCTTGAGCTGAATCCAAGGGGGTTGCAGGGAAGCTTGACTCCCTGTACCCCAAACCTGCCAGTAGACCTCAACTAAACCCTAATTTCATTTAGGTACCCCAAATCTAGACCTCAACATTAGGACACAATATTATCTTCCCTCATAGATAATGCACTACGGCTTCTTCTTTTCTTTGGACTGTACTTCCTGGTTGCTAGGCTTGGGCAAAATACTTATTTTTGCATATCCTGATTTTATCAGGATATATGTGTATATTCTGATTTTAATCTCTGAAAATTAAATTTCACTAAATCATCATCTATGGAGATTTTAATCTCTGAAGATTAGATTTTACTAAATCATCATCTTCCATGTAGAGGATCAGGGACTTGGGAAGGCAAAGGGACAAAACTAAGTTCAAGGAGGCAAAATTATTATGTCTCCTACTTGTTTAACTATATTTATGGCCTAAAAGAGCTTTAAGCTCACCCTTATCAGTCTCCTAGGCCTCATGGAAAAATAGAGTAGGAAGAGCAACCAATGAGGATGTTCTTCTCTTTTCCTTCTATTTCTCTTCCAACTCTGAAATATTCTGAATTTACCTGATGAGGATAATACAGCCTCACCCAGAAGAGCATCTGCATTCCCTGGGAAATACTCGGTTCCCACACATTATGCATCTTTGGGATGCAAAACCTACATTCCCAGGGAAAGACTCTTTTCCCAAGTATGTTCCTTTCAGATGCAAAACCCAAATTGTTTTGTTTCTGTATAAGAGTAAGCCCTGAGAAAATGTCTCTTGGCAATTCTTTGACATTGCTCACTAAGAGAACATCTTGGTATCTCTCTCTTTAATAAAGTGCCTTTTCTTATCACAGCCCTCTGTGTAGCTGTGAACCCCGCCCTAACTTGGTGTTCTGGAGAACTAGGAGACCAAACCATTTTCCTGCCATGATCCATACCTCATCATACCTACCACTGATTATCTCAAAAGTTGCCCTTGTCATCATAAAAAAACTAAAGGCAAAGGCAAGTGTCTGATTTATCACTATACCTATCATCATGTAAATCAGGAGTTTGATTCCATTCACTCATAGCTAGAGACCCTGTGAGTATTATTTTTCTACAAGAAGAGATTTTAAAAGTTCATTTATCTTTCTTCATGCCATGAAGATATAGCTAGTTTAATTTAAGCTTCATGGCCACTTTTGGTGAGCTAAGATCCAATAATCCTTTAGCAAACAGTTATCTATTGGCAGAATGACTAGAGGAATTCTGGAAAATTAATAGATATCTGCCCTCTGTTCCATCAACCAATATTTTGGTTGCTCTATTTGTTGTGAGGAAACAAGTTTAAGTCCTAGTTAAAGAATATTCCTTAAATTTAATATTAAAAATTTCTGCTCTGATATAAGTTTGGCTATCCATGCGAGACAGGATGGGACCATGCCATTGCTAGAGTGTAGATTCACCAAGGATATATGTTGCAACTGCGTAGGAATTGCAACTGAACGAGATAAGGTGAGATCTTTCAAGACAGTTGTGAAAATCGAGTAAGGCTTCCATCTATTTCAAAGTTTGAGTAGACCTGAAGGACTTTAAGCATTAAGTCAAGGGCATACTTAAAGTGTCTCCTCCCTGCTATTCTCCTAAGGGCATACTTAAAGTCTCCTCCCTATTATCCCCCTAAGGGCATACTTAAGTCCCCTTCTTGTTATCCTCCCTATTTCAGCCAAATATGGGCAACTATGTATTTATTGGTCATGTTCAATTTCTTGGGTAGTTCCCACGTTTAGAATGTAAGATCCTCAGCCAATAAGGATGAAGGTCAGTGGTGGGAAGGGGAATTTGCATTAGGGATTAAAAGCGGCAACCCTGCCACCTATGGTGCTTCCTCCCTTTGATTGTGTGCTAGATTTGTGGGACGCCCGATTCTCCCAAGAATGTATAATAAACTTTGCTTTGCTTCCAGAGATCTCTCCAGTCTTTTTTTTATTAAATGGTTTCTGACCCCCACACAAATATCTGGTAAGAAGGAAGATTTTTCACTTTTCTTTTAAGATAAAATGAAAAATATCTCCATGCCCCTGGTTATCAATTACTTATGGAGAATTTTATACTCCAAATCAATTACAAAACTTCTCCTTTCTATTTGTTTCTCTGATGACCCAGAACAAATGACTTTACTTTTTGACTTTTGTTTCCTCATTTGTAAAATGAAATGGAATAGGATGTTAGTCAGTTGCAATGTAAGGAGGAGAAAGGGTCCTATTTAAAAGGTTCTAGCTAGTGACTGCTGGGCATAAAACCAGAAAATAGACAGGCACAGAAACATCAGTCAGCTAGGGCACTTAAGACTACATTGAAACAGAAGATTCCAGATATGAGATATTCCAGAAAAAGGCCAAGGTAGAAATCTTGGGATATGAAGTAAGAAGCTAGGTGATAGCTAGGGAAGAGGTAACTTCATAGGCAAAGAGAACAGTATAGGGGGAACAATAAGAGGTTTTCCTCAACTACAAGTAGTTCTATGGAGAAAAAAAAATGGATAATACCTGGTTTAAAATGAAGAAAGAAAGAGGCAGCTAGATAGTACAGAAGAGAGAGCACTGGGCTCAGCATCAGAAAGACTCATCTTCCTGAGTTCAAATGTGCCTAATATATTTGATAGCTGTGTGACCCTGGCCTAAAAGAGGTTTAAACTCATTCTTACCCAGTTTTCCTATGGTGAGCAACCAATGGGGAAGTTCTCTCTTTTTTTTCTATTTTCCCTTTCATCCAACTCTGAAATATTCTGAATCTACCTGTCACTGAGTATCACAAAAGTTGTCTTTGCCATAATAATAATAATAAATAACAAAAAACTAAAGTGGCCCAGTTTCCTTATCTATAAAATGAGCTGGAGAAGAAAATGGCAAACCATCCCAGTACTTTTGGCAAGAAAACCCCAAAAAGAATCATGAAGATTCAGACATAACCAAAAAATGACTAAACAAAAACAATGAAAAAAGAAATGGGGCTTAAGAATTGAAGAAATTTACATGGGGATAGTGACTATGTATAGTGTGTGTGTATATGTGTAATACAGATACAGAAAAAGTTACATCCATATGATGAATTAGTGATAGAAGGAAGAAAGAAGCTGAAATCTGCTTGGTTTCCTTTCATTCCTAGAGTGCCATTTCCTAACAAAGCAAATGAAATAGTTGTCTTTCTGGCTCTCACAGTTACTAAGTTTTGTGAATATTTCTATGGGTGGTGGAGTCATGATGGCAGAATAAGAGCTAGCAGTTTTGCCTTTGCTTCTTCACATATTCCTCTATAATGACTAATAGCACCGCAACAAATGCTTATTGACAGTCAAGAAAAAAGTCATAATGAATAATTTCTCCTCCAAGGCATTTTAGGACAGAGAGATCTAAGGACACTGGGTTTGGGAATGGTCAGGATACAGTATAGGAGCAGCAACAGCAGCAGCAGCAGCACTACCACCCCTACTACCACCACAGTGACAGACAGAAATATTAATGGGCTCTGGTGGTGTTGGCAGCTGTCCTTAAGCAGCCTAGTGACTGAATATCTGGATAGAAAAGAGAGCCTGGAAACCCCCATACTAACAGTAGAAGGAGAAATGGGTGCCATTTGGAAGATCTATAGGTCATTATGCAATTCTGAATCACTGTTCCAGGGTAGAAATGGGTGGTTGTCAAGGTCTCAAGGGAAAAAGAAACCCTACTATAAGGAACAAAGAACAAGTTCTCACATAGCTGTGTGGCTTCGAGCCAAAGGAAGAATGGAGGCTCATTTCTAATTTTTATCTTCACACATACACCTGAAATGGAAAAAATCAGGCAGAAGAGCAAAACAAAAGGGAGTTAGTTGCTCTGAACATTCAGAACATTCCATTAACCTAACTGTGACTTATTTAATTCAGCAGTATTCTATAGAAACTCAATCACAAACAATCCAATAGATGTAAACTGGATCAGGAATTTGCAGAGAGCAAACCAGGAGTCATGAACAGATCTTTCCCCAGATAATACTGCCTGGGAAATCTCCAAGACCCCCAGACTGATCTGTGAAAGTAGCAAAAGGACAGAAAAGACAATCAATCATTCCCCTCAACCCATAAAGTTGAGCAAAATCTAAAGTTCAAAGTAGGTTGGAAAAAAAAAATGACTATCAAAAGGTACTGTGGTGATAGGAAAGCTTAAGATAAGAATACAGAAGAAGATAATGATTGGAAAATGTCTACAAGTAACACCTCAGAGGAAAAAAATGCATAGTGACCCAAGAAGACAAGAATTCCTGGAAAAATTATAGAGATTTAAAAAAGAACAAAAGAACTTTTAAAATCAAGAGAAGAAAAGTTGGGCAAAGAAATAAAAGCTATGTAAGAAAACTTTGAAAGAGAACTAACAGCTTTGTAAAAGAGATACCAAAAGTACTAAAAAAAAAAATTCCTCAAAAATCTAAATTGGTAAATGGCAAAACAAGTACAAAAACTAACTGAAAATACACACACACACACACACACACACACACACACACACACACAATAGTTCCACCAACAGAGCACTTATATTCTTGTCCTCCTCTATCTACTATAGTAATCATCATTTTCATCCTTTGTCATCTGTCCCAATCTGATAGGCATAGGTGGAGTTTCTCAAAGTTGTCTTAATTTGCATTTTAAAATTAGTATTAGTGATGTGGAGTAGTTTTGAAGCATATCATTGTTTATAGATTACGTTTCTCCATTTGAACACTGCTTTTTTTTTAATGTATGTTTATGTCTTCTGTATACTTAAATCCCAAGAAATGTCTTTCCTTCTTTCATCTTCTTGGGAATCTACAGTTAACACACACGATCTTTCCTTTGTTCTAATGTGTTTAAGAACACATTACTTATGCAGGATACAAAATAAATCCACATAAATCCTCAGCATTTTTATACATCACCAACAAAATTCAACAGCAAGAGATACAAAAAGAAATTCCATTCAAAATAACTGTCGATAGCATAAAATATTTGGGAATCTATCTACGAAAGGAAAGTCAGGAATTATATGAGCAAAATTACAAAACACTTTCCACACAAATGAAGTCAGATTTAAATAATTGGAAAAATATTAAATGCTCTTGGATAGGCCAAATGAATATAATAAAGATGACAATTTTCCCTAAATTATTTATTTAGTGCTATATCAATCAGACTCCCAAGAAACTATTTTAATGATCTAGAAAAAATAACAACAAAATTCATATGGAAGAACAAAAGGTTGACAATCTCAAGGGAATTAATGAAAAAAAAAATTAAAGGAAGGTGGCCTAGCTGTACCTGATCTAAAACTAAATTATAAAGCAGCAGTCACCAAAACCATTTGGTATTGGCTAAGAAATAGATTAGTTGATCAGTGGAATAGGTTAGGTTCACAAGACAAAGTAGTCAATAACTATAGCAATCTAGTATTTGACAAACCCAGAGATCCCAACTTTTGGGATAATTCATTATTTGACAAAAACTACTGGGAAAACTGGAAATTAGTATGGCAGAAATTAGGCATGGATCCACACTTAACACTGTACACCAAGATATGATCAAAATGGGTCTATGATTTAGGCATAAAGAATGGGATTATAAAAAAAAAATTAGAGGAACTTAGGATAGTTTACCTCTCAGACTTGTGGAGGAGGAAAGAATTTGTGACCAAAGATGAACTAGAGACCATTATTGATCACAAAATAGAAATTTTTGATTATATCAAATTAGAAAGCCTTTGTACAAACAAAACTAATGCAAACAAGATTAGAAGGGAGGCAACAAACTGGGAAAACATTTTCACAGTTAAAGGTTCTGATAAAAGCCTCATTTCCAAAATATATAGAGAATTGACTCTACTTTATAAGAAATCAAGCCATTCTCCAATTGATAAATGCTCAAGGGTTATGAACAGACACTTTTCAAATGATGAAATTGAAACTATTTCCACTCATATAAAAGTGTTCCAAATCACTATTGATCAGAAAAATGCAAATTAAGAAAACTCTGAGATACTACCACACACTTGTCAGATTGGCTAAGATGACAGGAAAAAATAATGATGAATGTTGGAGGGGATGCAGAAAAACTGGGACACTGATGCATTGTTGGTGGAGTTATGAACGAATCCAACCATTCTGGAGAGCAATCTGGAATTATGCCCAAAAAGTTATCAAATTTTGCATACCCTTTGATCTAGCAGTGCTACTACTACTGGACTTATATTCCAAAGAGATACTAAAGAAGGGAAAGGGACCTGTATGTGCCAAAATGTTTGGGGCAGCCCTGTTTGTAGTGGGTAGAAACTGGAAAATGAATGGATGCCCATCAATTGGAGAATGGTTGGGTAAATTGTGGTATTTGAATGTTATAGAATATTATTGTTCTGTGAGAAATGACCAGCAGGATGGTTTCAATTGATCAATGATGGATAGAAGCAGCTATACCCAGAGAAGAAACACTGGGAAATAAGTGTAAACTGTTTGCATTTTTGTTTTTCTTCCCAGGTTGTTTTTTACCTTCTGAATCCAATTCTCCCTGTGCAACAAGAGAACTATTCGGTTCTGTGGCATATTTAACATGTATAGGACTGCTTGCCATCTGGGGAAAGGGGTGGAGGGAGGGAGGGGAAAAGTTGGAACAGAAGTGAGTGCAAGGGATAATGTTGTAAAAAATTACCCAGGCAGGGCTCCGTCAATAAAAAGTTATAATTATTAAAAAAAAAAAAAGAACACATTACTTATTTTTTTATTTTTAAAAAATGATAAATGTTTTTATTTATGTTTCCTATTTTTTTTTTAACATCATCAGTCATTCTCAGGATTCCCTGCTCCCCTCCCCAAATAGCCATCCTATATATAAAATAAACATATATATAAAAGTAGAAAAAACGCAGTCCTATTGATGGATAAATTTTAAAAGTCTGAAAATATGTGCACTATGTGATTCCTTGAACTGTTCTAGCACAAATGGATGTTTTTAAGGATGTACTCTCATATCTTTTCATTTGAGTCATGTTTGATCTTTATAATTTTGTTATGTTCATTTTTTACTCTTTGGTGTATGATTGTTTTTTCATTTGCGTTGCTGTAGTTATTATATATTTTGCTTCCTTAGCTCTGCTTCACTCTGAATCAATTCATATAGATCTTTCTATGCTTCTATATATTCATCACATACATCAATTCTTACAGCACAGTGAAAATCCATTACATTAGTATACCACGATTTGTTTAGCCATTACCTAATCAATGAGTATTTACTTTGTTTACAATTTTTTGCTGTCTCAAAAGCTGATGCAATACCCTTTGATCCAGCAGTGTTACTACTGGGCTTATATCCCAAAGAGATTTTAAAGAAGGGAAAGGGACCTGTATGTGCAAGAATATTTGTGGCAGACCTGTTTTTAGTTGCTAGAAACTGGAAATTGAATGGATGCCCATCAATTGGAGAATGGCTGAATAAATTGTGGTGTATGAATATTATGGAATATTATTGCTCTGTAAGAAATGACCAGCAGGAGGATTTCAGAAAGGCCTGGAGAGACTTACATGAACTGATGCTGAGTGAAATGAGCAGAACCAGGAAATCATTATACACTTTGACAACAATACTATATGATGATCAATTCTGATGGACCTGGCCATCTTCAGCGATGAGATGAACCAAATCAGTTCCAATAGAGCAGTAATGAATTGAACCAGCTTCATCCAGCTAAAGAACTCTGGGAGATGACTGTGAGCCACTACATTGAATTCCCAATGCCTCTATTTTTGTCCGCCTGCATTTTTGATTTCCTTCACAGGCTAATACTACATTATTTCAAAGTCCGATTCTTTTTATACAGCAAAATAACTCTATGGACACGTATACATACATTATATTTAACATATACTTTAACATTTTTAACATGTATTGGTCAAACTGCCATCTCGTGGAGAGGATGGGGGAAAGGAGGGGAAAAGTTAGAACAAAAGGTTTTGCAATTGTCAATGCTGAAAAATGGCCCAAGCATATATCTTGTAAATTAAAAGCTATATAATAAAAAAAATACATCACACACCAAAAAGCAAAACAAAACAAAACAAAAACAAAAAACTGATGCAATAAATATTTTAATTTAAATGGGAATTTTCTTTTTATTAATGGCTTTTTTGAGTGTATGAGACCAGTAATGGAATCTCTGGTATAAAGGATATGGATATTTTAGTCACTTTATTGGGTAATTTTGAGATTACTTTCTAATTCCATTCTATTCTATTTCACATTGTACCATTCCATAATTCCATCAATAATGTGTCTATCATTCCATACTCCTTACAATATTGACTATTTCCATTTTTTAGATGTTGTGAAGTTAAATTTCGAGTTTGTTTTGACTTGCATTTCTTTTATTATTAGTGATTTCATGTGATTATGAATATATTACAATTTTTTCCCTTGAGGACTGTTTGTTCATAGCCTTTGATCATTTATATATATATCAAACAAATATATGAAAATATAACACATGCACACACATGTATATAGGTAATTTATAAATCTTAGATACCAAACTCTTATCAGAGAAATTTCATATAAAAAGTTTTCTCCATTCATCTGCTTCCCTTTCTGACCTAGAAGATAGCAGGTGACACAGACATTAAAATGATAGGTCTGGAGTAATTAAGATCTGAGTTCAAATCCAGCTTCTGACATTAGCTTTGTAAACTTGGGCATGTTTGCCTCAGTTTCTTCAGCTATAAAATAAGGATAATAAGAGTACCTAGGGTTGTGAGGATCAAATAAGGTAATATATTAAAGTGTTTGGCACAAAGTGACATATAAATATTTATTCCCTTTACCCTTCTTTGTGTGCATTATATTTTGTCTGTGGAGAAATTTTCATGTAATCAAAAAATTCTATTTTCTTATGTTTGTAATTGCCTTTATTGTTCCATTAAAATATAAAATATCCTATTTATAACTGTGAGAGATATATGATCTTTCTCTTCAATTTTTATGGTATAATCTTTAATATTAAGGTCCTAAATTCATTTAGAAGATATTGTAAGATGTTGGTCTGAGTCTATTTTTGATCAAAATACTTACCAATTTTCCCAGAAGCTATCATCAATGAGGATTTTTTTTTAGTAATTTATTTTTCTACTTTATCAAACATCTGAGTGCCATTGTTTCTGATTCTCCCTTGTCTAGTTCATTCTATTGATTTGTTTCTCTATTTTTAAAACTAATAACAGAAGATTTTGATGACTGCTGCTTAATAATATGCTTTGAGGTCCAGAAGTACTATTTCCCCTTCAATTATATTTCTTTTTAAAAAGCAGCCATTGCTGATCAAAAGATATGAACGGTTTTCAAATGAAGTAATCAAAACTTTTTTAGCCGTATGAAAAAATGTTCTTCGAAGAAATGCACATTAAAACTATTCTGAGATACTGTCATATCTATTAGGTTGACTAATAGCACTGAAAAGTAAAATGGCAAATATTGGAGCAAATATGAAAAAAATGAGACATTAAAGTGCTATTAATGGAGTTGTGACCTGATTCACCTATTCTGGAGAGCAATTTGGAAGTATGCCCAAAGGACTATAAAACCTTGTATATCCTTTGACCTAGCAACCACTATAGTTGGCTACAGATTTAGCCACTACTAAATCTGTATCTTAAAAGAGATAAAAAACAAAGATGTATGTATGTATCTACAACAAAAATGTATCTATGTATGTAAAAAACTTACTTATACTAGCTCTTTTAGTGGTGGCAAAAAAAAAAAATGGAAATTGAGGGAATGTCCATCATTTGGGGAATAGCTGAAATTTGGAATGTGATTGTCATGGAATAATATTGAGCCATAAGAAATGATGAACAGGATGCTCTCAAAAAAAACAAAATAAAACCTGGAAACTTCTATGTGCTGATTCAAAGTGAAATGTAATATGTACAATGTAACAGAAATGTTGTAAGATACTTAGCTGTGAATGACTTAGCTATTTTCAACAATACAATGATCCAAGACTCTGAAAGACTTATGGTGAAAAATGTTATCTGTCCTCAGAGAAAGAACTGATGATGCCTGAAAACAGATTGATTTTAAGCTTTATTTTTTTTGAGGGTTTTGTTATGTTTTGTTTTAGTTTTGTTTTATGTTTTCTTCTACAACATGACTATTATGGAAATGGTAACACATGTATAACCAATACTGAGTTGCTTGCCTTTTCTAAGGTAGTGGGGTAGGGAGGACTAATTTAGTACTCAAAGTTTGAAAAATGAATCCTAAAAATTGTTTTTATATGTAACTAGTGAAAAAATACTAGATAAATTCCCTCCCCCCCCCCAAATGCCCATTGTTTTCAGTATTGACTGGTCCCTGTAGTCTCTCAGCAATGTAGCCCCAAAGATCACAGGGACCTTAGAAGTTCTTACTTTCACCAATAAGAAAGCTGAAGTTCAGGGAAATTGTGTCTTATCCCAGGTCTCATAAAGAAGAAGTGATTTGTATACACACATATACATACACACACATATGTATGTATGTGTGTATATATGTATATGTACCCATACATATATATGCATACACATTTATTTTATAATGTATCGCAATAAACAAAATTATTGAAATGTGAAGCATATTTCTTCCTAGGATACCTCTAATCTGACAACTAAAGGTAAGCAAAAGCTTTTAGGCATCCTCTCCTAGTTATCTATCACTTGGGCTGTTTGTCATATGGTTCTGTCATATTGCCTTTAAAGAAAATCCCAGTGTGCCCTTTCTCTAAATAAAACTATTCCCAACTCACAGTTCTTTTTATCATCCAATCTGCTTTCTGACACAAATGTCTTTTTTTTTTTTTTAACACCAATATTCTTGTGGTGGTGCTAGATGACTGTGAATTGTGTCATACCACAATGTCCAAAGAAAGAAAATTGTAAGTGATCCAAAGGGTAATGGAGAAATGCATGGTGACAATAAAAAGTTGTAGCATATTTCCAACAATGACCTATGTGTACAGTGTATGAGAGAAATCATGTAGAGTTTGTATGATCAGAAAAGAAAATGGGGTGCCCATTTTAAAAAGAAGTGAAGGACAGAAAGTAATAATCTGATAGTGGCACTAGCACTCATAAAAATTTAAAAGACAAAAACTATACCATTAGCATAGTGGGTAGCTTCTTATTGAGAAAAGAAGGGGATAATCCTTTATTAAGTACTTACTCTGTGTCAAGAATTGCATTAAGTGCTTTATGAATATTATTTCATTTGATGCTCACAATCACTGTGAATTAGGTACTGTTTTATTCCCATTGTACAATTGAGGAAACTGAAACAGGCAGACTTTAAATGATTAGATCAGGGTCATACATATGTAATTTGCATTTTCCTAGTTTCAGGCTCAGGGCCCTATCCAATTTACCACATAGTTGTTCCCAGGAAAGAGTTATGAGACAACAGGGACAAGATTTGCAAAAGGTGAGAAGTTGGAAAAAGATGGGATTTGCATTTTTAGAGAAAACAGGCACAAAGTTGTTGTTCAATCATTACCATTTAAGGTTTTCTTGACAAAGATATAGGATTGGTTTTCCATTTCTTGCTCCAGCTCATTTTATAGATGAAGAAACTGAGACAAAAAGGGTTAAGTAGCTTATCCAGACTCACACAGCTAGTAAGTTTCTAAGGCCAGATTTGAACCTCAAAAGAAGAACTTTACTTCAGGCCTGGCATTCTATCTACTGTGCTACCCAGTTGCCCTAACAAGATCTTTTTTTTTTTTTTTTTTTTTGCTACTAACTGCTCTATTTGGACTCCACCACCATCATTATCATCTTTATGTCTCCTTCTCTCTTTCCCTCCTTCCTCGGAATAAGATCATTACTGAGTATAAGTATCAAACTTTAATACTCACACCTTATTAGTACCCTGGGTTGCTTCTGCCCTATGATGGGAAGGCCAGAAAAAAGTGAAAATTCCTCCCATTACTTCCTTTTGTAGAGGGCTCAAAATCCTAGCATCTCTTCATAAGCCACTAGCTGCTCTGCTTGTATTTGACTCCATCATTATCATGCTCCCAAACTGGATACCTCTGGCTTCCCCCTTTCCCCTCTTTTTGTATATTGTTTTCTCCAATTAAGTAGTGAGTTCCTTGAAGGCCAGGACAGTTTTTTTTTTTTTTTTAATTTGTATACTCATTAACTTGGCACAGTGCTTGACACATAGTAAGCACATAATAAATTTTTTCAATTGGAGAACTGAAATAAAAAGAGGCAGATATATTTCTTCATGAACTCTAACACACTAGGGTCCAGTCAACAATGTGGGCAGAGATTTATTTCTACTTAGTCTGTACTGATAGGTTTCTACATACAAGGCCTTAGCTACTCCTATTTCCCTGGTTCTAACTGAAACCTTCCCATTGTGGAATTTTCAATCAAAATGTTCCAGTGCATGTTGGAGTGGGGCAGGAGATGTAAGTCATAAAAGATGAGTAAATAAAGGTTAGTAAATAGTAAATAGTAAGTAAAGTTTCAAATAGTCTGAAGTGGAAGCTAAAGTTACCACAGAGCTGAGTGAGTTGGAAGTAATAATGTACAAAGAAAAAGTTGAGTCAAAGCCAAAAGTACAACGATGTCCCGGGATTCATATGAGAAGCAGAGCCAAAGGATTAGCAATTTAAATTTATATATCTGGCAAACAAAAGATATTGAATGAATCAAAAAAAAATAATAAATAGCATTTATGTAGAACTTTTAAGGTTTGCAAAACATTTTTTGTTGTCTTTTTTTAGTTGTGTTCAACTCTTCATCACCCCATTTTGAGGGTTTTTTAAAATAAAAATGTCAGAGCAATGTGCCATTTCATTCTCCAGTTTATTTTATAGATGAAGACAATTTTACAGATGAGACCAACAGGATTAAGTGACTTACCTAGGGTCACTCACACAACCAGTAAGTGTCTAAGAACAGATTTGAACTCATGAAAATGAATCTATTGTTCTATTTAGTTTTTCTGTAAATCACGTTACGTATTTTATTTCATTTGATAATTACAATAATTCCGGGAAGTATTATTTTTATTATTATTATCTTTTTTTTACACATGAGGAAAGTGAAGCTGAAATATTTAAATGATTTTCCCAGGGTCAAACAGCTAGTAAATATGAGGTAACATTTGAAATCAGGTCTTACTGACTCTCAAGTTTAACACTTTATTCACTGTGCTACCTATCTGTCAAAATTCCATGTTGTTTCACTTTCTAGTCTGTTGTGGGAATCAAATGACATAAGATATGTAAAGGAATTTTAAAACTCAGCCCTCTTTTGTAGTTCTTAAAATCCAGGGCTTTGGGGGCAGGTAGGTGGCACAGTGGATGGAGCACCAGCTCTCAAGTCAGAAGGATGTGAGTTCAAATCTGATCTCAGACACTTAACCCATCCTAGCTGTGTGACCCTGGGCAAGTCACTTAACCCCAATTGCCTCAGCAAAAGAAAAAAAAATTCAGGACTTTTTTTGGCAGAGTCTCCTCAATGAAATCTTCAGAATATATTTTAGTTATAAAACTCTGTCACCATCCTTGTTAAGTTCCATAATGCCATGGAATACATGCTGTCGCAAATAACTATGTTCTTGGTAGCAATGTACTCTAATTGTAGGAAAATTGCCTAAGAGAAAAGGAAAAAGTCATTTAAAATAATGAATCTTTAGATAAAGTTATAAAGGTATGAAGCCCATGTTAACATCTTAGATATTTTAGAATCAGCCGGAATCAGGATCAGCAAAGGTCCTTGATCTTTATTCTTTGTGGATGTGAACAGAATGGCGATAGGAAGTGAGAGCAATCTCGACACGAATCTGCCAGGAGTGACTCTGGTTTTCTCACTCCACCTACCAACTCCTCCAATCTCCTATACAACAGATCAAGCCTTCAGTGTAGGGGGCAGGGCCATTCTTTCTCCAAGCATATACTGATAAGAGTATTGTCCAATTGGTAATTGGCTTTAAGTGCTCTGACCTCAGTGCATCTGCTCAGAGTTTTCAGCCCATTACATAAAGGGATATTTAGTAATATTCTGTATAATAACATACAGGAAGAAAGGGGGACAGCGTTCATTTTTGTAATTCAATTACTTGAGTGACTAAGACTAATGGATAACTTATTAGATAGGTCTAAGGTTCAATGAGTTATGCTAATTATGTGTCCCCACTAAGTTTATTATGAATATAATGAACCTCTGGAAGGAGGATGAGGAGAAGAAAGGATTGGTCCACCAAGTTGCCTAAAGAATGAATTGGCTCAAGTCAGAAACAGGGCAGGTCCTGGCTCCTGTGCAGATCAGTAGTGGCACCGAGTGTGTGAGCAGTGCTTTCATTCTAGGCTGCAGATAACTAGGTTTTTTGTTTTTTGTTTTTTTATCTTAAAACTTATTTTAAATTTAAATACAAAATGAGAAAAGAAAAAGAATTGCCATGTACACAAAACTTATTTTAAACTTAAATACAGAATGAGAAAAAAAACAAAAACAAAAACATTGCAATGTACACAGCAGAACACAGGGAGGAAAATCAATATAAAACAACATATTTCTATTTCAAGAAAACTTGTATAATAAATACTATACATTATTTTCATAGTTTCCCAGCTTTTCTTTGTTTCCTTGTAGGTTTTCTTTTGCTCCCTGCTATATAGTTTTAACTTTGTTTTTCTTCTTATCCACCCTAAAGAAGGCTACATTTAAGCTCAGATATATTTACCTCTATATAGCTACACATATACATAGATATCTATATCTATATATTTACATATATATATATACTTACATACATGTAATGTATGAATATTCCTTCATAAATCCAAGTTTTTCCATGTTCTTTTAAATCAATCAACTCATTATTTTCTATGCTACAGCAGTATTCCACCCCAGTTACATCCTATCTGAACCATTGTGTATGAAAGATCCCCCCCACCAGTTTTCTGCATTTCTTCTATTCTTGACTTCATAGTTTTTATTTATATGAGAAAATTTTCATTTTAAACTAATCAAAATTATCCATTTTGTATTTTGATAATGCTCTCATCTTATAATATAGCTAAAAGTCTGATATGCTCAATCTGTTTCATTTACATAGTTTTCCTCAAGTTTTCTTTGAAGTTCCCAAAATTTTGTTCTTTCATATGAACTTTATTATTTTTTCTAATTCAGTAAAATAATTTTAATAATTTAATTGGGATGGCATTAAATAGATTAGTTAGATAAAATTGTCATTTAAAAAATTCTGTTGGCTTTACCACGAACAATAAATATTACTTCAATTATTAAAATCTGACTTTATTGTTTTAAAAATGTTTTACTTTTGAGTTCATGTAGTTCTTGCGTCTGTTTTGGCAGATATACTCTCAGGTACTTTATACCACCTTATTATTTTAACTGGTCTAAAACAATATTGAATAATATTGCTGATGCATAGTATAGTTTCCCTATTTTTCTCTTTTGATTAAATCTATTTTAGCTTTAATTTTGTCTGAGATCAGTTTTTTAAAAGCAATAAAGTCCCCTGAAATTTATTTTATCTTTATGTGTATCTCTATCTTTGTAGTTTTCCTGAAAGCAATTTATTAATGAATTCAAATTTTTTAATCTGCCAACCATTTTCATTTAAATAAATTTTCATTTATTATTGAAAATTCTCATTCATATTCTAAGCTATAATTACTATATATTTTCCTCCTTCCTAGCCTTCTCATTCTATTCCTATCTTTCCTCACTCCTCTGCTTTACTTCTACTTTCTATTCTTTTAGTTATCCATCCCTAATTCTCATTTTGTTCCTGCCTAATCCCTTTGCCCTCATTTCTTTCTAGATTTAGAAGATGTGTGTGTGTGTGTGTGTGTGTGTGTGTGTGTGTGTCTATATATGTATTGTCCCCCTAGATCCAGTCCTTTAAAAAAAAAGGAGCTTAAAATTAGGAAAAAACAAGCTGCTAACATCATACCACCACTGGTATAATACTATCAGTCTATTGATCAATTCAGTCTAGTATAAGTTATCTCAAAAATTTTAGTGCAGTTCTAAGTAATTATGGTTAAAACCAAAGTAAGACTTTTGGAGCATAATCTATATTGTCTCATAATGACATTATAGGACATTTTATGGAAGATTATACTTGCCTTTCTTAAGGTAAACTTGTGGAGTATGTATTTTTGTCAGTGAGTTAAATATATCCTGAAAATTCCTAACTGGACTTTAATAATCTATATTTTTCTTTAATCTCTACTGGGCATTACTAAAGACTAAGTAACTCAACTCAAGTAACACTTATTTCATACATACAGAAGTCTGACAGGGTACTTGACTTTTTCTTCTCTTTTTGAGGGGTCACTTGCATTGACCCTTGCTTAACACCTGCTGGCTTCTGTGATGGTAGGATACTCTATGACCTGATCTTTTAAAGCCTATGTGTGAAGCCAGTTGTCTAAAAGCTGACTTAGAGATATGACTACTCCAAAGTGCAAAGTCAACTCCAAGCACTTCTTCCATTAAAGTGCTCTGATAGAATAAGTACAAAAGCTTTTCTTTTGTATTTGCTCCATGTCCTTGGTAGCCTTTGCTGTACCTAAACTTGCTGTGATGAAGGTTATACTTCTGGTATTTGAGCCTTCTTTCATCACTTTCTTCACTATTTTTTAAAAGATATTTCTTTGTTATACATGGTAAATTCAATAAATATTTCATATGTTATAGGGATGATCCATGGTCTTGAAGAAAGAAATCTTTTTAGCATTGTGTTCCTCTTGCCCTAGGTTCTAATGAATTCTTGGCTTAGTCCTTACCTCCTGAAAATCTGTCTTCTTTAATATCCAGCTTTTAACAATCAAGTAGCCTTCATATCATAGAAAGCAAACTGGGGTCAGTCCTATTCTCAAGAAGCACTTAGACTTGTGGGAGAGACAACATACACACAACTATGTACAAACAAGAGATATGCAGGATAAATTGAGAGTATTCTCTAACTTAAAAAGGGTTATGAAAGGCTTCTAGTAGAAGGCGAGATTTTAGCTAACATGTGAAGAAAGCCAAGGAATTTAGGTGATGAACAGGAGAGAGAGTCCCAGACATATCAGAATTGTTTACTTTTTATAATATTGATCTTAAAGTATAAATTGTTCTTTGGTTTTGGTTTCTTTACTCTGCAACAGCTCATATTAGCCTTTCCAGGTCTTTTTGACATCATTTGTTTTCTCATTTGTCACAGCAAAAAAGGACTCAAATACAGTCCTATATTATGGCTTTTCTTTAGTTTCCAGTGGTTTTTTTTTTTTTTTTTTTAGAGTTACTATAATCAGTTTTGTATATTAAAGAGTTTTTTCCTTTGATCACTTAAGGCATAGATGTAGCAAGAGTATAGTGTAGCAAAATCTTGCCAGATATCTGTCAAGAGACCTAGAGGAAAGCCTTTAACATTTGGAATGGATTCATGGGGATATCCACATTGATGAGATCACAGATTCATCCAAGTATTGAAGGCAAAGTTATTGAAAGGGAGAGAATGATTGATTGCATCCCATAACATTCCTGAGTAGGATATAATATATTGGACCTCACATGGTATTGGATTTTGAGAGATATGAAAAAATCCATAAGTATGTAAATGAGAAGGTTGATGATCTATTTCTGTTATTCTAAAAATTGGCTTTCTCTCTGACCTTTCCATTAGTGTTTCACTATGTGTTCATTTCTCGGTCAGTTGCTTGCAAAAAGAAAGCATATTTTAGTGGGAAAAAACCCAGGAATTAAAGTCAGAAAATCTATTAACTAGCTGTGTAATATTAGGTAAGTCATTTTTCTTCCTCTGGGCCTCAGATTGTTCATCTGCAAAATTTTTGATAGGACCCTTCTAGCTCTAACATTTTAAGACAAACTTATGAGATAGCCTTTTTAAATACTATACTCAAGTGAATAGCATTATGAAAGTGAGACTAGCCTTAACCCAAAAGGTTACACTAAGTAGCCACAATTTCTTTTAAACCAATTAACTAATCAATCAACAACCATATTTAAGTGTCTACTATAGAACGAGGCAGTGTGCTAGGAGCTTGGTATACAAAGACAAAAATTAAATAGTCCTTGTCCTCTAGGAACTGTCTGATGTACAAAATAAAATGTATATGTACGTACAAAATAATTTAATGGTGGGGGGGAAGCATCTCAAGTACAATTGGATACATCAGTAAAGATCTCACAGAAGCCTTGAGGTGGCACTTGAGGTAAGTTTCAAAGCAAGTTAGGGATTTAGAAAAGTAGAAGAAAAGAAAGATTGAATTTTAAGCATAGGGAGCAGCTTGTGCCAAAGTAAGAACAAAAATGGATTGTTGTGTAGGAGGAACAATAAGTAGATCATAGTGTGCAGGAAGGAGAATAAATGCACCTAGAAACCATAAAGATGGGTGAGAGCTGGATTGTGAACGTTTGAACATCAAACCGAATAATTTCTATTTTTCATTGAGGGAGAATAGGGAGCCAATGAAGATTTTTGAGCAGGGCCTTGCTACATGGTCATACTTCTGCTTTAGGATTAATAGTTTGACAACTGTGAGAAGGATGACCTGGAGCTGTCTAACAGGGAAAAGAATTGAGACAGAGACTAATTATAAAGTTTATTATCTATTATATGCAACCAATTGTTTATTCCTATATTTTAAATACCATTGTTACAATTTTTGTGAAATTTAAATGCCAATAGAAACAATGTAAGAGGATTTATTATTATTTTTTTTTACCTCAATTGAGGTAAAATATGTTATTTGTATTATATCTGCAATCTGATGGAGCTCTAACAATAGACTGAAGCAAATGATTGTTCAATCTTAGAATCCTGTCCTCTAAAAGAGGGAATTCACAATTCTACATTCTAATCATCTTCTTCCCAAAATTCTGGGGGAAATTTTTTTTATATTTTATTAAAGCTTTTTATTTTCAAAACATATACATGGATGATTTTCACCATTCACTCTTGCAAAACCTTATGTTCCAATTTTTTTTCTCCTTCCTTTCCCCCATGCCTTATCCTAGATAGCAAGTACTTCTTCTATACATATTTCCACAATTATCATGCTGCACAAGAAAAATCAGATCAAAAAGTAAAAAAATTAGAAAGAAAACAAAATGCAAGCAAACAACAACAAATAGGTAAAAATACAATATTGTGATTTACTCTCATTATTGAAGAGAGCCATGTCCATCAGAATTGATCATCATATAATTTTGCTGTTGCCATGTATAATGATTTCCTGGTTCTGTTCATTTCACTTAGCATCAGTTCATGTAAGTCTCTCTAGAACTCTTTGAAATCATCCTGCTGATCATTTCTTATAGAATAATAATATTCTAACTTTCATATATCATAACTTATTCAGCCAATCTCCAACTGATGGGTATCCACTCAGTTTCCAGTTTCTTGCCACTACAAAAAAGGCTATCCCAGACATTTTTGCCCATGTGGGTCCCTTCCTCTCCTTTAAGATCTCTTTGGGATACAAGCCCAGTGGAAACACTGCTGGTTCAAAGAGTATTCACATTTTGATATCCCTTGAACATAGTTCCAAATTGCTTTCCAAAATGGTTGAATCAGTTTACAACTCCACCAATAATGTATTAGTGTTCCACTTCCAAGATTCGTCATTACCTTTTCCTGTCATTTTAGCTAATCTGAGAGGTATGTAGTAGTACCTCAGAGTTGTCTTAATTTGTATTTTTTTAATCAAGTGATTTAGATCTCCTTTTCATATGACTAGAAATAGTTTTTAATTTCTTTATCTGAAAATTATCTGTTGATATTCTTTGACCATTTATCAATTGGAGAATGGCTTGAATTCTTATAAATTTGAGTCAATTCTCTATATATTTTAGAAATGAGGCCTTTATCAGAACCCTTGAGTGTAAAAATTTTTTTTCCCAATTTATTGCTTCCCTTCTAATCTTGATTGCATTGGTTTTATTTGTACAAAACTTTTTAACTTAATATAATCAAAATTATCCATTTTGTATTCAATAATGTACTCCAGTTCTTCTTTGGCCACAAATTCCTTCCTTCGCCATATATTTGAGAGGTAAACTATCCTTTGTTCTTCTAATTTGTTTATACTATCACTCTTTTTTTTTTTTTAATAGCTTTTTATTTACAAGTTATATGCATGGGTAATATTACAGCATTAACAATTGCCAAACCTTTTGTTCCAATTTTTCCTTTCCTTCCCTCACCCCCTCCCCTAGATTCAGAATGACCAGATGTTAAATATATTAAATTTTGTTGTTAAATATATTAAAGTATAAATTAGATACACAATAAGTATACATGACCAAACCGTTATTTTGCTGTACCAAAAGAATTGGACTCTGAAATATTGTATAATTAGCTTGTGAAGGAAATCCAAAATGCAGGCAGGCAAAAATATAGGGATTGAGAATTCAATGTAATGGTTCTTAGTCATCTCCCAGAGTTCTTGTACCTTTGCTAAAGTTGTAAATTGTTTCTAATACTTTTTAAATTGATTCTCTAAGTATACCATCATATCATCTGCAAAGAGTGATAATTTGGTTTTCTCCTGCGGGAAATCTTTTAAGCAAAGCTTAAGTATAGCTTAGAGTTCTTCCCAAAACATTAATAGAGTCCCTTCTATATAGGGATAGATATCAGGACTGCTTTTTATTTCCTCTGAAACAAACAAAACATGCTTGAAGCACACAAAAGAGTCATAAACACATATTAACAAACACCTGGAACATGAAACAACAAATCATCACCTCTGTCATACTTTCCTGGTCTGTAAAGACTCTTAGGTGACTTATGGGACTGCTGAACATATATTTTGTATTCACCTCAACTCTTTACTGTCTGAGCAACTCACAAATTTCGTTCTTCTTTTTTGAGCTTTCTCCTTCTTTTTCAGTGAAGTCAGCAATTGGTTCAGTCTTGTTCTATGCTTCAACTCCTGTCCTTATTCTGAAAAATTTCAACATATATATAGCTATTCCCCAAAATATTTTAACCTCCCAGATTCTTAATCTAAACCCCCATTACCATTAAATCTTAGGTATTCATCACCTTGATCTTTGCTCACATATGTTCCATGTCCATGTTTAAGAACTGTGAAATTCCTTTACTTAGTAATAATGTCTTATCTCTATATATCTCTACATGCATCATTCTTTTTAAAACTTTTCTGTATTTATTGTTTATCCCTCAGTACTATTCTAGGCTGTCACCCAAGACATGACAATACTCCCCTATATTCCCAGTCTTAACTCTTTGATGAATTTGTTCAACTTTATACTATCCTCTACTTTTCGATCTTTTTTTCCCCTTGTCCTATTGCTAATTATGCTTTGCTAAACCTTGGGTCATTTCTACTGCCTGCTTCCTTTGCTCTTATTCATTTGCTGCTCAGTGGAACTGAAGGAAATCACTAAACCATTATGACTATATCCATTACAAATTTATATCAACTAATCTCAACTAGGCTCTCACTGTAACAATCTTCTCTTTCTCCCTGCTTGATTTCCTATGCCATCCACCATTGCAGTTGTTCCACCAGTTTATCACCAAAGGCCTACCATGATACTTCCTCCTTCATCAGTTGTCTGAAGATCCTACTTAGTATTTCACAAAAAAAAAAAAATAGAGGATAATTTACAGATAGCTCCCTCTTCTCATGTCCTCATCTCACATTCCTCTGAAAACATCTCCAATAACACATTACTTATGGTATCAAATATAAATTATTAAGTTAGCATTTATGACTAGAACATTCCTATCTTTCTAATCTTCTTACCTTCTATGCCCCTTGGAAGAAGTAGCCATTCAAACCTACTTGTTGTTTCTCAAAGTTCAATACTTTGTGCTGTTTCCCATGCTTGGAATGCCTTCCCTCCAAACTTCCTATTCTGAATAACTTTGGCTTTCTTTACGCCTCAGGTCAAATATTACCTTCTTCAATATGCCTTTCTTAGTCTTCTTAGCTTTTAGTATAATTTCCTATAAATTCATTTTTTTGTACTTTCATGTTCTGATTTATATTTGCTGACTTCAACAGAATTCATGGGTTCATTTCTTGGTCCTTTTAGCTAAGTATATTTTTGGTAATCTTCACTCTTCCTCTGAGAAGGGTATAGTAGCTGAAAGCACTTCCTGCTGGACAATCAAACCAGGTTTAGGAATTCTGCATTTCTTAATTTTAAAAGGTAGCCACTGAGACTGGAAGCTTCTCTCTCTTGAGTTTGCTGGTTAGTGACCTTTGCTTAGAGAAGAAAACATAAAGCAGAAGAGGAAGCTCAGGACTTGTGGCCTATCTCAGGTTTGTCTGCCATGATTATCTTGATGACAATGGATATGTGATTGATGCAAGTGTCTGTGGCTGCTGCTGATGGGAAAGTACAAGGAAAGGTAGTCCAGATGTGTCCCAAAAGAGTCATGGATCAATCAGGTGATGACTTGGACCTTACTTATATTCAATTCAGCTTTAGTCATTGGGTTATATAGGACCAATTAGGAGTAAATGAGTTATATATGTCCTTTAGCAAAGACGCCAGAGCATAGGACTATCTTCATGTGTTCTCTGTGGAATGTCTTCTTTTCTACAGGCTTCTGAATTAATGATTCAATATGTGAAGTCTAAATAGTTAAAAAAAATTTTTTTCTTTTCAATTTTGATGTAGGGTTTTTCTCTAACTTCTCCCATTCTCTAAATTTGTCTTCCTTTTCCTTCCCTTAATCTGGAGTGGAGAAAAAAATTCTGCATCTTTGGGAGTTTCTCTGTTTCAGAGATTCTCATTGAGAGATATCTTTCAAATGTTTGTACTGGAATTAATAACTTCCTCAATCAGAATGGAAAGGAACATCATTTTAGACTACATATTCTATTTGCCTCTTTGCTTTCCTAAAGAATCCAGTGTATTATATGGACCTAAAATTAGGTCCAGAACTTATGATCTTCATGAATTAATTAACATTCTTTGCAGTAAGTGAGAGGCTGTTCCTATACATCTGGAAAAAAAAAAACAACAGAGATTTGGATAAAGAGAAAAAGGAAGAAAAAACTACTGCTGATTCAGTAGCAAAAAATACTGAGAACAAAAATATTTCAAACAAGTGCCAAGCTGTTACAGATTTATAGAACTAAATGTGGTAAAGGAAAGACTCTGTGTTTTTAGTCTTTTAACACCCAGATGAAGTTTGAAGAAGATTTGGTTAACTTAGAGTATGCTAAAAATTTGTCAAAATGAGTTCTGATTTTGTATACCTATGTTTTGCTAAGTCTTGAAGAAAAAGTTTGATTCTTGAAAATTTGGAAGCTAGGCTAGAGGGGGAAATGAGGATAGTTGGGTGCTCTATGTTTCAATTTAAAATCAACATTGTCTTAGTACAACAGAGGAAATGGAGCTCTGGCTCTATGGGGATTCTTGTTCATCACCAAGTAACTTATTCTCTGCAATGATGCAATAATCTTTTATTGGTCCCAGTGACTAGGGGATTGAATTGAAAATGATTTTTAGCTGAATCAGAAAGAACTTACCCCTCAGCAGGTTATAAAAAGAACGAGGAGAGAGTTTCCAGTCATTTTTTCTACTTGACTGGTTTGGAACACATCTCTTCCTTGAATTTCTAGCCTGAGAAAAGAGTTTTTCTCTTCCTGGGAGTTTGTGAACATTTTAGTAAGACTATGCTTATCTAGGGGAGCCTCAAATCGATACCCAAGTTGCGGGTGGCTCTCTTCTATTTTTTGAATGTCATTTGGTGTTCTTTGCCCGAGCCCAGACTACCAAATGGTGACAATGCTGAGAAATCCTGTGCATAATAGTAATCTCATGAATTTGAGAGGTTGGGAGTTCCTGATCTAGTTCTAGCTACTGAATGGGAGACAATTTCTGAAACTATACCATTTCTTAGAACAGATAACCACTATCAGGAGGATTCTATATCTGAAAGGAATAACAAAAACCAAACCCTGTTCTTAATGGTTAGAATTTGGCTTGGGAGTTGCTTGGACAGTAAAGACCTGAAGTAAACATGAAATATCTATTCAACAGTCCTACAAATTTTCTTCATCTCTTGTAGAAAGTATAACAGATTATAAACTATTATTTATATTTTATTTGCTAATGAATTCTTCTGAGGATTTTTTTTTTTTGTATTTCAAGAATTTTTGTGGTAAAATAAATACATATCTATTCTATGCCTGATCTACTTTGTATATTTAGTCTCTTTCTTAAAGATGCCCCTTTACTTCCTTTTAATAGTACTTAATGTGCCATACTTAAGCTTTATTTAAGAGATTTCCTTACAATGGCAAGATTTGAATATGTGTGTGCATGTAAGACAAAGATGGTTAAAAAAAAATCTGGCTTATTCTTTTTTTTTGTTGTCATAAGAATGCCCTGTTGATGCCTCTGGTCAGCTTAAGTCCAGAGCTAGACTTTTTTTCTGGGCAAGGGCCATCTTATTCCTGACTCCCTGGATCATGGGTGGTGGCTAGATATTTAAATTTGAGTATAATCTTCATAAAGATAATTGAATCCATTTGATATCACCAAGTAAGAGAATATATATAGAAAAGACAAGAGGGCTCACAACTAAGTCTTGGGGATATCCCTAGTTAATGAATCCGATATGAATGAACATCCAGCAAATAAGACTGAGAGTGATCATAAAGATATCAGGAGAATCAAGAGAGGACAGTGCCATAAAAAAACAATAAACCAACCAAAAAACCCCAGAGAGATATATTATCCAGAAGTTGATCAATACTGCCAAATGCTTCAAAGACCATTTAGCAATCAAGAGAATACTAGTAACTTTGGAGAATAGTTTCAGTTGAATATTTAGACGTGAGAATGTAGATGGTTTAGAAGAAAAAAAGTTTAGCAGATGTTATGTCCAGACTAGCTTTCTGGAGGACCTCAGTACCAGACCAGGTATCTCTTTGCCACTTGGTCTCACTCTGCTTCAACTACAACACAAGTCACTGCCTCCTGAATTCTCAGGAAGACTGAGAGCCCTTAGGGGAGATGGGGAGCCAAACCAGATTTTGTTAGCAGGTTCCCTCTGGACTGAAGGGTCTTATACCTTACCCAAAGTTCCCCCACTATCTGTGTCCTCTACATCTCTATTTTTCTTTTGTTTTAATTGAAGCAGGTATACATTAGTGGTTAAATCCATCACCATGGGAGGAATCATACAAGCAAGTAGTAATATCACACAAGCAAGTAATGATATAATAAACAATATGAATAAATAAGATATTATAAAAGATTTCCATGAGTCCCAGAAGAAAGGTGTAGAAAATAACTATCAATTCACAACCACACATACACTTCCTTCAACAGACGAGAGATAGTCCAAAGCTAATCTATTGTCAAATCACTTCATGTTGTCAGGGAATTCAATCATTCCTGCAGGTTTTAAAGTCCTGCAGCAGTCTCATTAACACTTATTTTTGATATTCATAAGTCAGTCACCATACACATTGGGGTAACTGCCATGCTCTTTCAGTGGTGGGTGCAGTCACGGATAGAACCTCCTAATGTTTCTTGGGGTCTTCTCCTTTGTTTCAAGGGTCTTCTCTTTTTCTCTAATGGACAAGGTGGATATGGTGTGTCAGCAGCCAACTGAGTCCTTCTCCATCTATAGAAAAGCAAATCCTCTTCCCCAAGTGGTTAGTGTGTCTCCATATCACTTAGCTATTCTATAAAGATACTGGAGCTTCTCAAACTGGACACTGCCCTTCTGGTGGGTTAGGAAATCTGTCTGCTGGAGCTAGTGCATCTTTATAAAAATAAAAAAATTAATAGTAGAAAGAGTTAAATTTAGAAGTTCTCTAGGGTTATTTGTGGCTCCCCCCCCCTTTTTTTTGTTTTTGTTTTGAAGTCTCTGTTCCTCCTCTCTTCTATTACCTGTCCTTGAAGATTAAAAGGTATGCCAGTGGTATGTAAAATCTGATACTGTGCACGAAAGTGTGCAAAATATTTAGAAGTATATGCAGGTTCATTATCTGTTTTTATTGCTTGTGGCACAACCATAACTGCAAAAGCCTGAATAAGGAATTCAGTGATCATTTGGGCCATCTTTCTTGCTGCTGGTACAGCAAAAGTAAATCCTGAAAAGGTGTCCATGAAAACATGGATAAAAGACAGACAAACAAAAGATTTATAATGGGTCACATCCATTTGCCCAATTTCATTAGGTCTCAAACCATGAGGATTTTTCCCTGGAGGGAGCATAGGAACGTGGAAAGGAAGGCAAACTGTACAGGCTTTTACTATGTCCCTAGCTTCTTCTTTGTTATCCCAAACTGCTGACATAAAGCTCATGCAGCCTGATGATATTTAGAATGAGATTCTTGGGCTGCCTTAAATAAAGGAATATTGGCTAACATGGTGAAAAGGCCATCTGTCTTTGAGTTTCCATAAAAAATAGGACCTGGAAGTCCACTATGAGAGTGAACATGTAAGATATAAATCTTACCTGGTTGCTTTCTCATTTGCTCCTGAATTTCCTTAAAAATCTGATATATATTAGAGGCTACAAATTTTATTTGGAGGGTGGTTCTTTTTACCACACCTATTGAATAAGCCAAATCAGATATTATATTTACATTTCCTGCATAATAAGTAAGAGCTAGTATAATTGCATACAACTCATTCTGCTGAGTGGACTGAAAGGAAGGTCTGACTACTCTTTTTATAGATAAGTCAGGAGAATATACAACAAAAATGTTATATTTGGATGCATCTATAAAGTTGGTTGGTCTTTTAAGAAGAGTCTTAGAAACTTTATCTTCAAAAATCCATAGCCAATTATGTAAGAGCTGGATTATTTTCAAGGAAAACCTGTGTGTAAAATTTGGAGCAGTGACCAGTAAAATTTGCCATGCTGGGATGGTTTCACAGCATACATTATTGTGCATTATTGTAAAAGGTATATATCCTGTCAGGTCCTATCCCAGATTATTATTACTATTATTATTATTAGTAGTAGTATTACTCACTTAATGGCCTTTAATAAGATTCTAGCCACAAGCACTGGATAAGGAGTAAGGCTTTATTCTGGTTGTGCTTGGAGAGTCACCCACTCTATCATACTGTCTCTTTGATGAAGGACTGATGTAAGTGCTTCCTTTGTAACAAAATTGACATTTTCAAAGGTTTTTGAGTGATCTTTCAACCACATTGGATAAAACCAGTTCAACATCTTTCTCAGAGTCTGTTAACCTTCTTTTGTAAGGTGGCATGGTGAGTTTAAAACACTGTCTCCCCTTAAAATGTCATATGATGGTTGTAATTGATAGGTAGTTAAACCTAACACTGGACACATACATTGGATATCTCCTACCAATTTCTGAAAGTCATTTAAAATATTCAACTTCTCTGTTCTTAAAGTTTTTGTACTGTAAGTACCTTGGGATATACTTCATATCCTAAATATTGAAAAAGAGCATGCCTTGAATTTTTGGGGGGCTATATACAATTGGTAATTCCTTAATATTTCTATGGTCTTTTGTAGGCATGCTTCTAATATTTGCTCCTCAGGTGCACACCCCAAGATACCATCCATGTAATGTAATAACATAACTTTTGGAAATGCTTTACTTACTGGAGTAAGAATAGCAGGAACATACATTTAACACATAGTAGGGCTATTTTTCATTCCCTATGGCAAAACTGTCCATGCAAATCTTTTATAAGGCTCAGCTAACTTAATGCTGGGCACTGAAAAGACAAATCCTTTCATATCCTCCTTATCCAGAGGAATAGAATAGAAACAATTCTTAATATCTATAACCCAAAGAGGTCATCTCCTAGGCAACTGAGTAGGAGATGGAAGTCTAGGCTGAAGACTTCCCATAGTTTTCATCTGTTCATTTACTTTTCTCAAATCAATCAATATCCTCCATTTTCCAGATTTCTTTTTTACAGCAAATACAGGGCAGTTCCTAGGAGTTAGAGAAGGTTATAGGTGTCCTTAGTCAAGTTGATCCTGTACTATATCTAATAAAGCCTGAATTTTTTCACTGGTTAAGAGCCATTCTTCCACCCACACCAGTGTATTAATTTTCCATTGGATGAGGATAAGTATAAGAGTTGGTAGGCCTTTATCAACAGCCTTTCCTAAAAAGTCAAAGTACTCAATAGTAAACCTAATTGCAGTTAAAAAGTCTTCTTTTTTGCCTTTCCTGGAGACACAGGAGGACAAAACTGTGCTGGAGGGGCTGATGGTGTCATCTCCCGTCCTGATCCTCCTCCTCCTGCTGGTGAAGATGGAGTTGAGGGAGAAGGATCAGGAGACTAAGAATACTTCAAGGGCACCTGCACAGGTTTAGGAGGAAGTGAAGGCAGGCTGAGAAGTAGAGAAGCACCACACCCCCTCAAATTCCAGGGGCAGTCCTTATCTCCCTTCCTGCCCAACTTGCCATGCCCTTCAAACTTCTTAGAGGAGTAACAAACAATATAAATAAACAAAATACTAAAAAAAGACTTCGTTAGTTCCTTCCCAGGTGCTGTACCCTCCATGGCTAAGGGCACCAACCCTCTACTTGTTTTTCTCCTGACACTTCTTGGTTTGACACCCCACTCTAACAGCTTTCTTTCCCTTTTTCTTATATGTGGGATTTCTTAAAGCCAATTTTATCCCATTGAATTCAGTTGTTCTCCCACTACCTTTCACATCTCTGCTCCAGACTCTCTTCCTTAGAGAGCCAAGGATCTGTGCACTTCAGAGCATCTGAGAACTCAGAGATCTACTTCTGAATCACCAACAAACCTTGCTTCTCTAATAATCTAACTAAGCATGCTTTATATTTCCCTTGGGAGGGAGGCTCTGTTATTAGCACTTGCCCCATTTTGGCTGAAAAACAAATGTGACTAGATTAGGCCTTGCTGAATCTTCCTGCTTACCTGACTTTATACTTACCCTATGTGGATCATGGGGACTCCTCAACCAAACTTGCCTATTGCAAATGTTGTATCCAGATTAACTCTCTGGAGGATCTCAGTACCAGCCCAAGTCCTTGATCTTAGAAGATGAGTGATGAGGCGGGACTCACGTGGATGGTCAAGCATGGAATCCATTTATTTCAAATTCTTTCAATTTTATATATCCTAATATTATTATATAACTATAGCAACACTACATACACACATGCAGAACCACATAAACAACTTGTTATTGTATGTCGATGACTCTTTGCCACTTGGTATCACTCTGCTTTAATTACAACATTAGTTGACACCACTCCTGACTTCTCAGGAAGGCTGGGAGCCCTTAGGGGAGATGAGGAACTGAACCAGACATTCTTAGCAAGTTCCCTCTGGGCTGAAGGGTTTTATTTATACCTCATCCAGAGTTCCCTTTCTATCTGTGACCTTCTTCAAGCAGACAAAGGATAGAGAGATATAGAAGGATAGTTAGCAAGAACAGTAGAATCTATGGATAGATTTTTTCCTTCTTTCTTGGATAAAAGAGACCTGGGCATATTTATATGCATTAGAGAAGGAGCCAATAAATGAGAAAAATCAAAGGGTCCTATATTTTGAGCTTCCACAAATTTAGTGAATATCTTGTTCAACTACTTCATTTTCCAGTTGATTTACCTTCTTAGGAAGATCAAATGACTTGCCCATGGTCATATTGATAATAAGTGACATGTGTTATTCCAATTTGAGTCATCTAACTCCAAATTCAGTAGTCATTCTATTAAAATTGCTTCTCTGATAATGTGGATGATCTTCTGGAGAAAACATGAACAAAAAGATTCAAAGGTACTGGAGTTGGCCATGACCAGATGAAGGACCATTCTTTCTCAGGAACTGGATTATTGGAGAAAAAAATTGGGGATAATGTCAGGTATATATGAGATGAAGAGAGAAGGAGAGGTAGCTGTTGGAAATGGGTTCAGTTTTATGAGGGAAATATAAATTGAGATTTTCAACTCAAAGGCTGGGGCTTCCATGAAAACTCAAGAAGAGAAAACGGGATCTAGAAGAGCTGCTGTAGTAAGTGAGAAAGTGAATCAATTGAGAAAGAATAAAGGAATTGTCTTGCTACAGTTGAGATTAGTTAATTTGAATTTATGGAGGATCTACTCAGCATATTTGAATTCCCCTACTTGTGCTTAACAGCAGGTGAGAAGGAACAAAGTAGTGAAATAGTGGCAATATACTTAAACAGGGTTTTGGCAAAACATGAGTAAAGATAAGACAACAAAGAAAGAGATTTGAGAGTAGTGTGAAGTTGAACAGGTTTAATAGTTAAAACTGGGAAGAGAAGAGAATGTAACCAGAGCAGGAATGATGTCCTGGGAGTTCAGGGAATGGAGATTATGATAAAAATGAAAAATAAATTTAGCTGGAGTAAGGCAAGGAAGATTTATTTATCATATTTAATGATAGGCTATTATTATTGGATTAAAGGAACTTTCAAGTGCATGAATATGGCACTTATGAGTGATAGTAAAATCAAAGATATAAATGTGATCATCTGGAAGTCTCTCCTTAGGGTGCAAACAATACCTCATGGTGCTGTGCCTTTGATCTAGCTGGAAGGTTAATTAATTATCCACCATTCCCTAAACTCATCCTATCCTTAATTTTTTTGTCTTTATTTATAAGATTTCTTACACCTTTCCCTTGTCTTCTTTTCAGTTTTCGATATCTGCTGAAATCCTTTCCTTTTATACTAAACCTATTAATATGCCATGTTTTTCATATAAGTATCCTAATTCTTCTTCATCTACCAATAAACTCACCTCCCTGAAGTGAATACTCTTCTGGAGGGAAAGCAGTTCATCATGGCATTTTGTTTACCATTTTTCTAAATACTTATTTTATTTTTTCCATTGTATTTTTTAATCTATTTTATCTTCCTTACCAAACTGTAAACTCCTTCAATATGAGGCCAGTGTCTATGTCCTTTGGGTTAAGCACAGTGCCTTGAATGAAATGGTTATTTGAAAAGTATTTGTTGAATTGAATTGGAATAGTTGTGGTTTAACTGTTATGGTATATTTACAAAATTCTCTGCATACTTTTGGTCTCTTTGGCTCAGCTACTTGCAGCATCCAGCCTCCTAAGAGAGGTTGTCTATCAATGATTGTCAACCAGTAATTTTTAATGAGTTTAATTTATGTGTAGAATACATAATGTGTTAATCTGTTTTCATCTCTTATTGTTTCTCTGCCTTTCCTTAACTGCCTCCTGATGGTAGCCTCTACTTTGCTGGATAAATAAGTAAAACACATTATCATTCTATTCTTTATAGAAGAGGAATGTATGGTTATTTTTTCAGTGAGGGAGAGTTAATGTCATTTGAAGCACAGGGTAAAAGTGAAGCACAGGATAAAAGGATTGATTGTAGGATAAAAAAAAATGCTACCTTAAATAAATGTACCTTCAAAATATTCTTACGTAGGTTATTGTATCCATATTAATAGAAATTTACTTTTCTTCTAACATATTAATGAACACTTTTTTTTTACTAGAATTATGATTTCATAGATGCATAGAATTTATTGTGAGAATCCTTTACAAATACAAATGAGTGCTTTCTCTGCAATCAATAAGTCTTAGACCATTGAAAAAGTAAAGTGACTAGACCAAGGGCACACAACCAAGTGAGTGAATGACAGGACTTGAATTTTTTATTTATATTTTATTTACAATGTAGCCTAATTTCTCCTATATCTGCCTTTCTGGACCTTAAGTTCACTAGGAGAGCTCTACTCAATCAGGGCAGAGCTAAGTACGTCAGAATTGTTTATATATTGCAGAAATGCCAACAAGTCATCCACTAAAAGAACTAGAGATTCCTAGTGATCAAAAAGGTCCAATGTCTTGGTTTTCTAACCCTTTCCACTGTTTTCAAACATTTAACAAGAAAAAGACAGTTTTTAAGCAATCTAAAATCAATCGACAATAATCATTTTCAATTATTAGAAAGATAATCTCATCATGCCATTTTGGCTAGTTGAGAGAATCCAGAAATTATCTTACTTGATAAAAGAGATGATCCATTCACTATAGAAAGCTCTTCTTAAATCAGCTCTACAATAATATTTTTTTTAATGTCTTTCTTTCTCATTTTAATTTCTTTGTACTATCCAGATTTTTCTTTATCCAAAGATCTTTGGTTATAAACAATTAAGAGACAAGAACCTTTGTGGTAGTTCCTTTTTTGTAGGGTTTAACAAATTTACTAATCCTCCCAAGTTGGGAATAGGTATTAAATAGAATGAACTCCATTTTATAAATGGAGAAAAAGAGTTGTTCAGAGGTTCTTTGATTTACCTCAGGTCACTTAATTCTCCTGTTTCCTATTTCAGTGTTCTGTTAACCAGAACTCATTGCTTAATAAAATCTACCATGTGGAGGTGGGTATGGATCTTGCAGTTAGCTGGCATATATGATGGCCATAATTTTCATTTATATTGCAATTACACTTACATTCTTTCTAAAAGAGCTCATTGTGCTTCACAACATGCTACTCTTATAAGCCCTTAGGCTCAAAATAACCTTGGGAGCTAGCTAGGTAAAACCTTATGTTATTGAGCTTCATTGGAAGTGATAGACAAGAAAGATTTTGTCTTTACTTGGACAGCAGGAAACTCGATTATTAAAATCACTGGAGTCTAGTAGATTTGCTAGTGTTACCTACATTCTAGTAAAAGGAAACAGACATATTTGATTCATTATTGATATCTATTGTGATGAGAGTGTCAAGGAACTAAGAAAAGAAAATTCCTTTTTGAAGATAGTCCATTGTTAGGGAAACTTTGAAAAAAATCTCAAATAAGTAATATTATGAATTGATGGGACTGCCTTATCAGAAAATTCTTCCGTTCTCTAGGATTATAAAATAATCCTAAACTACACAGAACATTATTTATGAATTCTAATGATTAGAGTGTCATGGATTTAGAGTTGGAAGGGACCTTAGAAATGATCCAGATTACACTTTCTTAACAGGACATTCATGAACCCTCATGAGATCTGTAGATAGATTGCAAGATGTCAGTGAATTTGCGTTTTTATTTTCACTGACTTCTAACCAAAATTTAGCATTAAAAAAAATTATGGATGTAGGCCACAAAAAGTTATTCTATGATGGGCTTTTTCAGACTGCCAAAGGGGTGGATGACAGAAACCATTTCCCCTTCCTTATCCCAATCCTCCCTTAAACTTCCTCCTCCTCCCCCCATATGCATCTTTCTAGTCTTCTTATACCTTACATTCTCAGTGTACTCTTCCATCCAGTGATCCTGGCTTCCTTGTGGTTCTTCGAATTAGATACTCCATGATTTTCTCTGGCTGATTCCAGGTCTTCCATGCCTAGAAGGCTTTCCTTTCTTCCTGGCTTCCTTCAAGTCCCAGCTAACATTCCACTTTCTATATCCTATTCCCATTCAATTCCCTCAGTTAATTATTTTAAATTTCTTTTGTTATTTTCGAGTTGTTTCTCTCATTACACTATAAGTTCTTTGAGGGCAATAAAAGACTTTCTTTTATTGTTCTTTGTCTTGCTAGGACTTAGTACAATACCTGGCACATAGTAGGGTCTTAATTAATGTTAATTGACTGATAGATCTATTCCAACCATTTCATCATTGCGGTAATTGAATTCTAGCAAGGTTGATATGCCCACATGGCAGAATAGGGATTTGGACCTAGATACACTGACTTCAAATATAACTGGGTTACTTTTCCTAAAATTTTCAATAGATGACCTAAGAAGTTATTCATAACTCTTTGAAGTTGATCTTTTTTTTTGGTGTGTGTGACAAAGTATTATACTGTTTTTCTTGTTACCTTTACAATATTTCTTAATCTTCTTTGCTGGCATTTCTTCCTTGCCAGGTATTTTGACTGTAGTTTTCTCCTCTACTATAATGAATTCATCCATTCTCAGGCTTTATGAAATTCAGTCTATGTACTTTATATATTTAATGCCTTTATATGGTTAACCTCCAAAGTTGTACTCAACACATCTCAAAAGAAAACTCATCTCTCTTATCTTCCATCCCCAATCCACCTATAAGTCAAATTTTCTCATTTCTATTAAAATTATGGGCATTCTTCAGGATTACCAGGTTTTCACCCTCATTGCTGTCTTTAATTACTTAATTCCTCATTCCATATATTCATTCAGTTGTAAAATCTTGTTTTGATCTCCAGGACAACTCACATAATCTTTCTTTTTCAGTTACATAGCAAACATTCTGGTTCAGGCCCTCATTACTTCTCACTGGGATGGTTGCAATAGCTCTTAATTGTTTGCTCCAGATCTTTTCTCACTCTAATCCATCCTCCATATAACTGCTACAGTGATTTCCCTAAAGTTTAGTTCTATCAATATAATTTCCCTACTCAATAAACCTTGGTGTTTTCCTGAATAAAATATAAACTCCTCTGTTTAGCTTTTAAAGCCCTTCACAATCTCATCCCAATCTTTATCTTTCCAGTCTTGTTATATATTATTCTCTTTCTTGTACTCTAAGGTCCAGTTAAATTAGATTTGTGTCTATTCTTCACACACAATACTTTATCTCCCATCTGCACTTTTGCACTATCTCTTATTACTGGCATATATAAATAAATAACCTCCTCACCTCTGTCTCTTAGAGTTCCTTTCTATTTTCAAGACTCCACTCAAGTATCATCTTTCTTTACTTTTCTAATGTTTTAAAAACTTTTTTGATTCTTCTCCCCGAGTTCTTAGTGTCCCCTCTCTTCCAGTTACCTACTATTTTTTATGTATAGTCTGAATATATTTTTATAGAATAGAAGGAAATAAACATTTATTAAATAGCTACAATGTGTCAGACACTGTGCTAAGGGCTTTACACATATCTCATTTGATCCTCACAACAACTCTGTAAGTAATATCACCACCCCATTTTACACTTGTTAACTCACACAGACTGAGGTTAAGTCACCTGACTAGGACCACAAAGTAATAAAGTATCTGAGGTCAGGTTTAGTGACTCCAGATACAGTATTCTATCCATTGCAGAATCTAGATGCCTCCAAGTATGTAAATTGTATTGATTGTTTGCCTTTCCCACCATGTAAGTTTTTGGAAGACAGGGATTATTTAATTTTTATCTTTCTACCTCAAGCATCTGGCATGTAGTAGGCATTTAATAAATGCTTGTTGATCAGTTGTCAGTTTATCCCAGGTTTATGACATAATATAGTCACTTAATGATAGTTAATTCATTATAAAGATTTTATTTATTTAACTCTGATCTATGGACCTATGCTCCAATTCTTATGTTAAGCACCCTACAATTCCATTTTAATATTTCTCTTTTTCTTATTGCGGTATAGCCAATGCAAAGTCTATATGAACTATCAATATCCATGCCATATAAGGAGAACTAGAGCTAGGTTCTCCTTTTGATAGAGCCTCAATGGAGGATTTATTGAAGAATATGCACAAAAATTGCCTAGTATAAGAAAGTATAAATGGCATATGCATTGCATTGTTGGAAAGAGTTCTCAGAATAGAATAATGGAATCCCACACTGTTAAGATTGTGGATTGAATAGAGCAGTAATGAATTGAACCAACTACACCCACAAAAAGAACTCTGGGAAATGACTATAAACCATTAGATAGAATTCCCAATCCCTATATTTTTGTCTGCCTCCATTTTTCATTTCCCTCACAGGCTAATATTATACTATTTCAAAGTCTGATTCTTTTTGTACAGCAAAATAACTGTTAGGACATGTATACTTATATTGTATTTAATTTATACTTTAACATATTTAACATGTATTGGTCATCCTGCCATCTGAGGGAGAGGATGGGGGGAAGGAGGCAGAAAATTGGAACAAAAGGTTTGGCAATTGTCAATGCTGTAAAATTACCCATGCATATAACTTGTAAATTAAAAGCTATAATAAAAAAAAAATAAAAGATTGTGGAATTGAAGATCATTTACCTTTAACATTTTCTTTCTCTGTCAAGACCTAGTCTGTCAAGACTAGGAAGTATTCCTGCATTTGGAGTCAAGGCATTCAAGGCAGAAATTTCTTTATCAAGAAAAAACTTTTTTTGAATTCTTAAAATATACTTATTTAATATTTTATTTTTCCCCAATGACATGTAGAAACAATTTTAAACATTCTTTAAAAAATTTTTTGAGTTCCAAATTCTCTCCTTTTATCCCCTCTACCTTCATAGAAAAGGCAAGTAATTTAGGGGCAGCTAGGTGACACAGTGGATAGAGCACCACCCCTGAAGTCAAGAGAACCTGAGTTCAAATCTGACCTCAGATACTTAACACTTCCTAGTTATGTGACCCTAGGCAAGTCACATAACCCCAATTGCCTCAGGAAAAAAAAAAGGCAAGCAATTTGATAAAGGTTATATATGTGCATTTATGTACAATATATTTCCATGTTGGTCATGTTGTAAAAAAAAAAAAAACACAGACAAAAAAAAGAAAAAGAAAGGAAATGAATAAAATATATGATTAGATCTGCATTCAAACTCTATCAGTTCTTTCTCTGAAGATGGATAGCACTTTTCATCATAAGTTTTTTGGGATCATCTTAGATCATTGCGTTGCTGAGAATAGCTAAGATATTCACAGTTGTTCATTGCTGTTACTATTTAAAGTGTTCTACTAGCTCTGCTCAATTTACTCTATCAGTTTGTGTAAATTTTTCTATTTTTTTCTGAAATCATTCTACTCATCATTTCTTATAACACAATATTTTATTACAATCATATCCTATACCTTGTTCCACAAAAAAAGAGGCACTATAAATATTTTTGTACAAGTAGGTTCTTTTACCTTTTAAAAAAATCTCTTTGGGATACAAATCTGGATCAAAGAGTATGCAGAATTTTATAATCTTTTGCACATAGTTTGAAATTATTCTCCAGGATGATTCAGTTCATAACTCTACCAAAAGTGCATTAGTGTCTTAGTTTTCCCATACTTCTTCCAACATTTTAAATTTTTTCTCATATTAACCAATCTGATAAGTGTGAGATAGTACCTCTGAGTTTTTTCAATTTGCATTTTCTAATCAATAGTGATTTAGAGCATTTTTTTTCACATGACTATAGATAGCTTTGAATTCTTTGTCTGAAAACTGCCTGTTTATATCCTTTGACCATTTATCCATTGAGCAATGACTCATAATCTTATAAATTTGACTCCAATTCTTTCAATTTGAGATATTAAGCTTTTATCAGAGATATTTGTAGTCATCTAATTTAGAGAGAGATGGCTACAATATATTTTTATTAATGTTTTAAAAAATGCATTTTATCTTCCTTTTTTTGATTAAAACTATTTATTGTCAAAATATGTGGATAGGTAATTTTCAACATTAACCTTTGCAAAACCTTGTGTTTCAAATATTTTTTCTTCCCTTCTCCTTACACCCCCACCTCAGATGGCAAGTAAGCCAATATGTTAAAGATGTATAATTCTTCTATACATATTTCCACAATTATCATGGTGTACAAGAAAAATCAGACCAAAAAGGAAAAAATGAAAAAGAAAACAAAATGTAAGCAAATAACAATAAAAAAGGAGAAAATACTATATTGTGATCCACAGTCAGTACCCACAGTACTCTCTTTGGGTGCAGATGGCTCTTTTCATCACAAGACCATTGGAACTACCCTGAATCACCTTGTTATTGAAAAGAGTCATGTCCATCAGAATTGATCTTGGTATTACTGTGTGCAATATTCTCTTGGTTCCACTCACTTCATTTAGCATTGCTTCCTGTAAGTCTTTCCAGGCCTCTCTGAAATCATTCTGCTGATCATTTCTTATAGAACAATAATATTCCATAACATTCATATACCATAACTTATTCAGCCATCCTTCAATTGATGGCAGCCACTCAATTTCTAGTTCCTTGCCATTACAGAAAAGGCTTCCCTAAACATTTTTGCATACATAGGTCCTTTTCCCTTTTTAAAGATCTCTTTGGGATACAGGCTCAGTAGAGACACTACTGGATCAAAGAGTATTCACAGTTTGATAGCCCTTTGTACACAGTTCCAAATTTCTGCACAGCATGATTGGATCAGTTCACAACTCCACCAACAATGAATCAGTAGCCCAGTTTTCCCACATTTCCTCAAACATTCACCAAAAGGCATTTATCTTCCATAGGGGTATAAAGGTTCTTCAAGGAAGACTGGTGTGAAGACTTGACAGGTCCTTTTCAGGGCTGCTCATTTACCTTTGGTATATATATGGCTCTCAATTCTTTAGTGTGTACAGCAGCCATACCCTGGTAAGGCTGGCTAAACCAGATTGAGGGTAATAGATGCGTCTCAAATCTCTCAGTGAGTTAGCACATGAAGACTTTGTCTGGCAGAGTGGGAAGATAAAAAAAATTTGTTTCAAAGACCATGTAGATAGCTGAACCAGGTGCCTATGGAGCACTTGGAACTTGGTCAGATATCAAAGATATCAAAGACACCAAAGTCACCCACTGCATACTGTACCATTGCCAGTTGTCTTGACTTTTGTCTTGTCCCTGGACTTTAAAGAATCAGGAAGAGAGAGTAAGACTGAAGACTGAATAATTTTGCTTCATGGAAATCAAATTCATCTAGAAGTTGAGACATCATCCATGATATCACTGATTCTTTTAGAAAACAAAGGACAAATGACATCTTTCATAGAATGTCAGATTTATAATCTGTAAATGAATTCAACTGAAATTTGTGCCAGATAGTAGTAAATCTGCTGGATACTAAATGTCCTAGCAGACTTATAGTCTATGACAATTGAAGCAATAGAAAGAAGTTGCTTTAATCAGGCATGGGAAGGGAATAAGCACTTATATAGCTCCTACTATATGCAAGCATTGTGTTAAATACTTTACAGATTAAGAATATGAAGTTCATAGGCAATGTTAGAGGAATACATAAGTAGCCTAACTTCCCATGGTTTTATTATTCTGTAAAAATGAATTTAGATATTCTGAAAGGAATTGCAGGTTCCATCAGATCTGAGAAACCTTATAGAAGTAGTTAAAGTGGTCTTTTTATGTTCCTGGGGAGGCTTCTCCTTACTGGATATATTATGGGACGTGAGAGAACTGGCAAATTCTGATGTGATCCTAGCTAGATCTCTGGCAGTTCAATCTTCTGACCTTTTAAAGCTCAGTTCTAGTCTTTTCTAATATTCCTTTATCTAAGATGAAAAAGAGTAGGTATAACAGAGAAAGAAAGATAGCCAGGCCACCATAGTGATCATCGCCTCATGGTGTATTCAGTTGAGAGAGGGATAGTAGTCTTTCCCCTTTCTGAAAGCCTATAGCAATTACCTACTTGATTTACCACCCATGAAGGAAAGAGATGAAATTACTCTTATAGCACTTTTCTACATGCACATTTGATCTTGGCTTAGGAATTCTGGCTCTTTAAAGCCTTTCTTCACCACACGGTATCTGAATAGGAAACAATCATAGAATACCTGCACATGCTAAGAAGTGGAGAATCACATCTTCTATTTTTTGTGTTTGGAAGCACCCTTTCTGATCATTTTAGGTAGGATGGTACTACCATTGGAAATCTCAATCTCATCCTCTCCTTCTCTTTTTATCAGTGATTGCTCACCTTAAGGCCTTCATGTACAGGCCAAATTATTTACCTGGGAAGAACTCATTAAAACAAACTGTACTTTTTTTTATGCCAGAACTTAATCTAACCCTTGGCTGACCATAGCCATCATACTTATGCTGTTTTCCAGATTAGAATTTTTAAATTAAATTTTTTTTTAACTGAGGCAATTGGGGTTAAGTGACTTGCCCAGAGTCACACAGCTAGAGATTGTTGTGTCTGATATCAAATTTGAACTCAGGTCCTCCTGACTTCAGGGCTGGTGCTCTATCCAATGCACCACCTAACTGCCCCTTTTAAATTAATTTTTGACTTTCCTGTTTCCCCTGTATCAAAAATCTTCATCAGATTTTATTGTTTCTTTTTTCTTTGAAAGTTATCTCATTCACTCTCTTGTTTTCATTCTGCTTCTAAAACCAGTTAAAACCTTTATTACCTTTTGCTTGGTTTACTGCAATGATCTCCTATTAAGTACTATCTGAGTTTAATCTCTCCATTTTCTGAGCTATCCTGCACACTCCTTCCAAACTAATCTTCCAAAAACAGTTTCATTATGTCATACTTCAATCAAGAAGGTTATATGACTCATTTTACTTAATGTAGTTTCTGAGTCTGAGATAAAATGAAGTATGGGACAGTTCTCTGCTGCTTGTGCTAATTTTAGCCTAACAATTAATACTAAGAAAAGAGATTTTCTGCTTGCCAGTCCTACACCATTTATATGTCAAACCATTGGTTTTAGCAAATGAACAAATTTTAAATGCTATGGATGAGTTCACTTACAGCATATTTTCCAGGGAGATACACATAGATGATAAGGTTGATACACTCATTTCCAGAGCTAGCTCAGTTTTTTGGGAAGTTCTGAAGAAAATATGAGAGAGAAATGGTAGTCTGGCTACCAAACTGAAGATCCATAGGGTTGTTGTGAAGACCTCATTGTTATAGATCTGTGAAACTTGAACAATATACCAGCACCATTCCAGGAAGCTTAAGCAGATCCATTTTAATTGTCCTAGGAAGATTCTGAAGAACACTTCGCAGAACAAGGTGCCAGAAGATGAGGTCCTTTTTTGAGTCAAAATGCCAAACTCTACTGCAGCATGAAACTCCAGTTGTCTGTACATGTTGTTTGAATGCCAAAAGTATATTTACCTAAAAGATTATTTTATGGAGAACTCACACAAGGCAAGCCCTCACGTGGTTGTCAGAAGAAGGTATACAAGGATACATACTCACAAGGTCTCTGAAGAGAATTTTGGAATTAATTATGACACTTTGAAGATACTGGCAGGATTGTTCAACATGGTGCACCTATATCATAGGAGGCATTGTTCTCTATGAGCAAAGCAGAATTGAAGTAATTGACAAGAGACATGAGATGAGCAAACTTAGAGAAACCATCACAAATGTTCATTTGGATTATTTGTACCTGATCTGTGGCAGAGCATTCTGAGCTCATATTGGACTGATCAACCCCAGTCAGAAACACTGTATCCCAACCCCTAACATAGTGATGTCATTTTGGTTCTCTTTGAGAAAGAAGGACAACAACTAAGTACTTAGTATTTAATATGGGAAGACATTTTTTCAGGCACTGGAGATACAGTAATAACAACAATGACTGTCATTTAAATAGTATCTACTAGGTGTCAGACAGTGTTCTAAGTGCTGTACAAATATGCCCATTTTATCTTAACAACAACTCTGGAGAGTAGGATTTTCTTATTTTACAATCTTATTTTATAGGTAAGGAAATTGAGGTAAATAGATTGCTCAGGATCACAAAGATAGAGGTCAGGTTTGAACTCAGGTGGTTTTTTTTTTTTTTTTATTGCAGGCCTACTACTCTATCTTGTCTGTATTTGAGTTCATATTCTACTAGAACTATTTTGTTTACAAATTAATGGACACAGAAAAAACTTAGATCTAAGCTCCTGGAGAGTTCTTTCCTGCTTTCCCAATGAATAACTTTCCATCAAGTTCCTCTGAATTAGAGTCTAAAATGAGGAGAATCTATGATTTCTTTCTGCTGATTATATTTCACTTTGGTTTGTTTTGTGTTGCCTTTGTGGTGGCTCTTTCAGGCCCCACTCAGCGTCATAGATACTTCACCCTTCTAAAATTTAGTTGTTGTTTTTTTTTTTTTTCCTGGCCTTTGCAGTTCTATCACTCTCCACCAGATGGTATTCATAACCTTCACTGGGGGCCAACTTCTGTAGCAGTTGGATCTATACAAAGGCAAATCTGAAGCCTTAATTTGAAATATATATATATGTTTTGGATTTATCTCAGGGACAAAGTATCTTTGTTCTTTTTGCCCTTTAACATTTTAAAAATTGCTTTAAGTATGTTTTATTTATATTCTTTACAACACAACTATTTCTGGAAAGGGGGAGGGGGGAGTACTCAGTTCCCTTCAGATAGAACTTTCTGTTTTAACAACAAAAAACAATTAAAGAAAAATGCCCAATACAAAGACTGCCTCTTGACAGTACGCCTGATATTTTGTTCTAGTAATTTTCTGCCTCTGCTTTAAGGAGGAAGGTTTATTTCATCATCTGTTCTTTCCACTTACATTATTATATGCCAATTTTCCTCTTTTCTGCTCCTCTTCATCTCTGATATTGTCTTTCTTTATTTTCTTCTTACCCCTTCTATCAAATGAAGGGATAGCTCTTCTGTTGGAAAGACTACCCTTCCACATGCACCCCTGATCCTATCTGATCAGCCTTCTTCTACTGCAGATTATTCCCAGTCATCCCTAATCTCTCTCTTTTTTTCAATTACTTGTTATCCATTGACTTCTTTTATCCTACCTAGAAGCAGGCTGATATCTTCTTATCCTTCAAAAACCTCCATTATATCCTTCCATCTCTGGTATATATTGTCTTATATCTCATCTCTCCATCTTAGATAACTAAATTCCTTGAAAAAGCCTTTCACATTAGAGGCTTCCTCACCTCTCACATGTTTCTAATCTATTTGCTATCTAGCCTTTTACTGAAATGTTTCTTTCCAAAATTACCAATGATCTCTTAATTGCAAATATTGATCTTTATCACTCTTCATTTTTCTACCATTATTAGCTACCTGCATTATTAAAAATTGTAGATAAGCTTCTATTTTTAGTTATTCTCTTTGGGTTTTCATAACTGCTTTCTCTTTAATTCTTCTTCTTGTCTGACTCCTCCTTCTCAGTTTGCTTTGCTGAATCTTCATCTACCCTATTAGTGGTGGATGTTTTCTGAAGCTCTATCTTGGACCCTCCTTTCTTTTCTCTGATTACAGTTTTACTTGGTAATCTCATCAGCTTCCATAGGTTCAATTATCATTTCTATGTTGATGATTTCCAGATCTATATATCTAGACTTAGTCTCTCTTCTGAGGCCCCAAGTCTGCATAACCAACTATCTTTTGGAATTTTTGAGTTGTACTCCATAAGAAATTCAAAGGCAACCTATCTAAACCAGAACTCAATGCCTTTCCCTACAAAACCACTCAAATTCATAATTTCCCTATTACTGTTGAGGATCCCACCATTTTCCCAGTCACCCAGGTTTACAATCTTGATATCATCCTCAAGTCTCCTTTCTCCCTCTTTCCTTTTCCCTCCCTCTCTTTGTATATGTATATGTATATGTATATGTATACATAAACAGTTGACAAAAATTGTCATTTAACTTCTGGGATGTCTCTTGTATACTTATTTTAATATACCATCTCTTTAGGACCTTTTTCATGTGGTACAGCTAGTGCTAAAAGGGGCCCAAAAAGTAATTTTGTATAAAGGAAAAGATTTAAATAAACTGTTAAAGGATGTTAGTCGACAAGGGTTTATTAAGTGCTCAACATGTGCCACTAGTCACTGTGCTGACATTGGAGTTACAAGAAAAGGCAAAAACAAGGGCCCTGCTCTCAGATCACACTCTAATGGAGGTGACAATATGCAAATAACAGTATTCAGAGGATATATATGGTATAAGCAGAAAATAATCTCAGAGGGAAGAGAAAAGCAGTGTGTGTGTGTGTGTGTGTGTGTGTGTGTGTGTGTGTGTGTGTTTTTCGGGGAGGGGAAGTAGGTAAAAACTGCAAAAAGTAAGATTGGAGCTGAATATTGAAGGAATTCAAGGAAACAAAGAAGCAGAAGTGAGTCTCAATTGCATTCCAGATGTGGAAAATAACCAGAGCAAATGCATAGATTAAATAGGAAGATATATTGTTTGGAAAACTGAAATAAGAGTGCATGGAGGGCAAGACAATGTAAAAAAATTGGAAAATTAGAAAGTGGGCCAGATTGTAAACAGCTTAAAATGCCAAAGAAAGGATTTTATATTTCATCCTAGAAGGGATAGGAGAACCAATGGGGTTTACTGAGTAAGAGTGAAGCACTTTGGCAACTGAGTCAAGGATATATTAGACTAGGGAAAGACCTGACTGGGGTGGGTCAGAGACAATTAGAAGGCTGCTGCAAAGGGCTGGAATTTTATATATAAAAGATCTGTAAAACTAAAGAATGACAAGATTTGACAAAAGATTAGATATATAGGGTGACTGCAAGTCAAGGATGACATTGAAGTACTGAATGTGGATGCCTAGGAGAATAGTAATAAGCAAGTTGGAAAGAAAAGAGGGTTTTTAGAGAAACACAATTATCTGTTTTTGATAAGTTAGTTGAGATGACTACAGAACATAGAGCTTAAGATATACAAAATGCAATTGATAATGTGGAACTGGAGCCTGAGAGAGGTTATGAAATCATCTGCAAAAGGATGATAATTGGATTCATGGGATATGAGAACACCTACTAAGACAATATAGAAATGTAACCCTAGTCCCAAAACCCATTAGTATGGGATTCTCTCCTCATTTATGGAGATAAATGCCTTGCCCTATGTGAAGAGCTGGGTGGAGTTGGTGAAAGTGGGAGAACTCAAATCTTCTTTAGTCTTTTTTGAGATTTCTTCAGAACATCTTCAATTTTAGTCTCTTCAGGTGCTTTTGATTCCAGTTTCAAGAAGGAAAGAGGCCAACCCCATTTTAAGTCGCTAAAGGAAAAAAAAAAACCCTCAGGGGAGACATGAGGGAAGCCGGCCCTCTCCTTCATGTCTCTATACCCAGCAAGAATAAACCCTTCTAAGACATCCATAGTTAATTAATTAAATCCATTAAAGGGGAATGAGGAGAGAAAGGTAAAAGAAGAAAGGAAGAGCATTATCATGAAAATCTACAAAAAAGAACACCCAGGAGAAGAGGATGATTGACAGTGTCAAAGGTTGAAAAGAGGTCAGGAAAGGAAGGATTGAGAAAAAATCGATTAGATTTGGCAAATAAGAGATCAATGGTAATTTTGGATCATCATTTTAATTGAATGCTGGGGGTAGAAGCTAGATTGGAAAACTTAGAATAGAGTAAAAAGAGAGGAAGTGAAGGTCTATAGGATAGATTGTTTTCTTATTTTGCTGTTATAAAACACATTTTGATACCTAATAAAAGTAGGAAAAGAACTGAATACATTGATAAAATATGTGAATAAGAAACACAAATTTCAGTTGAACTTTGTACAGGTTTAGACATAAAATGAATTATACAAATATAAAGAATCATATCTTTTTGTGAATGCTTTAAAATGATGTTTTACTTGTATGTGGACAATTTGATGTTTGAGTTGAAGATTTATTTATTTATTTATTCACTTTAAGTTCTTTATGTTTGTATATTTATTACTATCTTTTTTCTTTATTTCTTTTTAAAAAAATTTAGTAGCTTTTTATTTACAAGTTATATGTATGGGTAATTTTACAGCATTGACAATTGCCAAAACTTTTGTTCCAATTTTTCCCCTCCTTCCCCCCAATCCTCTCCTCTAGATGGCAGGATGACCAGTAAACGTTAAATATGTTAAAGTATAAATTAGATACACAATAAGTATACATGACCAAACCGTTATTTTGCTGTACAAAAAGAATCGGACTCCGAAATATTGTACAATTAGCCTGTGAAGGAAATCCAAAATGAAGGCAGGCAGGCAAAAATATAGGGATTGGGAATTCAATGTAATGGTTCTTATTCATCTCCCAGAGTTCTTTTGCTGGGCGTAGCTGGTTCAGTTCATTTAGAAGATTTATTTAAAAAAAAAATACAAGGGTCAATTCAGTCATCTCTGACCCTTCATGACCCTATTCTGGATTTTCTTGTCAAAGAAACATCAGTAATTTGCCATTTACTTCTCCAGCTCATTTTACAGATGATAAAACTGAGACAAACAAGCTTAAGGGACTTGGCCAGAATTACAGAGCTAGTAAGTGCCTGAGGACAGAAGAATTTAGGAATTTAGGAAGCTAAATCTTCCTAACACCAGGCCCACCACTATCCATATCATTCATACATCACACATACATGAATATATGATAAAAATATACAAACATATAGGAAAATATATAGAAAAATATGTAGAAAAACATATACGTAAAAAACCACATTTTCATGTTTGTTCAAGAAGCTGGAGGACCATGCTGAGAATATTTTATAATTGCAGGGGATTGTGGCATCTTAGCTTATTTGCATAATATGACTAAAGAGAGTGAAGCCAAAAAAAAAAAGGAAAATCTTATAACTTTAGAAACTTAGGTATGAATAAAAACTATCACTTTCACAGGAGATTTTGGGGAATTACTAACCTTTTAAGAAAAAGATGAGTCAGGGGACTCTTATTCAAATCTGAAAGAGGAACTTAGCATAAGAAACTGATATAGGAATCTGAGTATGAGCAAGACACAATAGTCTTTGAAAATCTGCTCTGGTTGCATTGCTTAACACAGTCAGCTGACATGAAGCTTGAGTTGAGTGATTTCTGACTGGTGGGAGAGAGGATTTAATTGGCTAAAATGGTCAGTGATAGCTATCACGATTCAGTGCTACCTAGAATTGGAGAGAGATGAAGCTTTTAAGTTCCTGTTGCTCTTTGCTGCCATTTATTGTTTGTATTAGAAAAGCAGAGAAAAGAGAGAATTTGCAGCTGCTTTGTGTCCTGGTGAACTGGCTAGATTTGTTTGTCTCACTTAGAGAGTAAACCTGAGTTTTGTTGTTGTGAGCTCTGAACTGATTGGACAATGCAGCAAACCAGGTGAGATAGGTTTATCTCAGAGATAGCCTCTCTGATGAGCTTTGCAATTTTCTGACATATAAGGAACTTTTAATGACATTAAGAGATAATGCTTTTAAAATGTCCCTTTAAGGATGACTATAAGTTGAAAGAACTTATAAATATTCTGAATGTTGAAAATGTTAGAATGGAGAAGAAAAGATTTGCCCAAATAATGATGAAGATCAAGAGACAAGTTACCGGAAGAAAAGCAATTCCATAAGATACAGATGTTCCCGTATAAACAAACATCAGGGAAGTTCTGAATTGTGAGTTACAACATGCAAGTTTTCCTTATGTGCTTCCTTGCCTGTTTTTCACTCTCTCCCACAAATACAAATACATTGATGGAAGATTATGACCTAGGTTTGTAAAATGTAGATTGTGATTGTGATATCTTATTATTTATTCATTTGATCTAATATGTGAGCATTTCTGATATTATTTTTGCTTTATAATTTGGTAGGGCTTATTTTTAATATTTAAAATTATTATTAATAGGGGAAGCTGGTTGTATAACTTTCAAATGCACCAATGGGGACTCAAGAACTAAAGCAAAGAATAGAGAGAATTTATTTCCTCTTGCGGGGTTATCCCTAGGATCCTGAGAAAATTTGCTTGTGACCAGCTAGTAGCAGTTTTTCTAGGCCTACTAGTCTGAGAGTAGGTAGGAAGGATCCATAGATTTCAGTGTCTATCATGCCTAGGTAAGTGGTATGAAATCCATATAGATTTTAGATGGCTATTTCAAATGAACACTCATCCCATCACTACCCAAAAAACCAGTGCCACAGTGGCATTGGTGAGATATAATTTGTAGAACAAATGAAGCCCAGGACAGCAAAGATATCTATAGTATCCATTGTATACTTACCCTTCTCTCTTCTCACATAGCCACCACCTTAATTCAAGACCACATCACATTTCAATTGTGTTATTGTAATATCTTTCTAATTGATATCCCTGTTTAAAGTCTCTCCTCACTCCAATTTGTTCTCCACATAGTTATCAAAGCTATTTTCCTAAAGTTTGGATCTGAGCATGTCAGCCCATACTCAGACTCCTGTGGTTACATGCTCTCTCTAGGATCAAAGTTATTGATGTTTAAAGGTTTTCACAATCTGAACCTGTTATAAAATCCCTGCAACAGGGATAGGTTTTCTCTAAAAGGTAACAAAGCTGGAACCTAATCAGCCCTTGACTCCATTGATATAGCTTCCTGATCACCCAAAAGCATTAAAAAAAAATCCCACCCATATGGATTTGCTGTCTCTCCAATTTGATGAATTTCTGGAGACCATAGGAGTTCTCATTTCCAAATATTTCCAGGTGGAGATGAAAAAGATGTGTTTAGAGAAGCTAAGTGCCACTATATCCTGGTTGTATATTCTGGCTATATTAGGGCAAGTTATCCTTTGTTAATTGTTTAATAAATAGCCTCATTTGCAAACATTGAACCTGAAGTAACAAGGTACTGATAATAGGCCTGTTTTTAAAAGATCCCCTTCTACTTTTCCAATCTTATACTTCTCTTTATGCATTCTATAGTTTCGATATACTGTGATACTCCATTTCTTATCTTCATAAATTTTTTACTAACTGCTCCCAACACCTGTCTAGTATAAAGGCTAGAGGCAACTACAGTTAGGACCCCTAGGATCTGAATAACTACTCCTCTTACCTCTATAGGCATCTCTGTCCTTGTGTATAAGGTTCAGTGCTTTGGGACTGCCTGACTTCGAAGGCTGTTCTTATTGCTTGTAGTTGTAAATCTTTTAACATTTGTCTGTGTTCATTGGGTCAGTATTAGAGGAAGGGAAACAAAAGGGAAGCCAAGGTAGACAAAGTCACACCTTTTCTTCTCAAAAGCCTCTTTCAAGAGGCAAGCCAACTAGAAGTTACCTCTTCTTTTACTAAGTCAAACATCTTGCATCATCAGCTTTTTGGCTAAGTGACTAGTCAGGGAAACTCCATTCTTTGACCAATTATACTTATGTGGAATAGGCAGAAAATCCTCCAAATACATGTGAATGACTAGAATGCTAAGTATGTGCTAAATGGAGTACCACCAAAATGGCTATACCTGGAATGCGCTCACATTTATATCTTTGGGGATTTTTGGCTTACTGCAAAATCACCTTGAATGCCATTCTCTGCATGAAGCCTTTTCTATTTTCCCAAGATGTCAATGTCTCTGATTTAAATGTTACTTTTTATTTATTCTGTATTGATCTTGCATAAATGTATCTATGTATATATATTATATACATACCTATCTATCCTTTTTCCCATTGGAATACAAGATCTTTAAGAATCTTTTTCTTTGGTTCTCTAGTATTTGGATCTCTAGAACTTTTAGATTTCATTGCCTAGCCCATTGTAGGTCCTCAAACAGTTTTTTGATTGTTATATTGTTCTGTGACTACTTATTTTACTCTATAATTCATTTACACACATTTTCCCAAGTTTCTATGAACTCCTTGTACTTATTACTTCTTATTGTTCAAAAATAATTTATTATATTCCTACATCATCATTAACATTATTTTCAACCATTTCTCAATTAACAGGCATGCATTTGATTTTCTGTATTTTTTTGCTAAACAAAAGATGCTGCTGTGAATATTTTTTCTTTATGTAACTTGGTTTTTGACTGTGAACTACTTAGAGTTACTGGGTCAAATGTTATGGACAGTTTGGATAATTTTGGCATAAATCCAAATTTTTAAAATTTAAAGTTACCTTTTATTTTCACATCACATTAAATTTTAATCATATTCCAACAGTTATAATTTCCTTCTACCCAAGTCTGAGAATAGCAATTCAATAAAAGTAATGGTATCTGGTATCTAACATCATATGTAGCATTATGCAACCCTAGTTTTCTACTAATCCCATTAAAAGAGGGAGATATATTTTCTCATCTTTTCTCCAGTGTCAAGCTTAGTCACTATAATTCTATAATGTTCACTTTCATTTTATCATCCATTCTGATTACATTGCTGCAGTCATTCTGATCTGCTTATTTCACTCCATAACATTCATTCAAATTTTCCTATGTTTCTCTGAATTCTTCAAATTGTTTATTTCTTATAGCAAAATAGTATTCTCTTCCCTTCATATGCAATAGTTAGTTTAACTGTTCTTTCATCAACGACATCTATATTATTTCTGGGGCTTTTGCTATCACAAAAGTGATACTATGAATATTTTGGTGTATTTGAGACATTTTGGTCCTTTATATCCATAAAGTACATGCATAGCAGTACAATCTCTATTCAAAGTGAATGAATATTTTAATCACTTCTTTTTATTTTAATATTTTTATTTTCTTCAGTTACATAGAACATTTGTTTTTAAATTTTTGAATTCCAGATTGTCCCCTTTCCTCACTCCCCACCTTGAGTAGTCTATGAATCACTTCTTTTTGAAAAGCACAATTACAAAATAATTCCTAGAACTTTTGAACTAATTCACCACCAATTGTATTTTAGTGTGCCTATCTTCTCACAGCCCTTCTAACACTAACTCTTCCCTTTTTATTATCATATTTGCCAATGTACAAAATGTAAAGTGATATATTTTTTTATCATTTTTTAATGTACATTTTTATAGATAATGATTTAAAACATGTTTCAAAATTATCATCTATATTTTGATTTTTTTTTTTTTGAAACCTTTATGTCTTTTATCCACTTAAACATTGGGGAATAGCTTTAGTATTATATATTTCCATTAAAATGCATTTTGCATATCAATGATATCTAATGCAAGTTTTTTTTTCACTCAAAAATTTTTTTCTCATTTCTCTCTCTTGATTGATTTTGTTGTTGAAAAGTCAATTTTATCTAATAGGAATTTTTGGGGGGATCCTTTATAGTCTTTACTCCCTTGTTCAGTCAAGACTTCTTTAAGTCAAAGTTATAGAACAGGGGGTCTAAGTTTTCCCTCTTTATTTTTCTAATTGGGATGGTCTCCACACCTTCAGAGTGATAGGGAAGTTCTAACTTCCAGTCCCTTTTAGCCCTACATGAATTTATTGCACTCACGTAGACCTTGACTATATGTCACATTTTCCAAATTTGTGCTGACAGTTTGCTAGTTCTTGCATCAAAGAAGGATGAAATGAGAAATAAAAGCAGATGGAAGCAGCATTTCAACTGGAAAATAAAACCATTTTCCTTTTAGAAAAATTCCCAGTGGCTAATTTCAAATTGAAAATGTGTGTTGGCTTCATCATTAAGCAAATAATAACTAAATTATGTACTTTCCCACTGGCATTACCCCCTTCTTTCTTTCTCTTTGTGTTTAATGAATTTGGAAGTAATCAACAGAACTACATCATGAAATTACTTCACATTTTGTTAAGGTGAAGTAATTAATGACCCTAATTACTAGAGCTCAGAGTTCAAGCCCCCTGAATCATTGAAGTCAATCTTATCAATTCATATTATGTATATTGACACATATCAGGATTGTATGAAGATGTAACAGATGGAGTACCCTATTCTAATATTCTGTGATCTCCATGTTATCCTCCAGTTGCTTCTCTTCTTTCTTTACTCTGTCCTCTTTTTCCTCCTCCACCATCATCATCATCATCATAATTTTATCTTTATTGTCCTTGTCTGGACTGATGCTTCTTTCCATTTACTTGTAATTAGCATAGTGATAAATCAGTGCCATACAAATTTTTCACAAAATGTAAGATTGTTTAGAAAAATAGATTATTAGCATATTAATGACATTTAAGGCCACAGAGTGAACTTTAACTACAAAATTGCTATGAAAAAAAAAGCATCGGATTTGTGTTCAAATTTTAACTTTGTCTCTTAATGTGAATAAGAAACTTAATCTTCCTGAGTCTCAGTTTTTCTACCTTATAAATTATGGGGTTGGATTAAGTCATTTCCAATGTGTCTTACAACTTTTAATTCTGTGATTCACTGTGCCCATGGAGAATGTCTTTCTCTAGGATCTAAATTCTAGACATAGGGACATTCATGGTGATTACATTGTATTTTGACAGATTTTCCTCAACAAATAGGACACTCATTTATAATGATAGGATTTATACAGTAATCAAAAATTGGAGTATTTGCATTGTAAAAGCAAAAAAAAAAAAAAAACCTTAAGGAAATATGGTATTGCCATCATGTTTAATCATAGCTCTCAAATTTTCAGATGCCACAATGCTGTACAGAATAGTTCATTTCATAAAGATAGAACCAAGATATATTAATTATGACAATTGCTTATAAACTATAACACTTTTTATTTAAGAGAATTTTTTCACAAATTAATTAGTATTATTATGATACTAAATTAGTATTTATTACTAAATTAAAATAAATAAATACAAATTAAATGTATGAATAAATGCTTAATAACATAAAATATATTAATATAAATAAATAATATTAAATAAATGAATATGAATATATAAACAAATACTAATTAAAATAAATAAATACAAATAAATTAGTATTATTATTCCCCCTTAAAAACCAAATAAACAATAAGGAACAGAAACATTCACAGAGTAGAGGGACTTGTCCAAAGTCCCACAGTCAATAAACATTGGTACTAGAGTTACAATTCAGATTTTCAGATTCCAAATCTTGTATTCTTTTCACTGTATCACTTTGTCAGGTTCAAAAAAACAAACAAACAAATATAGATTAGAACCCTGGGATGGAATCAAGATGAAATTCAGTAGGATCAAATGAAAAATACTTCATTTAGGTTCAAAATTTCAATTGAATAAGATGGGGAAAATTTGATATGAGTACTTATGAAAAACTTTTAGACTTTAAATTTAACATAGTAAATCAGTTTTTTTACTGCCTTAACAAAAGTGTAATCTTTATAAAATGGATATTTCATACTGGTCATACAGCTAGAATGTTGTGTTTGGCTCTAGGCTTACATTTTAGAAGAGAAATCTATAAACCTGAATATTTCCAGGGATCCAGGAAGAGGTTTGTGTTAACGAAAGGAAATCATACTCTAAGGGGAAATCCTTGAAAGTATTGTTTAGTTTAAAGAAAACATATGAGTAGGAGTGACCTACTTGTCCAAGATATTCTTTAAATTAATTTAAGGTGAATTGCATATTAAAAAATACCAATAACAATCTAACTTTCAGAGGTTAAAAAAAATTATTCAATTCATTGAGAAGTATCATGCAGATTAAGAGGGAATAAAACTTTTCCAGGGGCTCCAAAATGTCATCATGGGTGGAAGTTAAAGAGGTCAATTTTGATAGCTCTTCCAAATTGTAATAGGATGGTTTAAAAACTATCATGCACTACATCAGAGAAAGTATTTAGACAGAACCTGGGTGATCATCTGACAGAAATGTTGTAAAATGGATTCCTGAGTAGAAGATTGAATTTGATGACCTTTATGGTCAGGTCCCTTCCAACTATAAATTCTATTAAAATCACCTCAAACAACCACCCGTCCTGTCATTCACAAATCAAGTAACATTTTGGGGTACTGGCATTGTAGGACATTATTAACTCAGTAAGAAACAAAGGACAAGAGTAAGCTATTCTTTAAGTTGTCGTTCTGGAGGAAACTATATCTTACCCCTTCCCCATTTTTATTCAGAATATACAGTATTGAAGTGTGTTGTTGTTCAGTCATTTTCAGTTGTGTCTGACTCTTTGTGGCTTAATTTGGGTGATTTTTTTTTTTTGGCAAAGATACTGGAATACTTTGCCATTTCTTTCTCTTAACAGATGGGGAAACTGAAGCAAACGGGGTTCAATAACTTTCCCAATGTTACACAGCTAGTAAGTGCTTGAGACTGGATTTGAATCCAAGTCTCATAAGTCCAGGCCTGGTACTCTATCCACAGAGTGACCTACTTGCCTAAGATATTCTTTAAATTAATTTAAGATGAATTATATATTTTTTAAAAATCCCAATTCAGTGGTTAAAAAATTAATTCAGGCTACAAATATTATAGTTATATAATTTAAAAACAGATTTTTCTATTGTATTCTAGCCTTAATCTCAAGCTATTGTGAAAATTTTTGAAAAAAATTTAAAATAACATTTAAAATTTATGTTGCTTTAACATATTTTGTATATGAAAGGGTTTTTTAAAAATCATTATTTGGAATTTGTAGAGCTAAGACTTGCCCTATGCTAGTGTAGTAGTAGAGTAAGAAATCCTGTTTTCTAGTCATGTATTCTCCCTTCATAGTTGTGTGACCTTAAACAATTAGTCAATAGCCATTTATTAAGTGTGTACTATTTTGAGGGAAGTATGTTTTATTATTATCTTTATTGTACTGATGAGGCAATTGAGGCAGAGAGAGATTAAGTGGCTTATCCAGAGTTAGACAGCTGGTGTCTGAAGCCACATTTGGATTGAGGTTTTCCTCCTCCAGACCATTCATTGTGCTACCTCTGCTGCCTCTGCTGATGACTAAATTCAAAAACACACAAACAAACAAAAAAACTTAAATAAATAAAAAAGCTATTTTCTAGAACACATAGTTTAGGGGTCTTGTCAATTGTGTAAATGTAATCTAGGCGATCTGTGTTTTTTCCTTTATCTGAATTATGAATTATAATAGCAAATTGTATTTCTTGCAAGGTATAGAGAAATATGTACGTAACCCAAAAAGGATAGCATTTGAGACTCAGCACCTTGATTATCTGACTTACAAAGAAGTCTATGATAAGTATCATTGTCCAAGTACTGAAATGGATCTGTGATTTCATCAGTTTGAATGTTCCTTTCATCCCATGAATGACAGTTCTTTCTACGTGATTCTTGTCTATGCCCCTTTTTAATGATGACTTAGGGAAACCTTTCAATATACTGGAGGCAAATGGATGGCTGAGCATGTAGAATGCTGTTCCTGGAGTTAAAATCTGGCCTCAGATACTTACTGCCTGCATGATCGTGGCAAGTCACTTCTATCTGCCTCAATTCCCTAATATGTAAGATGATGATAATAGCACCTACCTTCTAATTTTGTTGCAAGAATAAAATGAGATCATATTTATGAAATACTTAGCATAGTATATGACACAAAGAAGAAAGTATAAATATTTGTTTCCTGTCTTTCTTCCTTGTTCTTCTTTCCTTTCTTCCTTACTTTTTTTTCTCATTTCTTCCCATCTTTCTGAATCTACCAGAGGAGCACTCAAGCCATCCATCTGTGATTCTTCCACTCCACTTGACCAGTCCATTTTTTCTTTCTGTTATACATTTCCCTAATAAAAATTTTTTTAACTCCTATTTTTCTTCAAAGTTTCTCATTGGTTTGATGTTATAGCCTGCTCATATCTACCATTCTCAATTGCCCTCTATATGATACTAATTTTTCATATCACTGATCAAAATTATAGCAAATATTTGACTTCTGCAAATTATAACTACCAACTGAACCTCCTCTCCAACCCTCATTTTTTTTTTTTAAAGAAACCTCTCAACTAAATTGTGCCCACAGAAAGTATTCTTTTCCTCTATAATTCAATGAAATTGTGGTAGAAAAGTGTTTGGCTGTGCCTGAAAACTGAACATATGTGCATTTGTCATCTCTGTGCCATCTCCACGTGTTATATTTTCTAGCTTGTACTGTGAATTAATTGTAATTCTAAAGAGAAAACATCAGAGAGAATCAAACATGACAAATTTCGTGCTTCATTTAAAAAGCTGATTCCCTCATCTGGGGCTCACAAAGAAAGGTGTGTTAGCAATTTATCTGAAGTTGATCACGTCCTTTTAGGCAAGGTACCTCATCTTCTTCCTAGGACTCAGAATAGTACTTAGAGTCTGTTGGGAGTTCAGGGAAAGTTGTTGTTGTGGTTGTTGTTATTGTTTTCATTCATCTCACATGATCCACTTTGTAAAGGTACATATCATTTGTAGATAATTATTTGTTTCTTTCCCTGACTCTGTCACTTGTGTATTATATAATTGAGTATATTCACATATCCATCCATAAATATATACACGTAAGTATATATCTATGTATCTTGTGTAGACATATTAGCATTTTAGGTCATTCACATCCTACTTCAGCTTACCTTACTTTTTAGCATAATTATAAGTTACCCACTTTGTGAACATCATATTCCAGTCAAATTGACCTTCTTCATGTTCCCCATATGTGATTCATCCTCCATCTTTATACCTTTTACTAGTTGTTCCCCATGCCTAGAATGCACTTCTTCATGCCAGCTGTGGAAAAATCCCTAGTACCTTACATGAACTCTTTCTTTATCCCTACAGTTATCAATGCCTTTCCACTGTAAGATAAATTATCTTAATCTAATTTTGTATGTGTTTTTGTATATACTTGTATATGTATCTGTGTTCTCCCTAGCTTAGATTGTAGTAAACTTCTGAGGATAGGGATTGATTCATTTTTGTCATTGTTCCCAGCACCTATACAACACTGGCACATGGTAAATGCTTAATAAATGCTTCTCGATTGATGCTCAGTGAACAGGCAACAGCTCCATTATAATTACATAGTAGAATACAATGATCATAGAATGATAGTCATACATCCCTGGTATGCCTCCTTCAGTGACTTGTCCCTTGGAAAGGAACAGATGACCCAAATGATATTGCAGCCTCCCAAGAGATCTATCTGAGAAGTCAGGAGACATTCAAACAAATGATTTGATAGAATGTGAATTCTTTTCTAAGACTGTAGAAAGTCAGCTAAAATACCTATAGGGATATGTCCTTTAAGAAGAAGCTATATATGAAAATAAGGATTAGCTTTTCCAAAGTTAAATGAAGTGAGAAGTGGAAACACACTGCGTTCTGCATTCTGTGTCCTATAAAATCTGGAGAAGCAATTTCAAGATGCTGTTTCAAGTTATGTTTTTGTAGCACACATGACAACATGTGTTGTGTGAGCATTTGAGCTGTGAATGAGCATTTGGTGGACTTTTAATTTTTTAAGATTGCTTTTTCTGAAAGGGAACAGGCCTCCAAAAGGCCAATTCTCTCTGACGAGTAATAATAAGTGCACATGGTAATAGTTTTCTACCAATTTTTTTCTATAAATGATTGCCCTTTAAAATCCACCATAAATTTCCATCTCTGGGAGAGCATTGTGGAAGAGCATATTGGTAAGTTTTGGAGAATGGAGATCAAAGGTCTAAGGAGCACCAGCTGAACATTACCAGGGAGCAATACTCAGGCATGGTCTTATGGCATATTAAGCAATTTTCATCTGATTTTTCAATTGTGACTGACATTTAAGGGTAAAAAACAATATGAAATGTATGACAGTCTAGAGGCAGTTTCTCTGCTTTTTTCCTTTTTCTTTTTTAAGTGGAAAGTCATTCTATAGTCATGTTCCATTTAGAAAATTGAGGTTTGACTATAAAAGTTCTGTTTATGGTTGAATAAATGGCAAATTGTTAAGAGGGAGAGAAGCCTTGGGGTTTTCACTCATTTTTTTTTAAATTAAAGCAGGTTCCCTCCATATTTATTTACAGCATTTTATAAGACTGTTTTCTTCCATTCCAATAATTTTCATGGCCTAAAGGAAAAGACCACTAACTAATTTCAACAAAGTATTAATAGCTAGCATTTATATACCACTTTTAAGATTTTTGAAATGCTTTGTAAATATTCATTTTATCCTTACAATTTAATCTCACTTTATCCTCACAAAAAACTTGGGAGGTAGCTGCTATTATTTTTCCCATTTTACAGCTGAAGAAATTGAGACAAAAAGAGATTAAGTGAATTCCCCAGACTCATCTAACAAGTACATGTCTGAGGTCAAATTTGAAATAAATTCTTCTTTCCTTCAGTTAGTGTTCTATTCACCATATTACCTCTCTGCTTTAATGAACTTTATATAGAAATTTTAGATAATTATTTTCTTCACTATATTCTTTTCCCTCTCTCCTTCCCACCATACTACTCAGTCTAAGAGGTTTCTGGTTAATGTTCTTGGCTTGAAGACAGGAATGAGAATTTATCAATATATTTGGTCAAAATGAAAAATGCTAGGACTGTCCTAAAAGCTTGCTCTTTTTCTGTAAAAGGTCCTCTTAGAACAGTATAGTTACTTTCACTTTAAAATGATATTTAACAATAGAAGAATTAAAATACCTCTGCTGAGATACAACCCTTTCCATCTTTCTCTGTTGGCCTCTTTTCTAGATTACAAAGGTTAGGCTGTAAGGCAGCAATGTTCCTTATTCAGAATTTAGGATTTATCTCCCTTTCATTTTAGGGGTTATTAGGATGTTGAAGAGTCAACATAGTATGCAATACTCTTCTTTGCATTTGGAATCAGTAAGACCTTATTGAAGTCCTGCCTCTCATTATATTTGTTGATTGATCAGCTCTGAGGCCATGAGAAAGTTGCTTAAACTTTCTGATTCTCAGCTTCCTCATTTATAAAATGGAGGTAATAATCATAGGACCATATATTTAGAATTCACCTATACAGTACAGAATCTCTTATTTCCTAACAGGTCATCTAATACAACTAAGATAGGGAGATAGACATTCAAGAAGGTGATGTGATATGTACAAGGATACACAGTAAATATCAGACTTCTAACTCAATAATACCCATCTTGTGGGGTTGTTGTAAGGCTCAAATTATATGATATTCCTGAAGCACTTTGCAAATATTAAGCTGTCTAAATAGAACCTATGCCTTTTATGATCCCCTGAATTCACAGAAAGAAAGATACTCCCTTGGGATTAATCTGAGTTATCTATTTAGTTCTGTCATTATTCCCTAGGAGGGTTAAAAACTCTGCAGAATAGCATCCTAGAAGTCCTATGTGGGCCTGGAAAAGCATATGGATTGCCTAAAATAGTGTTTCCAATGATAAGAACCCCAGTTTTATAGTTGTTTATTGTCTGTGAAAAATCATTGTCACTTGGGCTCTTGGTTAGTTACTTCATACAATTAGAAAAAATAACTATTATAAATGTTTTTTTTTTTTCCCCAAGTGAGAATAAATCTACATATAGGCATTTAACACAGTCCTGGTTTTTAGTACTCAATTCTAGTAATGTGATTCTAAATATACCCTACATTTTCACAATCTGTATGGTTCATCTTCCAGCATGAAGATTAGTGTGGTCTTAAATCCATAAAATTGGCACATATTTAATTTAGAGTAACTGGATTTTTTTTTTCATTCAAATGCTTGATTTAATGGTGTTGATAAAATATGCAAATTAAGTATGAAGAAATTAATTGGTCTGATATGATTCATTCAAGAAAGGGACACAATATGGGAAAAATGGGTCTTAGCTCTTTTTAAATCTCCTAATTCATTTTCTTTAGTGGTTGCTTTGTTGTTGACTGTACTTAGTTTGATGGTTCCCTCATTATTTAGATGAAGACCTAATTTAAGTGCCATTCACAGGAAATTTCATAAAGAATCAGTCAATCAAAAATCATTTATTAACTACTTACTATGTGCCAGGTACTGTGCTAAGCAATAACAATACAAAGAAAGACAAGAATTCCAGAAACTTATATTCTAAAGGTGGAGATAGCATATAAAAATTTTGTTGTTCAGTTGTTTCCAAATCTTTGTAGCCTTATTTTATTTTATTTTATTTTTTTCCATTTCCTTCTTCAGTTTATTTTACAGATGAGGAAACTAAGGCACATAGAGTTAAATGACTCATCCACAATCATATAGCTGTGTCTGGGGCCAAAAAAGCATCATGGGATCCTCATAAATTTAGAGCTAAAATGTATCTCTTAAGACCATTTAGACCAACTCCATTGACAAGTGTGAAATGAAAATAAGGAAGTTAAGTTACACAAATAATAAACATCACAGGCAGGATTTAAATCAAAATCTTTTGCTGATTTATTGCTAAATATTTGACTCCTGTTTTGCTCTCACTTTCATGTTAGTGTGCCCCTTTCTCCCAACTGGTGATGATATTAAAGATGCTGACAGTAAATAAACAAATCAACCAAACATATACATATATATACACTTACTTGTACGCTGTCACATATGTACATATACATATGTAATGTGAGCAGATGTATATTTGTTTGTATATAGATATGTGTTTATACATATATGTCATAGATGCATGTATATATAATATATATATAATCATATAACTAGATCGCTGTCATATATGAGTGTATATATACTCACATATGTATATATATATATATATAAACATACATACACAATATGTGTGTATCTAGACCATGACATTTATATCTTTCTTTCTATGCTTTTAGCTAGTTAGGTCTGGACTTGTGACTATCTATATGCATAAGAAGTTGATAATTCCCTCTACTGATGTAGCTTAACAATTTGTCTATAGTTTTACATAGTTATTTAGGATGCCGAGAAGTTAAATAGCTTTTGCAGGGGCACACAGATAATTTTTGTCAGAGGCAGGTCTTATACCTTGTTCTTGCTAGAACCAGGGCCAGCTGTCTATTCACTGCCTATATTATGCTACCTCTCAATTGTAATTATAGTTCTTTATCTTTGTAACATATATTATGCTTCCTAAAATGTCTTTTCAGACATTAATTCATTCTGTTGTCACCAAAATCCTGATATTGGTATGCTATCAAACGAGTTTGAGCTTTTACAACACCCACATATATACTTCATATTTTGTGATTCTAGACTCTTAGTAGTTCTAAATTGAAGTTTTATTTCTCTTGACTTAATGATACTTACTGAAGTAGAAATTAAAAAAAAAATTCTTTGGGAAAGTCTTACAAAATGATAGATTTAGTCAAATCAGAAGAATTTAAGACATATTATGTACTAGGCACTCTCCTAAATATTGGGAAGAGAATAATCGTTTATATAATGCTTAATATATGCTAGACTCTTTGCTAAGAGCATTTTACAAATATTTGTGATATCATTCTTTATTTAACAGTTGAGGAAACTAAGGCAAAAAGAGGCTAATCAACATATACTAATACATTTATCACACTGGACTATAAACTCTGCCATAAACTGCCTTTGGAATACAAATACAAGTAGAAAAGGCAGTCCCTGAACTGAGGAGTGGAACCTGGGGAAAAATAAACACATGGCTAATCTGGACACTTTGCTTAAAAATTGAAGTTCTTAGAGGAACCAGCTACTCAGATGTGTAAAGACTGGGGGTGAGTGGAGGGCAGGAGTGGAGCCCAGAAAGAATGAAGATAAGGATTGAGGCTAGGAGAGATTTCAAAGACCATCTCATTTTACAAGTATGTGGGGAAACGGGTGAGGGAGGGGAACTGGACATTAGGGAAATGAAAGGCCTTGCCCTAAATCCAAAAGTAGTTAAGAGACAGGAGAAAGATTTGAATCTAGGTCCATTGGCTTCAAATCCACTATACCACACTAGACAATCACATTTTAATACAGATACTATTTATCCTGTTTCTCTATAATGGGTTTTCCCCCTTTTTCAATCTAGGCAAGAAGCATTAAAAACTAATAGGGAGCAATAGGCTATTTCCACTTTTGATATACTACTCTCTCAAAGCACTATGTTGGAGTCTACTGATAATTTCCTGTCCATTTTTGAGAAATTATGTATTACTGGGTATTGCAAGTTGGACCAGTGTGGCCTATTAAAGTCCTGAGTTTTGAACATTTCCTGTCTCCTAAATTCTGTGAATGAGGCTGCTTTGCTATTCTAGTTAATGAATCCTGCCTGATTACATTCTGTAACAATGGCCTAAATAAACCCATGAAATCTCTTTGGGAGAATTCTATGCAGGATCAGTTTAGCTCCCAATGTTACATGTTCTCAGAATTTCTACTACTTAGTTCTTTGCTCAGAGATGATTAAAAAAATTTTTTTTTTTTCTTGACAATCATTTCCTGCTGCTTTTTCAAATCTTAAAGTGTAGTACTCAGTTTGAGGCAGTATGGTTAGTTGTTGTGCAAAAGGTTTTTTGATGTTGCAATTGGAAGATTATGACTTCAGGCAGGTGAGTAGCAAAAGAAACACAACTCAAACCAAAACCTGTTACTGGGGAAAAATGACAAGGAAACATGTAGAATTATTCTCAACTTTTCAATTATATTTCTAGTTTTCCCCATGGGCCATCAATGTTCTTTAAATAAATTTATAAAAAAATGTATTATGGGTTTTTCCCATTTTTTTCAAGATTCATCTTTAGTTTTTTTCCCCCCTCTAGCTTCTTTTTCAAAGAATTTCTTTGAGAAATACCTCAGCTGGTCTTTTACTTAAATGATCTATTTTAAAAGATCACAGTGACTTCTTTTCTTCATATGTTTATACATCTATACAGCAAAAGATTGTGAGGAAAGTGCTTAATTTGGAGTCAGAGGAAATGGAATTTGAATACCATCTCTCTTATTTATTATCTGGAGTAGGTATCCTAGGCTTAGCTAGGTCTGAATCCAGGTCTGGATTTTAGATAAAGCCAAATCTCAGGGGAAAGGAATGTTTGATTATATTCTTCCTGAAGCATCTCTTGCCCCTTCAGGTCTATTGCTTGTTATCAGATGATTTCCTTCCCTGCCTACCTTCCCTACCCAGAATATGATTAATTTTCTGCCTCAATCACCTTAACTTATAGTGGTGACACATGATTTACCCAGAACATTTAAAAATTTTAATAGTCATTCAAATAATTTGACTCTGTATTCACCATCAGCTTATTCCTGAACACAGGCATTATCCACCTTTTAGAATACATGTGGACTAAAATCTGCTCTTGGGAAGAAAACCAACTAAAGTTTCTACAAATCCATTTCATATTTAACAAATGACCTCCCACTTCTTCCACATACAATGACTGTTTAAGTAGTTGTATCATGAACAGGGAGAGAGCTATCCTAAAATGGAGAGAACCAGAGAAAAAATGTATTTGTTAGTGTCAAGATACTAATGTTAACTCAATTCAATAACTCAACCAGTATATATTAAGCTGTAATTATAGGTAGAGTGCTGGACTTGAAGGAAGACTTTAGTTCAAATCATACTTCAGACACAAACTCTGTGACCACCAACAATTTCTTTAATATCTGTGGTACAGATGAGATATTTACCTCATCTGAAAATGAGAATAAAATGTCTATTATTATCTACCTCATAGGGGTTGTTATGAAGTTCAAAGGAGATAATGTCTATAAAATTCTCTATAAACCTTCAAGCAATCTCTCTCTCCTTACAAATTTAAGCACTCATACACATATGTCATTTAATATTATTTACAACCTATTATTTGATATGTTGTGATGCGGTAATGATAAAATTTGTGATGAAGAGAAACTGAGGAACAAAAGTTTTGAGTTTAATCTACATATTGGCAAGGTTAGCAATGACCAGTACTAGAGGTCAATGACCTTCAGTGACCAGATACATATTAGCACCCATAGAGCAGTCTTATATAGAGTGGGTTTACATTGGCTGATTTATGGGGGTTGGGGAATTCCGGACTCATGACAATAGGGAAAACAGTTATTCATCATTCTCTGGAAAACTCCAGTGTTAAGTGATACATGACATTTTACCAGGTAGACTATTTTAAGACTACAGATTCATTCTGCTCCTCTTCCCATGTGTCAAGAGCCCAAACCATAGCCCAGAAAAATAGGGAAGTTACACTTTTATTAAGAAGTCAGATCTTCTAATCTTACATAACCAAATTATCCTTTAAATCAACTCAATAAGTATGCATACCAGTGCTTAGGTAGAATTTTCAATGAATAATTAAGAAATCATATAAAATAAAGTGGGATACCAGTTTTCACTTTTACGGTGCAAAGACAAAACAGCTCTGCCTTCAAGGAACTTATATTCTACTGAAGAGATAAATACAATACCCTCCATATCTCATCCATCACTAAGTTCTCCTGATTATTTATTTATTTTTAAAAAGTTTAAAAACTTATTTTAAACTTAAATACAAAATAAGAAAAAAAATTGTCATGTACACCGCAGAACACAAGATAAGATTAAATGTAAATCAATAAATTTTCATTTCAACAGAATTTATATAATAAATATTACACATTGTTTTCATAGTTGTCCAGCTTTACTTTGCTTCTTTGTTCTTTGCTTCTTTTGTTCTCTATGTATTTTTTACTCTTTCTCTCTTTCCTCTGCCACTCCAGAGAAGGCTACTTTAATTATAGATATACCTATATTTCTATAGATATAGATACACATATACAGATATAGATACACATATACAGACATATATTTTACATATATACATTGGTATCTTATATATGTATATATATATTTATATATATAATATGTATATATATATACATTTACTCATAATACATATGCTTTACTGTACAGCACAATGCTTAAGAAATAATATAGAATAAAGTAGGGTATCAATTGTCATCTATTTCTTTGGAGGTGGATAGCATCTTTTTCTCCTGAGTCCAAGTTTTGCTATGTTTTTCTAAATCAACCAGAGCATCATTTCCTAGACTAAAGCAATATTTCAACTCACTTTCTGAGAGATTGCCTATAATAATTTCCCCCCATTTTTCCTACTCCAATTTTTGGATGCATAGGTTTTATTTATACAAGAAAATGTTAATTCAAAATAATCAAAATTATCCATTTATGCTTTATCAGTTCTCTCAGCTTATAATTATTTGGATTATATTTATTAATGATTATATTTATATATTATGATATCATTATATTAATACAGTACAATAAAATATATGCGTATTAATATTAATGTTAACATGCAATAATAAATGTTAATATAATAATATTATATTATATAATTATAATGGTTTAAAGTCTGGTACTATTGAATCTGCTTCTTTTTTCTTGCCCTGGTTTTTGACATTCCGATAGCTTTCTTTCTTTCTTTCTTTCTTTTTTTCTTTCTTTCTTTCACAATTGGGGTTAAGTGACTTGCCCAGGGTCATACAACTTTGGAAGTGTTAAGTGTCTTCAGGGCTGGTGCTCTAACTACTACACTACCTAGCTGACCCTATGGTTGACTTCTTTCTCCTTGCTTGCTTATTTTTTTTATTATTGTTTTTTGCTTTGTTATGCCACAGTTCCCTTTTAATGTCCTGACCCAGTTTTTCCAATTGTCCCATTTAGTTACTCTGCCTCAGGTTATGACCTTTCCCTCTTAATGCTGATGAGATGAAGGTTTTATATCTTTAGGCTATAATCATTCCTTCTTAATGTTTGACAGGATAAAGGTTTATCCATTTTAGATATTAGAATATCAGTAACCTCTCCAGTACCTCCCTCCATTGTGTCATCCTAGGTGTCTCCCCCCATTAGGTTATCCCCATCCAGGTATCTCCCCCATTGACTCAGGGCTGGATTCTTTGAGACGATAGTCTCATTCAGCCCTGGGACCAACCATGGATCCATTTGGTACCAGTAAATCTCTCCATGTTCATCATAGTCTGGGCATAATAAGCATTTGTGCCCACTGTGGCACGGTGTCTAATGATCTCCTCCAAAGGAGCATCTTTGTCTAGCCCCCATATAATTCTTTTGCAAACCTCATTGGCATTTTCCTTAGCCAAATGTCTAGTCATTATTTCTGTTGCTGCATTGTCTCCAATGGTTCTTATTACAGCTGTTTGTAAACGTCCCACAAAATCTGCAAAAGGTTCATTGGGACCTTGCTCTATTTTTGTGAAAGCATTATTTCCATCTTTCTGTCCAGGGAGAGAATTCCAAGCTTTTATTGCAGCCTTAGAAATTTGCTCATACACTGTTATGGGATAATAAATTTGTTCTGAACTCTCTGTATACTGACCTTCACCAGCTAGTTGGTCAAAAGTGATTTGTCCTGTTTGCCTATTGTGTTGGGCTTGAATCCTACATAATTCATGAAACTCTGAAAGCCACAATAAATTTTGTCCCGGTTCTAGACAAGTTTTCACTATGGATTTCCAGTCATTCGGGGTTAGGATTTCATAAGACAAATTATCTAGTAACATCTTCACATAAGATGATGTAGCCCCATAAAGAGTGCAACCCTTTTTCAAATCTTTAATTTTTCCCAAATTAAAAGGAGTGTATTTTCTCTCTTTTTGACCTAAGGAGTTGAGCTCTTCAATCACAGGATATGCATTTATAAAATCAGATATATATTCTCCTTCATTTTTTGCCTTAATTAATGCTTTTTCTAATCTTGTCAAATTCTGCTTTACAGGAGAAGTTGACTGTGTTTCTGTCTCTCTCCCTCCCCCTTGTTCCACCCATGAAGGGTTAATTGCGGGGGGAGGGTCATGAGATGTGGAATCACCTAATTCCTCCTGCTGTGAAGTATCATACTCAGAATTGTAATTAACTCCATTCTCATCTGATCCATCCTCCTTTTCACCTAGTAAAGTTGGCACTTCTTCCTCCTGTACTTTCCTTTTCATCATTCTATCACTTAAATAACTTCTTATAGCCAATTGTATTACATTATATGTATTAATTATTGAGTTAGGCCCATTTTTATCATAGAATTGACAAAGATCCTCTCCAACCAATTTCCATTCATTTAGATCTAATTCCTTATCAAGAGAGAAACAAGGACATATGTCCTTTACAGTTTGTAAAAGTTCAGTGATTTGCTGTAAACTTATAATTAAACCTTGGCTTTCCATAACTTTGATAATGCTCTCTAAACATTTTCCTTGAACAGAAACAGGCTGTTTTCTAAATATCTGTCCCATCTTAGATGAAATTCTACTTTAACTCTTTTAACAAAATTTCTTTGTTGTACTCACTCTAATTTTTGGGTCAAGAAGACTTTTCCACTGGATCAGGATCAGAGGCTTTTCCACTGGATCAGGATCGGAGCTTTTCCACTGAAATCCACTGAGGGGTCTGTTTGCCCCACGTTGGGCGCCAAAATGTTGTGATCTTTTTCTTCTCAAAGCGCAGCCAGGTGATCAAAGTTCAGATCTTTTATTATCTCCAATATAGCCCGGTTAGCTTAGAGGCCTATCTCTCTGCTTGGTTCCAAGAGCTCTCTCCAAATGTCTTTAAATCCAAAGGTCTGGTCCTTCAGCCTCTGCCTCTGCTTTCTTCAGCCTCCAGCCAGCTCCAGTCTTCATGTCATTCCGGTGAAATCTCGACTTGTAGCGTCTTCCTCTGAAGAACTTCTTCGACTGGCCCATTGGCCTATTTATGCTCCTTCCAGAGAGAGGGATTATGGTTTTTCTCCCATAGTGCTCTCTGGCCCAAAGAGCTTCAAGGGAGGTATGAACTCATTGAACTCCAATGAGTAAAGGTGTGAACACAAGCCTTGTATTAATTAGTTCTACTTAGTACCTTGTTTCAGGTTCTGCCCAAAACATCTTCTTGTAAGATTAGATCAACTCTAATTAGTTAACAGTTAGTAAGGATTCCAACAGGGAAGTTACACTTTTATTAAGAAGTCAGATCTTCTAATCTTACATAACCAAATTATCCTTTAAATCAACTCAATAAGTATGCATACCAGTGCTTAGGTAGAATTTTCAATGAATAATTAAGAAATCATATAAAATAAAGTGGGATACCAGTTTTCACTTTTACAGTGCAAAGACAAAACAGCTCTGCCCTCAAGGAACTTATATTCTACTGAAGAGATAAATACAATATCCTCCATATCTCATCCATCACTAAGTTCTCCTGATTATTTATTTATTTTTAAAAAGTTTAAAAATTTATTTTAAACTTAAATACAAAATAAGAAAAAAATTGTCATGTACACCGCAGAACACAAGATAAGATTAAATGTAAATCAATAAATTTTCATTTCAACAGAATTTATATAATAAATATTACACATTGTTTTCATAGTTGTCCAGCTTTACTTTGCTTCTTTGTTCTTTGCTTCTTTTGTTCTCTATGTATTTTTTACTCTTTCTCTCTTTCCTCTGCCACTCCAGAGAAGGCTACTTTAATTATAGATATACCTATATTTCTATAGATATAGATACACATATACAGACATATATTTTACATATATACATTGGTATCTTATATATATATGTATATATATTTATATATATGTATATGTATATATATACATTTACTCATAATACATATGCTTTACTGTACAGCACAATGCTTGAGAATATAGAATATATATAAATATAGAATAAAGTAGGGTATCAATTGTCATCTATTTCTTTGGAGGTGGATAGCATCTTTTTCTCCTGAGTCCAAGTTTTGCTATGTTTTTCTAAATCAACCAGAGCATCATTTCCTAGACTAAAGCAATATTTCAACTCACTTTCTGAGAGATTGCCTATAATAATTTCCCCCCATTTTTCCTACTCCAATTTTTGGATGCATAGGTTTTATTTATACAAGAAAATGTTAATTCAAAATAATCAAAATTATCCATTTATGCTTTATCAGTTCTCTCAGCTTATAATTATTTGGATTATATTTATATATTATGATATCATTATATTAATACAGTACAATAAAATATATACGTATTAATATTAATATTAACATGCAATAATAAATGTTAATATAATAATATAATAATATTATATTATATAATTATAATGGTTTAAAGTCTGGTACTATTGAATCTGCTTCTTTTTTCTTGCCCTGGTTTTTGACATTCCGATAGCTTTCTTTCTTTCTTTCTTTCTTTCTTTCTTTCTTCTTTCTTTCTTTCTTTCTTCCTTCTCTTCCTTCCTTCCTTCCTTCCTTCCTTCCTTCCTTCCTTCCTTCCTTCCTTCCTCCTTCCTTCCTTCCTTCCTTCTTCTTTCTTTCTTTCTTTCTTTCTTTCTTTCTCTTCTTTCTTTCTTTCTTTCTTTCTTTCTTTCTTTCTTCTTTCTTTCTTTTTCTTTCTTTTCTTTCACAATTGGGTTAAGTGACTTGCCCAGGGTCATACAACTTTGGAAGTGTTAAGTGTCTTCAGGGCTGGTGCTCTAACTACTACACTACCTAGCTGACCCTATGGTTGACTTCTTTCTCCTTGCTTGCTTATTTTTTTTATTATTGTTTTTTGTTTTGTTATGCCACGGTTCCCTTTTAATGTCCTGACCCAGTTTTTCCAATTGTCCCATTTAGTTACTCTGCCTCAGGTTATGACCTTTCCCTCTTAATGCTGATGAGATGAAGGTTTTATATCTTTAGGCTATAATCATTCCTTCTTAATGTTTGACAGGATAAAGGTTTATCCATTTTAGATATTAGAATATCAGTAACCTCTCCAGTACCTCCCTCCATTGTGTCATCCTAGGTGCCTCCCCCCATTAGGTTATCCCCATCCAGGTACCTCCCCCATTGACTCAGAGCTGGATTCTTTGAGATGATAGTCTCATTCAGCCCTGGGACCAACCATGGATCCATTTGGTACCAGTAAATCTCTCCATTTAATAAACTATTAATTTGGTCTCTAATCTCTGTCTTGCTCAGTTTCTCCAACATTACAGTTTTATTTTATTTTTAGCAGCTATTAATGTGATCTAGTTCCACTCCTAAGATATGGGGAATTTTATCCCAAGCCTCAAGTCCTTCTTACTGTTATTTTCTGAAGTTTTTCCCTGGGCTTAACATTGGGCTCTTTTCTTTATTATCCCACGTCATGCTGTCCCACAAAGGAACCTTACTTCCTGTGGTCCCTGCAGTATCTAGAATCTACATTTGTCCTCTCTTCCCTGGAATTGAAACAGGGACTCTGCTCTTCTGCAAGTGCCCACAGCTAGCAACAGCCCTGCCCTTCTGCTACTGTATTCATTCAGGGTTTGGGCTAATTCCTTCTCCATAGTGTCAGCCCAGCTTGGGATACTTCCAGTCAGCAGAGCTGTACTTGGCATTCCTCAACAGTGGAAAGTCCTTCAGGCTTCTCCTGCTCTGCTGCTGTACATGAGATGAAAGTTTCTAAGGCTGAGACTGCCTCTCAAGCCTAACTGCTTCCAGGGTTTGTTATTTGCTCATTATTCATAGCTGGCCTGTTCATATAGGCCCAACTTCTGCTCCTGGATGTCAGGTCTTTCTTCTAGCTTTTTTTAGGTTGTCTTAGAAACACAATTGCTTTACCTGGACTTTGGTTTATTTCTGCTGCTTTACATTCCTCTAAGAAAATGTTCTGTAGTTTTCTGTGGAAGAAATTTGGAGAGCCCAAATTTCTGACCTACTCTACCATCTTCCCAGAATCCTCTCCTTGAAATTTTTGAATAAAGGAGTTAAGTTTTTATGGGTAATGCTACAAGCAGCATTACTGATTATGAGTTGAAGAGAAGAAAAGCAGATTAAAACTCAATCTAGAAATGAACTAAATATGAATGTTTATGTCAATGTATATTTTCCTGAGATTAGAATGGAAATATTAGGTAATTATTAGTATGGAAATTTCTGAGACTTTTTCCTCCTTCATTTTCTGCATAGTCCCAACAAAGTGCAATTCCTAGCTTGTAGTAATTGATTAATGAATACTTGCTGATTGATTGATTGATTTACCCATACAAATATATGCACTGAAGTTTACACTATTTCTATGGAAGTTTCTTTGAAGCTCTTATCTATAGTCTTCCCTTAACTAGGTTGGGGAGCAGGTAAAACAATGGGCCTGAAGTCAAGAAGACTGAAATTCAAATCTCACTCAAACACTTACTAGTGCTGTGATCCTGGGGAAGACATTTTGATGAGGTCCTAAATGGTAGGTATGGTGGGCAGAGAGAAAGGAAGAATTGATAAAATTGTTCCTTGGGGCAGACTCGGAGAAAGCACTGATTAGAGATCAGTTTAGCTCCCAGGTCCTGCCCTATGGAGAAATTGTCCAGTCAAAAATCCAAGTTATATAAAACCCTTGAAAGCCATCCTCTCTAGGAGTCTTGGGCAGCTTTACCTTGTCATGTCTTATTAGAAATCCCAATTATGTCCATGATATCAAATTTTCCCTATAAAATCTACTTATGGTCCATATCATACATATTCCTCTGCTTTGGGTCAGTCCACCTTTAGCACTCTGTCTCGTGGCCACTTTTCCTTACAGCTAACTAACTCTTTTAGAGTGTTTGGCATGCCAAATAGGATCTATTCAAGAAGCCTCTAAGTTGGAGAGTAAGGTCTGAAGTCCCATTTTGGTGTCAGGTGAAGCATATTTAATAATTTAAAATAGCCAAACAACAATATTTATTAAATGTGCCAGGCACTATACAAGAAAATAATTTTAAAAAAATCAAAAGAAAGTCGACCAATTGGAAAAAGAAATCCAAAAACTTATGGAAGAAAATAACTCCTTAAAAATTAGAATTGGGCAAATGAAAACTAATAACGTCATAAAATACCAAGAAATAACAAAGCAAAATCAAAAGAATAAAAGAGAGATGAAAATCTTATTAGGAAAACTAAGATGAGAGATAGATTAAGGAGAGACAACATAACAATTGTTGGAGTGCCTGAAAGTTATGATTTAAAAAGTATAAACTTAATGCTTCCAGAAATCAAGGACATTTTCCCAGAAGTTCTAGAACTAGCGGGTAAAATTTAAATTGAAAAACTTCACTGATCACAACCTGAAAGAGATCCCAAGATGAAAATTCACAAGAACATCATAGCAACATTTCAGAGTTTCCAAAGAGGAAATACTATGGACAAACAACTAGACAGAAGAAATTTAAATATTTAGCACCTTCTGCATTAAAAGACCAAAGGGCATGGGACATGATATTCTGAAGATCAAAGGAGCTAGATTTGCAACCAAGAATAATTTACCCAGAAAAGCTGAGCATAATCCTGCATGGAAATGAACTGATATTTAATGAATAAAAGGACTTTCAGTTATTTGTGAGGAAAAGATCAGAACTAAATGAAAATATGACCTAATAGATTTAGGAGAAAGATAAGAAGGTAAACATGAAAAAGTAATTAAAAGCAATTTAATATGACCAAATTGTTTACTTCTTTTGTGAGAAAACAATATCTGCAACTCTTAAGAATACTATTAATTGGGTAAAGGATATGAACAGACAATTTTCAGATGATGAAATTGAAACTATTACCACTCATATGAAAGAGTGCTCCAAATCATTATTGATCAGAGAAATGCAAATTAAGACAACTCTAAGATACCACTACACACCTGTCAGATTGGCTAAGATGACAGGAAAAAATAATGATGAATGTGGGAGGAGATGCGGGAAAACTGGGACACTGATGCATTGTTGGTGGAGTTGTGAACTGGAGAGCAATTCTGGAGAGCAATCTGGAATTATGCCCAAAAAGTTATCAAACTGTGCATACCCTTTGATCCAGCAGTGCTACTACTGGGCTTATACCCCAAAGAGATACTAAAGAAGGGAAAGGGACCTGTATGTGCCAAAATATTTGTGGCAGCCCTGTTTGTAGTGGCTAGAAACTGGAAAATGAATGGATGCCCATCAATTGGAGAATGGCTGAATAAATTGTGGTATATGAATGTTATGTCAATGTATATTTTCCTGAGATTAGAATGGAAATATTAGGTAATTATTAGTATGGAAATTTCTGAGACTTTTTCCTCCTTCATTTTCTGCATAGTCCCAACAAAGTGCAATTCCTAGCTTGTAGTAATTGATTAATGAATACTTGCTGATTGATTGATTGATTGATTGATTTACCCATACAAATATATGCACTGAAGTTTACACTATTTCTATGGAAGTTTCTTTGAAGCTCTTATCTATAGTCTTCCCTTAACTAGGTTGGGGAGCAGGTAAAACAATGGGCCTGAAGTCAAGAAGACTGAAATTCAAATCTCACTCAAACACTTACTAGTGCTGTGATCCTGGGGAAGACATTTTGATGAGGTCCTAAATGGTAGGTATGGTGGGCAGAGAGAAAGGAAGAATTGATAAAATTGTTCCTTGGGGCAGACTCGGAGAAAGCACTGATTAGAGATCAGTTTAGCTCCCAGGTCCTGCCCTATGGAGAAATTGTCCAGTCAAAAATCCAAGTTATATAAAACCCTTGAAAGCCATCCTCTCTAGGAGTCTTGGGCAGCTTTACCTTGTCATGTCTTATTAGAAATCCCAATTATGTCCATGATATCAAATTTTCCCTATAAAATCTACTTATGGTCCATATCATACATATTCCTCTGCTTTGGGTCAGTCCACCTTTAGCACTCTGTCTCGTGGCCACTTTTCCTTACAGCTAACTAACTCTTTTAGAGTGTTTTTTTTTTTTTGGCAAAGATATTGGATTGGTTTGTCATTTCCTTCTCCAGTTTGTTTTATAGATGAGGAAACTGAAACAGAGTTAAAAATGACTTGCCCAAAGTCATAAAATATCTGAAGTCAGATTAGAATTTAGATTTTCCTGATTTCAGGCTCCATATCTATCCACTGAACCACTTGGCTATCTCATCTGATACTTAGTAGGTACTTATTATGTGATTGTTCCCTTTCCCCACCTCTATTTCCATATGGATATCATTTTTCTTTTTCTACTTTGAAGTATTGGGGATATTATTGTGGGGATTAAAATTGTCCAACCTGCAAGAAAAGAAACTGAAGCAGAGCTCTTGGCCAATGGCACTTTATTAAAGAGTTCATGGTCCCCTCTAATGAAGTGGACCTCAGATCTTTCTCACTCTCTGAGATACCTCCTTCTTCCAAGGACCTTTCTTTAATAAGGCTTGATACTAGATTTGATACTTGAATATTCTAGAGGGGCTATACAAAGTACAGAATCCCACTTGTTTCATAGGCCAAAAATGACAAATCAGCAAGAAGGTCTCACAGGCTAGGTGAAACAGGGATATCTCCACTTGATTAGTGTTGAATCTGCTCATGTTGAGCAAGAGAGAGTTTTCTAAAGATGAGAAAAATAAGTTGGAGAACTTTTTGTGTAATTGAGTTAATTCTCTCATGTTGGGCTTGGTCATTATAACAAGGAAAAACAAGAGTGGAAGACCTTTAGTTAGCTTCTTTTGTTTAAGCAAGTTAACTTAAAATCTGTATTTCACTGTTCTTGGACCTATTATATAGAATTTATAATCACTTCCCCTATGAAATCATATCAAACTGATTGGAATTCGGTGGGGATCCAAATGAATTATTTCTCACAGGGTACCACCTATTATGGCTGTCATCCTTTAGTAGCTATGTTTCTAGAGATTATGGCTATTACTGAATGGGACTGATGGGAGGAAGTATTTCTCAGTATTGAGTCACATGATCCCTGCTCCCAGAATGGGACCTTGGAGAGGTCATTTGCTCTTTGGAGGTTGCATAGCAACCTGAGATACTGGCAGTTGCAGGAAGTGACATCATTTGTGGAGGCAGCCAGCCTTGGTGACTATTGGTCAAGCACAGTTACGTCCTTTTAGTCTATCCAATGAGAAGGCTCGAGTCTTTTGCTTTTAAATCCTGGACAAGCAGGAAGCTGGCCAGGTTCCAGGAAACTCAGCAGAGTTGGGATGGCTCCCAGGCGTGTCTGGGCCTCTCTCCCTACAGGGATTAAATAAATGCTTTCTCTTTGTACCTGATGATGTCTCTGATTAGTTAATTGGGAAGGGGGTCTTGCACCAGACCTGTCCCACATATTACCATCATGCTTTCAGGACAAGATGTGGTCTCAAGCAGAGACTTTGTCAGTGCCAGTATTGCTCTCTCAATAGTACTTCCTGATTCATTTCATGCTGATTCCTGGGTTCAGGATCATGATTTTGACCTCTATTTCATGATTCCTCCTTAGTACTTCAGATTTGTTTGTCTTGAGGAACTCTGGCTTGACTTCCATATTGTCCTTTGGAATTAGAATCTTTCTCTGTCCCACTATTCTTCCTCTTCTGATTTGTTAATTGTTCCCAATAGCTAGATCTTGGTCCTATTTCTATTTCCCTATTAAATTGGAAAGTATTCTTGTCATCCTGGATATGGTTTCCTCAGTGTCCCAGCATTTCCTTTAAAATGTGCTGCTGTAATTATGGTTTTGACAGCAAAGTAATCAACTCTGTGAAAGTTTTACTCCTAGGTTTTATCTGACACGAGGAAATTAATAAATGTTTTGCTAATAACCGCATTTAGGAGGATGGATCTACTTCATAGTCCTATTTATCTATTGTTCCAATTCATGATTAAATTTCTCAATTACCTTAGATACTGCAGCAGTTGTTTTTCTTCTCTATAGGGCTTAATGTTTTTATCCTCAACATTAATTATATTGTAACAGATTTAAGGAAAGAAATTTGGAAAAAGTGTTCTGACTTAGAAATACCAAGAGATTTTTGTTTCTAAGTAAAAGGCCCTATTTTTTTCTCACTTAGCTTTTGTATAAGACACATTGTCTTGAATGATAATAATCATATATGAAGATATTATCTTAAAAAAAATTACCCAATGTTACCCTACTAGCCATGAAAATAGTACTCTTTCCTAAGCATCTATAGTAGGACCAATATCCTAAAGCCTATCCCTATGCAGATAAGACCATTTTTCTCTTAAAAAGAGTATTGAAATAATCCTTACAAGTTAATTAGCTCAAAGGACTAAGGTCCAAACAATTAATTTCTGAGTATCTAAGTACAAAAATCTGGCATTTGAAGAGTAGAGGTCTTTCCTTAGGCTTCTGGCAAGTATGGAGAACAGAGAGGCAAGGAAGGTTGCACTCAGTTGAATGAATGTTGTATCCTTGCTGAATGTCCTTTTGCGGCTATAGCTAAAGAAACCTCTTGTTAACTATTATGGGGTATATACGATCTTATTTTATTTTAAGTGTGAACCTCGCTTATCAGATTGGACTGAATCTGCTCTACTTTACTACAATTCCTAACTTAATATCTTGGGATAACATTTAATTTTTGGTTTTCAAAAGTTTATTTAAATGATTACTGTTAGAGTGTTTGGCATGCCAAATAGGATCTATTCAAGAAGCCTCTAAGTTGGAGAGTAAGGTCTGAATTCCCATTTTGGTGTCAGGTGAAGCATATTTAATAATTTAAAATAGCCAAACAACAATATTTATTAAATGTGCCAGGCACTATACAAGAAAATAATTTTTAAAAAAATCAAAAGAAAGTCGACCAATTGGAAAAAGAAATCCAAAAACTTATGGAAGAAAATAACTCCTTAAAAATTAGAATTGGGCAAATGAAAACTAATAACTTCATAAAATACCAAGAATACCAAAGTAAAATCAAAAGAATAAAAGAGAGATGAAAATCTTATTAGGAAAACTAAGATGAGAGATAGATTAAGGAGAGACAACATAACAATTGTTGGAGTGCCTGAAAGTTATGATTTAAAAAGTATAAACTTAATGCTTCCAGAAATCAAGGACATTTTCCCAGAAGTTCTAGAATTAGCGGGTAAAATTTAAATTGAAAAACTTCACTGATCACAACCTGAAAGAGATCCCAAGATGAAAATTCACAAGAACATCATAGCAACATTTCAGAGTTTCCAAAGAGGAAATACTGTGGACAAACAACTAGACAGAAGAAATTTAAATATTTAGCACCTTCCACATTAAAAGACCAAAGGGCATGGGACATGATATTCTGAAGATCAAATGAGCTAGATTTGCAACCAAGAATAATTTACCCAGAAAAGCTGAGCATAATCCTGCATGGAAATGAACTGATATTTAATGAATAAAAGGACTTTCAGTTATTTGTGAGGAAAAGATCAGAACTAAATGAAAATATGACCTAATAGATTTAGGAGAAAGATAAGAAGGTAAACATGAAAAAGTAATTAAAAGCAATTTAATATGACCAAATTGTTTACTTCTTTTGTGAGAAAACAATATCTGCAACTCTTAAGAATACTATTAATTGGGTAAAGGATATGAACAGACAATTTTCAGATGATGAAATTGAAACTATTACCACTCATATGAAAGAGTGCTCCAAATCATTATTGATCAGAGAAATGCAAATTAAGACAACTCTAAGATACCACTACACACCTGTCAGATTGGCTAAGATGACAGGAAAAAATAATGATGAATGTTGGAGGGGATGCGGGAAAACTGGGACACTGATGCATTGTTGGTGGAGTTGTGAACTGGAGAGCAATTCTGGAATTATGCCCAAAAAGTTATCAAACTGTGCATACCCTTTGATCCAGCAGTGCTACTACTGGGCTTATACCCCAAAGAGATACTAAAGAAGGGAAAGGGACCTGTATGTGCCAAAATGTTTGTGGCAGCCCTGTTTGTAGTGGCTAGAAACTGGAAAATGAATGGATGCCCATCAATTGGAGAATGGCTGAATAAATTGTGGTATATGAATGTTATGGAATATTATTGTTCTGTAAGAAATGATCAGCAGGATGCTTTCAGAAAGGCCTGGAGAGACTTACATAAACTGATGCTGAGTGAAATGAGTAGGACAAGGAGATCATTATATACTTCAACAACAATACTATATGATGATCAATTCTGATGGATGTGGCCCTCTTCAACAATGAGATGAACCAAATCAGTTCCAGTAGAGTAGTACTGAATAGAACCAGCTACACCCAGCAAAAGAACTCTGGGGGATGAGTATGAACCACTACATAGAATTCCCAATCCCTTTATTTTTGCCCACCTGCATTTTTGATTTCCTACACAATAGTGTAATTATACACTATTTCAAAGTCTGATTCTTTTTGTACAGCAAAATAACTATATGGACATGTATACAAATATTGTATTTAACATATTTAACATGTATTGATCAACCTGCCATCTGGGGGAGAGGCTGGGGAGAAATAGGGGAAAAACTGGAACAAAAGGTTTTGCAATTGCAATGCTGAAAAATTACCCATGCATATATCTTGTAAATAAAATCTATAATAATTATAAGAAGAAAAGGTCAACAATTTGGTAAAGGAGGCACAAAAAATTGTTAAAGAAAATAACCCCTTAAAATATCAAATGATAAAAGAAATACAAAAATTCAATGAAGAGAAGAATGTCTTAAAAGGCAGAATTGATCAAATGGGGGAAAAATGTACAAAAATTTACTGAAGAAAATAACTCCTTAAAAATTAGAATTGGCCAAGAGTAATCTAATGACTCTACGAGACATCAAAAAACAATAAAGCAAAATCAAAAGGATGAAAAAATAGAAGATAACATGGAATATTAATGGAAAAACAACTGACATGAAAAACAGGTTGAGGAAAGATCATTTAAGAACTATTGAACCAGTTGAGAGCCATGATCAAAATAAATAAATAAATAAAAAGTACCTTGACACCTTTTTTTCAAGAATACACACACTCTCTCTCTTTTTTGGCTAAGGCAATTGGAGTTAAGTGACTTGCCCAGGGTCACACAGATAGGAAATATTAAGTGTCTAAGATAGATTTGAACTCTGGTCCTCCTGACTTCAGGATTGGTGCTCTATCCACTGTGCCATCTAGCTTCCCCCCTTTCAAGAATTATCAAGGAAAACCACCCAAATATTCTAGACCCAGAAGGTAAAATAAAAAAATTCAAGAATGTCCACTACCTCCTGCAAGAGATCCCAAAAAGGAAAACTCATAGGAATTTATAGCCAAAATTAGGAGTACCCAGGTTAAGGAGAAAATGTTACAAGCAGTCAGACAGAAACAATTTGAATATCATGGAATTACAGTCAAGATAATGCAAGATTTAGTAACTTCTACTTTAAAGAACTAGAGATTCTAGAATATGATATTCTGGAGGACAAAGGAACTAATATTATAACCGAAAATCACCCATATAGGAAAACTGATTATTATCCTTAAGGGGTGAAATTGATATTCAATAAAATAAAATATTTTCAAGCATTCTTGATGAAAAGATCAAAGCTGAATAGAAATATTGACTTTCAAATATAAGACTCAAGAGAAGCATAAAAAAGTAAATAGGAAAGATAAGTCATAAGGGATTCAATAAGATTAGACTGTTTACATTTTTACATGGGAAGATGATACTTGTTGCTGCTAAAAATTTTATTATTATTATTAGGTTTTTGAGAAGGAGTGAGTATACATAGAGGGCATGGATGTGAGTAGAACATAATGTAATGATATAAAAAATTAAAATTAAACAGTGAGGAAGAAGAATGTACTGGGAGAAGGGGAAAGAGAGAGATTGAAGGGGATAGTTTATCTTATGTAAAAGAGGCATTTGAACTCAAGTTCTCCTGATTCCAGGTCCAGGGCTCTAATATATGGGAAATATGGGGAAAAAAATGAATAAGAAGGGAGACATTGATAAAAAGAGGGAAGATTGAGAGAGATGGTAGTCAAAAGCAGAACACTTTTGAGAATGGCCAGAGTGAAAGGAGAGAGAGCAGGATAAACAGGAGGGAAATGAAATGGATTAATACATCATAATCATGAACATGAAAACGTTTTTACAGCAAGTTTATCTGACCATGGTCTCATTTGAACTGAGTCAAAAAAATTTTTTTTAACAATACAAGTCATTATGAACAGGCAATTTTCAGATAAAGTAATCAGAGCTATCTATAATAATATAAAATGCTCTAAATTACTCTTGGTTAGAGAAATGTAAATCAAAATAACTCTGAGTTTCTACCATCTCATACCTGTCAGATTGACTAATATGACAGAAAAGGGAAATGACAAATGTTGAAGATGGTATGGGAAAATTAAGATGCTGTTTTGCTCTTTGAGTAATGCCCTGTTGATAGAATTGTCAACTGATTCAACTGTTTTAGAGAACAATTTGATCTTATATCAAAGGACCATAAAACTGTGCATATCCTTTAATGCAGAAATATTATTACTAGGTCTATATCCCAAAGAGATAAAAAACAAATAGGAAAATAACCTATGTGTACAAAAATATAGCAACTTTGTGTGATAGCAAAGAATTGGAACGTTAGAGAATGCCTATCAACTGGGGAATGGCTAAATAAATTGTTGTATTATAATTGTGATGGAATATTATTGTGCTTTAAGAAATGACAAGCAGAATGGTCTAAGAAAAACCTGGGAAAACTTATATGATCTGATGTAAAGTGAAATGGGCAGAACCAGGAAAATATAATGATGTTCTACAATGAATAATTTAGCTATTCTTAGCAATATATGATCCAAGACAATTCAAACTTATGATAAAAAATTCTATTCACCTCCAGAGAAAACTTTTATGGACATTGAATGAAGATTGCAGAACACTCTTTTTAAAACTATCTTTATTTTTCTTGTGTGTATTTTTTTTTTTTTTTGGTTTTCCTTCACATAACAAGTATGGAAATATGTTTTATATGACTGCACATGTATAGCTGCTATCAAATTGCTTGCCTTCTGGGGTAATGTAGAGGGAAATAAGAGAGGGAGAGAATATGGAACTCAAAATTTTTAAAAAGTATATTAAAATTGTTTTTACATATAATTGAGAAAATATAATACTAAATTAAAACTTGCAGAAAAAGGAGAAAATCCAAGAAAGCCAATAACAAAAACAATTATAGAGTTAATAAATGATTTTAGTAAAAGTAGCAGGATAGACTCATAAAACCATTTGCATTTTTATTTGTTACCAGCAAGAATCAATAGAAACTGGTGAAATGAGTATACGCTTAACAATGATGATAAAATGCTCTGAGCTATCTGGGCATTCACTTATCATGGTGTTCAAAAAACCTATACCAAAGATAACTTCAAAATGAATTTGACAGAAATCAATGAAGACCCAAGGCTATGTTAAGCAAATATGGTAAAAACGTCAGTACTTTCCAAACTAGTTTAATTTATCTTATGTATTATCAATCAGAATACCAGTATCTTATTTCAGAGTTTGATAAAATTATAATCAAATACACATGGAAAAATATATGGGCATACATAAGCATGAATAACCTTGAAAAAGAAAAGTCAAGAAAAGAGATGAGAATTTAAAAGATAATATGAGGCTGGAAGGGAAATAGAAAAATAAATAAATGAAACAGAATCTGGAACTAAAGAATCAGAACCCAATGTATATAAAGGATAGTATTTGAGAAACTAAGAGGTACCTAAGTGGTGCAGTGATAAGAGTTAAGATCTCAGTTTAAATCTGGCCTCAGACACAAGCTGCATGACTCTGGCAAGTCACTCAACCCATATTTGCCTCAGTTCCTCATTTATAAAATGAGGACACAATGGAGATGGAAATGGCAGACCACTTCAGTATTTGTGCCAAGTAAACTCTATAGGCAAAGGTCATGGGGTTACATAGAGTTGTAAATGATTGAATAACAACAATTTGATTAACTAGGGAATGAAATTCTTCATCAATACAATTTTTTTTAAGTGAGAAAATGAATGTCTGGATGATAAAAAAAAAAATGTTTTGGATAAATATTTTGTACCAGATAACCATAATGAGTTTTTATTGAATCAGTACTCTAAAAAACAAAAACAAACAAAAAAAACCAAATAAAATAGGAAGACAAGAGGAATAATGTCTCAACAACATAGAAGAATGTTTTAATACAACTGAAGAAACTACAGTATAAATTGATGAGATTGATCATTTTCTCTCCAGCCTCTCCCAGCTGCTTTACCTTGAGTTGAAACAAGACATTGGAGATTTTCACCATTTCATTTATAGAACTTCTGAATGGAGTCCTGCTGATTTGGCTGACAATTGTCATGTCACTCAATATTTCAGGGAAGGACAGACCATACTTTTTCTCTGGTAATCTCACCTGCTGCCTTGCTACTCTGGGTATATTCTCCCCATTTTCCTGTTCTGCAATCATGGTTAAATCAGCTTTGCCATTGTTCCTGGAAGAGGTATATTAGTCTATTTCCATATTTATCCAATCATCATTCTTACAACTTTTCAGATCAAAGTGTCCATACCTGACCACTAATGTCTATTATATCTATTCCCTGTTTTGAATATAAAGTCCTTGAGGACTGTCATTGCTTTTATAGTTGAATTTCTGGTACACAATACCTGCCATATTATAAATGATTAAAAATGTTTTTTTCATTCATTGGTGAAACAATTTTGTATAATAAAAATATAAAGTTAAAAGAAAAAAACAACAGAATGTAAAATAGTTGTAGAAAATATATGAACTAAAGGTCCAGTATCTAATAGTTATATGCATGAGACTAATGAGGTCTATTCTTTAATGGAGCAATATTCAAAAGATTAAAGCCAAATGTTTAGAGAAATCTCAAATTATTAATCCCTTTTACAAATGTATATTACACTGCCTGGTACATAGTCAGTGCTTAATAAATGTTTGTTGACTGAGATGAACATGAAGGATGGAGCATTTAAATGACTTACCAGGAGGCATACAGCTAACATCTAAAAAGGGATTTGAATCCAAAGTCTTTCTTACTATAAATTATATAAAATATATCTCATTGATTATCTCTGATGGCATCCTTAATGTAATTTGTCCTACATAATTCATATTGTAGCCTCTACATATCCACCATGCATATCTCCATTGCCCTTTGAGTGATTCCTAGCCAGAGTGCTTCAGAAATTATTATATTCTATGAGTTGTAATCATTAAGAATCACCAGAGGAATATTTATCTTAAAAGGTGGGCCATTATTTCCAGGAAGAGCTTGAAAGCATTATAAATGTTATATAACTTAACAGATACAATATAGATTACTATCTTTTTTTTGTTAAACCTTTGGTCTAGTTCATTGTACTATTTTTTTTTTTTTACAACTTTAAACTTGTTAGGTTTTCTTTCTCCATTAAATTATATTTTTAAAATCTCATATATATTTGTGAATTGTTTTGCTCAGAATAATGATACTTATCTCTACCCCCAGAAAATTCATTTCAAGTCCAAACACAGTTTCTTTTTTTTCCTACTTTTACTATAATTTGTTTTAAACATTTTTTTTTTTTTTTGGCCTAGGCTAGATAATAGTGAGATCTATAATGCCTCCTGCTTGCTCACTAAAACTCTAACAAATTGGTGGATAATCAATTAACTTCCTCCTAACTACTAGTTCCTGATAAGTAGCCAAATTCTAAATGACAAAAAAATTCTTTTATCCTCATGTCCTTGGGAAAAGGTGTTCATTTCCCTCCTGTTACCTCTTTTAGCTAATAGAATGTTGATAGAAATGAAGCACAAAATAAAACTACTTTAGATCGCTGTAACAATATTATATGTGATAAATGCCCTTTTTGGATTGATTTTCAAATAACTTTTGGTATATTGTCACTAAAGGATTTCCAAGACTTCATGGAAATTTCTGAATATTTTACTTAGGAGCCATTTGTACTATATATACACATATCATATATGACTATTATAATGTGATTTGTGAACAATTTGAAAACAACTATCTTAAAGGTCATTTTTTCCTCCAAAATGAATGAGAGTTCAACATTTGGTCCTTGAACACCTCTTTTTATTTAACTTAAAAAATTCAGTTATCTAATATTTATAAATTATATATGTTTTAGTTAATATTCACTCCAAAATTTTAACTCATGCCATTTGGGACTAGTGTGTGCCATTAACATTTGTGAAACTCAGGAGGCAATTTGAGAACAGCTGTGAAGTGATTAATATTGATGCCTCGGGTGCAATGTTCCGTCAGCATCAGGAGTGGCTGTAAATCAGTAACAAAGTGGGTTTGAGCTATGCCTATTCATACCTTGTTGCATTTCTTATTGGAGAATGAAACTGATGGCAGTGGTCATTTTTCTATCCTCCTCTCATTTATTGGCTACTTTGATTCTTTAATCTTTATACCTAGGAATAAATATAAGTGTTTCTCCCTACTTTTTGTATTAAAATAACATATCTACTCAGGAGAATATTCATGAATTGCTTCATAAAATTTGAGTTTCTGCCACCAAATATGAATCATGTTATTGTAGATTTAAAGCTGAAAGGGACCTTAGAGATCCCCACACTTAATAAATGAGGAAACAGAAGACCAGACAAGTAAAGTTACTTGCTCTGGATCATCCAGGTGATAAATAGGAGAACTGGGATTCAAAGCTATTTCCTCAGATTCTAAAGTTAATGCTCTTTCCACTTCCCTATGGGGCCATTGGCTACTGCCTGCCCTTTATGTTTGCCTATTTGATTTCCTTTTTATTTGCTCATTAGGTAAAAGCTGAATTATAATTTTTGGGTCTGATTTCATGTGACATTCAGGCTGACATATGTTACTTAGAGCTATTATTATGATTTCCAAATATCTGAGACCAGGTTCTTTTCTCAACAACTACGTTTTGTTCATCCTTTGATCCCAGGTTCCAATAATGCCCTGTATAGTTCTCAAGTACAATTTTGGATTCTTTAAGAACTAAAATTCTTTATCTTTGTCCTGCTATATAATTTCACAGTGACTTTCTTAATTTGCCTAATCATTCTATTTCCTTGCCCATAGTGTTTCATAGTTCAGACAGGCAAGACTGATTCTATGCAACCCCTGCCGACTCAGGTGAAACAATTTTTTTCCTATCCTATTATACATAATAGGGTCCCTACCCATAGTAGCTTTTATATTTGCATATACTGCTTCAAAAATAGGTAGCAAAGAACACTACTCTCAAGGGCAGGTGGGAGAACTCTACTCTCAAGAGATAATGACATTTAGTAGGGGAGAATGGCAAGGTGTAGGTACAGATATATATATGGTATAGGGTAACTCTAAACAATACAAACCCGTGCTCACATGCAATAAATTTTTGGTCTAACTCTATAAATTTGACTGGAGTCATTTTTATATGGAACTAGAATTTAAGGATTTAACCTCAGACCATGTGAAGGTCTATTTCTTGAGAAGCATACCACCCAAGTCTTTACATTACCTTTTCTGAAATAATTCACTTATGGCATAGAAGGGTACATCATGACTAGGACTGAACAAAAGGATTTTTGTATGTGTCTATGTCAATATTATTCCTCTGGGCTCTATTAAAAGGTGGGACAAAACCAATCAAGAGTCTTGCAAAATTAAGCTTGTTGGGATAAGAAAATCAGAGCAATAAAGTCTCATCTTGTAAAGGACAAAAAGCAAGAGATGAGTCATATGGAGTAGGAAGGTAAGTTGTCAGGAATAATGAGCATTCAATAATTCCCAAGCTGTCCTTTCCACAGTAGTCTGAGTTTTTAACATAGATATTTTTCTAGTGATGCTACCAATCCAATTTGTGAGGCTCTCTGCTAGGTATCTTACACACACACACACACACACACACACACACACACACACACACACACACACAGAATCCCTGTCTTCAAGAAGCTTATATTATATTGGCTATCATGATTTTAAATGAACGGTAATTATTGGTGACTCAAAGTGAAATGGAATGATGCACGATAGGTATAAGCAGGCTGTGGCATAATACTATTAGTATTATATGCACAAGACGTAGAATAAAAGAAAAGTATGAGTGGAAAAAAAAAAGTTATCCAGTTATTTAATGAGAGTGAAAAAATGTTCAGTGGTGAACTGGTGTCAATAAAATATTAAAAGAATTAGAGAAAGATCTCTTAGGCATTTGGTACATCCTATATGCAATATTTATGGAAAGACATGGAAAAAAATTGCATGGGACGAGGAGTAGTTGAATTGAGATTTCCACAGGTGGACAGAGTACCCACATGAGTGAGATCACAGATCTGTTTAAGTTCATCAAGTATGACATTCTTTCATTGTCTGTCAAAACTTTATTCCATTTAAGACCACATGAAGGCTTAAAGAAACAGGTTCAGAGGTATGATTTGCATATGTAATATATGCCAAATTATTAGAACTGGAGGTCAGATGTGTTCTCTCCAGCACTATAGTTTTTAATTCTCAGATAGAGATATCTGAACAACCTCACCTAACAATCTACCCTATAACAGTGGGGGGCTCACCCTGTTTATCTTGGCAGCAGTCACATCAGTAAAACTTATCTTTTCGAACTCCCAACAAGAATATTCATCCCCTTTGTATGAAGATTTAGTACAAAGGGAAAGCTCATCTTGGATGCTTCTTTTCTCATCTCTTTTCTCCTCCCACTCCAAACTTATCAAGTTGATCAGGAAACATACATACATGTATGATCATGTATCATCATCTTCTTTCTTTTTGGAAAACATACAATTGATAAAAAATAGCTACTTCCAACTCATTCTAGCAATGCCTATCTGGGGCAAGGATTTTTTGACTTTCAACTAAGGTTATTTGCATGAAAAGTACATATGTATCAGTAAGTGAACAAGAATTCATTAAAGTACTTTTTATCTTCTAAGCACTGTGCTATATGTATATATGTTTACATATGTACATTATATTATTTAAATCAACTTGAAATATGTACATGTGACCAGGCTGCCAATATAAAAAAAAATGAAAATGAATCATTTCTGATAAGTACTGATGTTAACAGTGAAGAAAATGTCATGTTACTTAGGGAAGATGCTTAGTCTTCATCAGAGTGGAGATTAAAATGCACATTTGGAAATGAATTTGGCACAATCCACTGTCTTTCTGTCTGGAGTTCCTTGTAAATAAACGATCTTGTTTTGCTGAGATTTGGGGCAGCCAGTTCCACTTTGATCTGCCTCTCAGCTCTATCCACCTCACCATCTGTTAGTTGGAAATTTCCTCTCCTTACCATTTTATTGTTCTTGTTTAGGCTTCTGGCCATGCATAAGTGGGCTGTGCCCCATACAGTTTAATATAATTCTTTTGTATATGAACCAAGAGTTCTTTGATTTTCCTTTGGAAAGAATATGTTTGATCATGTGTTTTAATTTACAAAAATATCCCATTTGCCTTCTGGTATCAGGTGCAGAATTCTAGTTATGAGAATTCACCAAAGTATACTATGCTTATAAAAATGATGAATGACAGTTAATGCTTCATTTGCATATTAATAATTATTAGCAGAAGGTATGAGAAACTGCAAATGGAACCCTTTGTGAATGAAAGAAGCAATTTTCTTTGGTTTCAGATAACAGGTGAGTTGAAATGTTGGTCCACTTTTTTCCCCCCTCTAGCATTCAGGAGAAAATACATTTGTATTTTATACAACTTCAGATGATTAGAAATGGAAGTTGAATGGGCTATGATGAGTTTTTATAAACAACTTTTTTTGTTCTGTTAATGAAATATCAGCTAAACATTAATAAAAAGTGGTTTTCTTTGAAGATATTTATAAGGAAAAAGTATACCAATGGTGTTTATTCAGATTCTTATATGGAAAGTGCCATAGAAAAATTCCTTGAAAAAGTTTTTTCTAAATTTAAGAAAATGATTTTGCCTCAAGGGATTTAGTTTGGGATATTGATGAACCTAGAAGCAAGTTATGGTGAATAGATCTAACCTTGGAGTCCAGAAGAGTTGGGTTCAGCTTCTGCCTCTAGCACATACTGACTGTGAGATCATGAGACTCCTAATGCATTAAACAATTCTCCAATAATGTAAATTACACATGAGTTTCCCATCTACATTGGTAGGGAGATTTCCCCTGATAGAAATTCCTTAATTGATGAAATCACAAGTCTGTACTTAAAAAAAAAAAAAAAAAAGATGAACAGAGATTAGTATAGTGTAATAGATAAAGAACTTGGCTTGGAGTCAGATAATAAGACAGTGTTCAAACTGCAAAAAGTTTTATTGATTATTATTACAAGTTATAGTTAAGGAGAGATAGGGTGGCCCATAAAAGAAGGAGACTCAAGTCATTTCTCACCAGAATATGCAAAACAAACAAATATAAAACAGGGAAGGGAAGTTAATCATAATTACAAACTGTCTGTAGCTGGCCTTGAGAAAGGTCAGACTGTTTAGTTCTGGAAGCAAGAATATGGAGTCACTAATTGGCTAACATGATCTGGACCTGAGGGCCTTATTATTCCTTGCATAGTATGCTCCATTTCCTGATTCCAAATGTTTTTAGCAGCTGTCTTCCATGTCTGGAACAGGTTCTCCCTCCTCATCTAGCTTCCAAGTCTCAAAGTCCCATCTTCTGACCTGCATGTACCAGACCTAAAACTATATTATAAGTCAGCACTTATCAACACCATTTGGTACTGGCTAAGAAATAGAGCTGATCAGTGGAATGGGTTAGATTCATAAGACACGATAATTAATACACTAGTAATCTAGTGTTTGATAAACCCAAAGATTCTAGCTTCTGGGATAAGATATCACTATTTGACAAAAATTTCTGGGAAAATTGGAAAACAGTATGGCAGAAACTAGGCATTGACTAACTCCTTATATCCTATACCAAGATAAGATGGTGATAAATTCATGATTTAGACATAAAGGATGATACTATAAGCAAATTAGGAGAACAAGGGATAGTCTACCTCTCAGATCTGTGGAGACGGAAGGAATTTATGGCCAAAGAAGAACTAGAGAACATTATGAAATGTAAAATGGATAATTTTGATTATATTAAAAAGGTTTTGTGCAAAGCCAATGCAGACAAGATTAGAAGGGAAGCAGAAAACTAGGGGGAAAAATTATATCCAAGAGTTCTGACAAAGGCCTCATTTCTAAAATATATAGAGAATTGACTCAAATTTAGAAAAATATAAGCCATTCTCCAATTGATAAATGATTAAAGATATGAACAGACAATTTTCAGATGAAGAAATTAAAACTATTTCTGGTCTTATGAAAAAATGTTCTAAATCACTATTAATTAGAGAAAATTAAGACAACTCTAAGGTACCATTTCACACTATTCAGATTGGCTAAAATGAAAGGAAAAGACAATGATAAATGTAGGAGGGGACATGGGAAAACTGATATATTAATACATTGCCAATGGAGTTGTTAACTGATCCAACCATTCTAGGGAACAATTTGGAACTATGCCCAAAGGACTATCCAACTGTGCATACTCTTTGATCCAGCAGTGTCTCTACTTGGCCTATATCCCAAATATGTCATAAAAAAGAGCAAAAAAATAAAGTCCTACTTTCTACTTTCCAGTTCCCCTTAATCTTAGTACCTCCTTCCAAGAATATCTCAAGTTTAACCTGTATATATCTTGTTTGTACATAGTTATTTGTAAGTTGTCTCCCCCTTGAGAGCAGGGAATGTATTTTTTCCGCTCTGTATTTCTAGCACTTAGGACAGTTTCTAGCACCAAATAGGCACCTAATAAATGCTAGCTTATTGATTGATCAACAAGTTAATTGGCTTCTCACTCACCCTAAAAAAAAGATGCTATTTTTAAAAAATTCAATTTTTTTCAGTTCCAAATTTTCTCCCTCCCTCACCTTTCCAGAATGGAAGAAAGATAATACCCATTATACAAATGATGTCATAAAAATCCATTTCTATATCAGCCACGTTCCATAAGAAACAAAAAAACAATATAAAGAGAAAAAAAATGCTCCAATATATACTGAGTCTATTTGTTCTTTATCTAGAATTAGCATTTTTTAAAAGTCCTTTAAAATTGTGGGGGATCATTGCATACATTAAAATTTCTGTCTTTTACAGTTGCATATATTTCCATTATTGTTGATACTGGGTAAGTTGTTTTTCTGGTCCTATTCATTTCACTTTTCAGTTCTTATAAGTTTTCCTGATTTTTTTCTAAAACCATCTTCATTATTTTTTTGCAGTTCAATAGTATTTCATCACATTCATATACCACAACTGTTTCAGCCATTCTTTAATTGATGTATGTTTCCTCAGTTTCCAATTCTTTGCCTCCACAGAAAAGAGCTGTCATACAAATTGTTGTACATTTGGGTCTTTTAAGAGGAGGTCATTTTGAAGATGGACTTGCTCATGTCAAAAATTCATCTCTCTTTGCCTCAACACTTGATTCAAATTCTGTTTCAAAAACTTTCTGGTAGTGTGATGTTAGACAACCTAAAATTTGCGTTTCAGATAATTTCCAATGAAAAATATAGATTTTTCTATGTTTTCTAAAACATGAGGTCTTCACCAGTAAATTATGAAATCATGGCTACTTCATGTATTGACAAATTTTACTTGAACCTCCATTCAACTATGTGCCTGGAGTTGATCTAGCACAACCCTTCCTTCCTCCCCTTTCCAAGATCTAAGTGTTATGTAGTTTTTGAGGAGTTTGTTTACTTAGCCACAATAAACTAGTGCTTAGTAGGGACAACTAGTTGGTGCAATGGATAGAGCACCAGCCTTGAGGTTAGGAGGAACTGAGTTCAAATCTGATCTCAGACACTTAACACTTCCTAGCTGTGTGACCCTGGGCAAGTCACTTAACCCCAATTGCTTCAGCAAAAACAAAACAAACAAACAAAAAACCAAAACTAGTGCTTAGTATAGTATCTAAGACATAATATATATTTGTTGACTTGACAAATTATAATTACCAATTGAGGTTTTTCTTACTTTCTAGATTTTTGAAATGGAAGGCTTGATTCCTATTCAGCTCCAGTCTTTTGAAAAAAGAGTTATCAATGGATCATATTCTTGTATTGAAGAAATAGTTTTTGGTTGTTAACAGAGTTAGGTCTTCTTGATTCAAAACTGACCTTGAAAAGGTTTAACTCTTCCCCAGCCCTCATTTGTGGTAGAGGACTGAATACTATAGTGAGATATTTGCCTACCACACTCAGTGGGAGCTGATGGGGTTACCAAAACTCTGACAAGAAGGAAGGTGATGAGAAATCATGTGATTAGAAATAATGGAATGGATGCATAGATCATTCTTTTGATCTTCACATTCTGAGCTCTCTTCTCTGGTGAGTAGAGTAGCACTTAATAATGATTTTTTAAAAAATTCAATATTCAGCTCTTTTCTCTTCACTCAAAGTTAACGAAGAATTCAGATTTAGCTTTTCTATCTCCCGCCTCAGAAGCTAGGTGGCTTCCTGCCAAAGTACATTCAACTGATCTTAAAATATATATTGATTTGTAAACTAATGTTGTGACATCTAATTTTTAGTATAATTGTCAAAATGATTTTTTCTATTGTTGCTGGGACTATAAAATTGTGCAAGTAATTTTGAGGGCAATATACAATAAAAATAATAGAGGGAAAATACTTATACCTTGAGAACTGCCTAAGTTATTGAAACCTCAGATACTTACTAGCTGTATCAAATCGCTTAATCTCTGATTGCCTCAGTTTCTTCAAATATAAAATGGAATAAAACATATCATCTACCATGCTGGGTGGTTGTGAAGATTAAAGAAGCTAATATTTGTAAAGCATTTAGCATTGTGTCTGGCACATAGCAGGTGCTATATAAATGATTATTCCCTTCCAAATGCTTATCAATCCTTACAAGATATTTCTCTTTTGAGCAAAATTGTCTGATTTTTCCGAGGGTCTATAATTCAATTAGCCTATAATCCTATAGGCCACTACTTAATGATTCCAGAAATTTTTGCTAGGCAGGGACCAGTCTTATTCCTGAATCTCTCCTCAGAGCAATGTTTTCAGCAGCTTTGATGATCTAAACAATGTTAAGTGATAAAGTATCATTTAATTTGGAGCAAGTTGTCAAAGCAAAGGCACTCTGACAGAACAGATTAATTTTTATTTAAAGCCATCCTAATTATTTTTCTCATGTCAACTTTCCAAAAAGAAAAGACACATGAAAGATATAATATTCACATGTTTATTGGTGGACAGATTGTAGAACCAAGACAGGTAGTGATAATAGGACTTTGGAGAGTAGGCTGAGAGATATTAGGAAAATTTTACATGGAGGTTATTTTACATGGAGGCAATTGAAAGAGAATTTCTTCTCATTAAGTTTTAGATACCTTTTTTTTACTTCCTGGTTTTTCATGTTTAGTCATTGTGTTTTGGGGACTATCCATGTAGTCCCAAGGTAACAGACTTTCCCCTCCATCTTATTTCACTGTAGAAGTTCAGTTGACTGATGATCAATTATTTCTATATATTTCATAATTCTCTGTAAATTTGTACTTAATGACTAAGTTCTTAGGAACAAAAATTTAGAGCTGTAGTTTCTTTTTTTAATGTTATACATGCTAAAATATATTTTAAATCCAATATATGTAAACATTTATACAATTATCTTACTACATAAGAAAAATTAGATCAAAAAGGAAAGAAAATGTGTAAGAAAAAATGCAAGTGAACAATAACAAAAAAAGTGAGAATGTTATGTTGTGATCCATGTTCAGTCCCCACAGTCTTCTCTCTGAGTATAGATGGCTCTCTTCATCACAAGATCATTGGAATTGACTTCAATCATTGAAGGAAACTTTCAAAGTCATATGTCTCACTCCTCACTTTACAGATGATGAATTTATAAATGAGATTCAGAGAGATCAAGGGACACATAGTAAACGGTTCAGGTAGGATTTGAGCCAGGTCAATACCAAGTCCAGCACTCCACCTACTATATATTACTACTTCTCATAGATTATATTAACTTTGATTCTGTGGCTGTATTTTCTGCTTCATTACATATAACTTGAACAAACAAATGCTTAGACAGCAATAGCTCACAAATTTTAAAATCTTATAGACTTGTTTCAGTGAGTAAGGTTTCTTGTCTAGGAACAGATAATTTCAGGTCTGGGTAGCATTGCCAAAACACTGATATCTTAGTAAAGCAGAGAAATACTGATTAATTTCCTGTCTGCTTAACTATAGAAATGGGAAACCAATTACCCCTTTTGCATTAATTACTCATATTTGTAGTAATTTTTCAATGTGAAAACAACAGGGTGTTCCCTGCAGTTCAGACAGGATATTCTGCCTTGGAGAAAATTTCATTAGATTGTAAATCATGCTATAATATTAGAGAACTTCCATTAGAGTGGAGATCATCTCCCATTTCTAATTGAAATGCATCTTTTTCATTTAAATAGGCAATTTATTAATATGTCAACTATAATTTAGTTTGGACTACTTATAATCTTTGTCTTTATTTTGTTTTTCTCCTAGGTCAAAAATTAAATTAAATGCCTTTTCAAAATATTTTGTTACTTTATTATTCTTATCCTTACATAAGCTTATATTCGATTACCAATTTGTGATTTCATATTTTAACTGGAATATTTTCCTATTATATGATAGTTTATCATCATGCTAAAATTTCATGGAAAATATTTTAACATGTTTTCTAAGTTAATGGGAAACTATTTTGTGACTTGGAGTTTAACATTTAACAGTCAAAATTCTTTTGAGTAGTTGCTGATGTTAATATTTACTTGTAACTCAGGATTCATACTCAGTCTAGACCTTTTTGGAAAATTGTATTGGGGCTATTGCCTAACTAGGTTCTCGTTTCAACTAATTAGAAATTAGTATTAATTTGAAATATTAACAATGAAGCTTAGCATTTTTTTTGGTTTGTTTTCTAGCTTTTATCTTTTGAATAGACATTTCTTTTACTGTCTCTTCTAATCAAATCTGAAGCCACTGAGAATTGATCTAGTTGGTCTAGAAGCTCTCCACACACACACACACACACACACACACACACACACACACACGGATGACAATCAGAAAATGATGACATTTGAAAATTGTTCCTACAGCTCATTTATCAATGGAGTCAGCCTAGTGATTGACTTCTCTGAAATTATCCAGGCAGTCAGTCAGTCAACAGGCATTTATTAAATACTTAGAATATACCAGACATGTTGCTAAATTCTGGGAATATAAAAAAAAGATGAAAATAATTCCTACCTTCAATGGGCTTATGTTCTGGTAAGGGAGACATCACATGATCATGCATATATATATATATATATATATATGTTTATATGTATATATGTGTTTATGCAAACACATAGAAGGAAGAATAGAAATTAAAGTAGTAACTCTAGCAGACACAGGGACAAGGAAAATTCTCTTGTAAAAGGTGGCATTTGAGCATCTTGAAGGAAGCCAGGGATTCAACTAAACAGAAATGAAGAGATAAGGAATTCTAGAATTGGAGTATAGTCATTGAAAAGACATGAGGGGACAAGATGAAGGGAATATCTAGTAGACCTGTGAAAATTGGATCACAAAGTTAATGGAAAGAATAAAGAATAACAAGGCTGGAAAAATAAAAAGGTGCAAGGTAATTTTCAAGCCAAGTACTTTATATTTGATCCTGGAGAAAATTAGTTTGCTGATTTTTGGATGATAGACATATAGTCATTCTTTGGATTTGTTATTAAATCTTTCCTTTCAGAATTCATGTTCTTTTGGTGCAATCTTGAGAACACAGGATCCTCTTTTTATAACAATGAGGTATGGATTTTAATAATAAATAAGTGAGACTTTAGTGGAAGAATTTTGTTTAGTAATTAACAATATGAAAACAACAGGGTGTTCCCTGCAGTTCACACAGGATATTCTGCTTTGGAGATCAAACATTTTTTCCTAATATTAAATGATTTCTTCCTCTTTTTTCCCTTTTCCTTTGTGTTCATTTATAATATTATAAATTATTAATACAAAAGGAATCATTAATCATAGTCTTCTTGATATGACCTTCTTTCTGACCATCTCTACCCTACTTGGTAGGGCCCTGATTCTTCCTTCCTCTTTCTAGTTTCATTTTATGTACTGTTTTACATCATTAGAATGTATTCTCCTTGATGTCAGGAATGGTCTTGCTTTCTTGCATTGTTGCTAATAGCACTCATTAACACTAAGCCTGGTCCATCCATCTATCTATCTCTTTGTCATAGAACATTTGTAATATAATGTTGCCTGACTTGCTATGCTATCTCTCCTTAAAATTGTATAGGGCATTGTGCGGGGCACATTATAATTTGGATGAACCCACCATACATATTTCTGTATCTAAACTATTTTTCATGTCTTACAGTTGAGTCTACAGGCAACTTTATTGACCTCCTTTATGACATAATAAATTATGCCCAGAACTACCTTTCTTTTCTCTATATTGAGCTGATTCTGTAAAAAAAAAAAGTTCAGATTTATTAAGCTTATACAATAGGAAGGTTGTATTCAAGTACAAGATTGTGTTCAGCTAACTTTTCTTTTGTGTATCATATATGCCTTTAGTAATCTAATCTGAAACAAATTCTCTGAGCCAATGGGGAAGTGTACCATGCTATCAACATCAGATATCTAAAAATTCCTGGTAAATACAAACTTACTTTTTCTGAGAAGACCAAGGGGCCTGATTTTCATTGATTACCAATGAGGGAAAGAATTTTGGGTAGGGGGAAAGAATGCTTAAAAATGAATGAGGTTTATTTTAGTCCACTGAAATGCTTCTATTATTTTTAAAAGTATTTAGTCATTTTTGATGTATATTCCATTTGTGTAGTGATGGAAATTTCTACCTTAGATCAAAGGAGCCTAAATCAATTTGATTTATGATGGTCTAATTTTATTTAACCAGTTCTTACTATAAAGTAGAAAAGTCCAGATTAATCAGCACATTTTTTCCAATTTAGGAAAAAACCCTGTAAATTATCCAACCATATCATCTGTGAAAGAAACCTCATTAATTCACCCTTCACTAATTCAGCATGAGTGACAATTCAAAGAAAATCTAGGTGGAATTTTCCATTGTATTATTTATGATACTGGGGGATTTTTAAGCAAGGAAATCAGAGTAAATAGAATTACAAGGGAAAACATCAGTTTAAGAAAGCACCATTTTCAAGCATTCATAACATTCATCTATATGCTGACAATTGACTGCTGATTGTAAACCATACTTATATATTCATTATATCATAATAATATATAAGATAACATTGATAGTTTCAAATTATTCTTTTGCTTTTAAAGGACAACTTCATAATCACACAATTAGACTATTGCTTAATTCAGATTTGCCTTTCTCTTAATTAGCCTAAATTAGATTTATTCTGTTGAAAAACCAATTATGAAAATGAATATTATATAGCAATTTGGTGATGATTTAGATATATAAACTTCAATGATATATTTTATCACTTATACTCTCAATTTTAAGATGAAAACTTTTCCATCCTCTGCATTCTCTTTTGGGGCATAGCGGTAGGAGCTAGCAGTTTGATAAGATTGATTAAAGAATTCTGTACTTATTTTGCTATAGAAAAGGAGTAGTGATGTACTTTTTTTTTTGTTATTGTTGAGGCATTTGGGGTTAAGTGACTTGACCAGGGCCACACAGCTGGGAAGTGTTAAGTGTCTGAGACTAGATTTGAATTCAAATCCTCCTGACTTCAGGGCTGGTGCTCTATCCACTGCACTACCTACCTGTCCCAATTAATGCACTATTTTTGAGGAACTTTTTCCCCCTTCATGATGTTGTATGCATAAGAGACACATTAGGCAGCTAGATGGTAAAGGTGATAAAATACTAAGCTTGAAGTCAGGAAGACCTGAATTCAAATTCATCCTCAGATCCCTATAAGTTGTGTGATCTTAGGCAAGTCACCATCTCCATCTGTCTTAGTTTTCTCATCTATAATTTAAATTTCCCAGTATTGTTGTGAGCATCAACTGAGTTAGTATTTGTTAGTACAATAGCTCAATTAGTACTTAGCACAGTGCCTGGTACTATATAAATATTTATTTCCTTCCTTTCCCCCCTTATTAAATGTATCCCTGGCTAAGGATTTGTCATTTATGATTCTTAATAATCTCAACCATATTCTTTGATACCAACTTTTTGTTTATTAAAGCTTTTATTTTCAAACATATGCATGAATAATTTTTCAACATTCACCCTTGCAAAACCTTGTGTTCCAATCCCCCCCTTCTTCTACCCCTTCCCCTAGATAGCAAGTAATCCAATATATGTTAAACATGGTAAAAATATAAGTTAAATCCAATATATGCATACATTTTTATACAATTAACTTGCTGCACAAGAAAAATCAAACCAAAAAGGAAAAAATGAGAAAGAAAATAAAATGCAAGCAAACAACAACAAAAATACTGAAAATATTATGTTGTGATCCACCCTCAGTTCCTACAATCTCTCTCTGGGTGTAGCTGACTCTCTTCATCACAAGATCATTGGAATTGGACTGAATCATCTCATTGTTTAAAAGAGCCATGTCCATCTGAATTGATCATCCTGTAGTCTTCTTGTTGCCGTGTACAATGATCTTCTGGTCATGCTCATTTCACTCAGCATCAGTTTGTGTAAATCTCTCCAGGCCTCTCTGAAATAATCTTACTGGTCATTTCTTACAAAACAATAATATTCCATAACATTCATATACCATAATTTACTCAGCCATTCTCCAACTGATGGGAATCCACTCAGTTTCCAGTTTCTTGCCCCTACTAAAAGGGCCGCCACAAACATTTTTGCACATGTGGGTCCCTTTCCCTTCTTTAAGATCTCTTTGGGATATAATCCTAATAGAAACACTGCTGGACAAAGGGTGTGTACAGTTTGATTGCTCTCTTGAATGGATACCATCTTCTAAAACCAGCTCTCTATTTACCATATCTGTCTTTTTCTTATGAAGATCCTACCTCCAACTGGCAATAATAATGACAATAATATCCATATCTTCTCAGAACCTCATTAATATTTCCTAGGTGCCTTTTCTTAGTACATTTGCCTTTGTGTGACTTTTCTGAAAAGAATATTTTTATCAGGTTTGATAAGTCTTGATAGGTTTGATACAGATCCCTGAAAGCATCTCTTGGTTGCTTATGTCAAACTATCATTGTAAACTTTCAGCAAGGAATAGTAGCCAACAACTTGGATTTGTTTCTTCCCATGACCAGCAATAAATACCCTTTCTCCCTTTCTCTGGTATAAACCTGGCTTCACATCAATTTTTTACAATGAAAGTCAATCAAAAGTGAAATGTGCTTTTTCATAAAATAGGAGATCCCCATAATTTGAAGTTTTCATTTATTTTGTATTTGCTTATCTAATTCCATGCTGCATTCCCATATAATCTACAGAGGGTAATTTTTGCTCTCAATTATGGATTCAAATCATTTGTGGCCACTCATGTTTCAGAATTGAATCCTGGTCAGTTATGGGTATCTTTTATTAAAAATCGTCAGTGATAGGGAAATCATAACTTCCCAAGGCAACATATTCTACTTTTTGAGGGAATTGCTATTTAGAAAATATTCCTGGACATAACACCGCAAATTTGTCTCTCAATTGCTATGTCATTGCTCTGCTCTGAGCATTTTTTTCTGGCTGTGCCTCATGCCAATAATACTCTTTCTTCTCCTCTCTCATTTCTGTATTTCTTGGTTTCCTTCCAGTCCTTATGAAAATTCCACTTAATAAAGAAAACATTTCCCAATGACTCTTAATTCTAATGCCTTCTTTCTGTTAATTATTTCCTATTTAACCTGCATTTAACTTGCTTGTATATGTTTATTTGCTTATTGTTTCCCTCATTAGATTGTGAACTCCTTGATAGGAGCTTTCTTTTATTTATTTATTTTTTTCATTTCCAGTTTTTAGCATAGTACCAATGCTAGGCACATAGTAGGCTGTTAATCAATACTTATTGACTGATTGGCTGCTAAAATTTTTTTAATAGCTAAATTCTAGAGGAATGATGATGATGGTACCTTTATTAACCACTTCCCAATAGAAAAGTGATGTATTCAAGCTGTAGAAGCAGATATATCTTTTTTACATGTAGCAATTATGGGAATTTGTTTCATTTGTTTTTGCCAATTTGTTATAAGGATTTTTTCTTCTTTTTCTTTTTTTCCAGTGAGGGAAGGAAGGAGAGAAAATAAATACTTAATAATTGAAAATTTTAATTTAATTAAAAAAACAGAAAAAAAAAATCCTTCAGTGGCACTCTATTGGTTAGCATGACATTCAAAGTCCTCATAATCTTCCTCCAACTGAATGGGATAAACTGAGTGAAGACTTCTCATAAAAATGTAGCCTTGACCTATGCCCTAATTATGACTTAATGATGAGGGTTGTGGTCCCTTTAAGAAACTAGATTGATTTATTCCTTTCTGATTCCCAACCCCATAATATCAATTCAGGAAGCTAGGACCTTTGATTCACAAATCCTGGTCAAAAGCATCCCTTTGAATTCCAGTAGAAGATCTGGGCCTGTCCCAGCCCCCATTCTAATGATCTGCTCAGGTTTCCCAACACCCATCAAGCAAACTCTAGCCTCCACTGAAAGGAGCCAACTTGGGACTCCATCTACAAGCCCCTTTAGCTAAATCTCTTGTTATAAAAGAGTCAAGCTGGAGCGCTCTCTTGGCAGAGGGTCAAAACATGGCACTAAGGACTCTGTCCACTGGAACCCTGTTTCCAGTGCCCTCCCCTCTTTATCCTCACCTATTTCCTTAACTATACTTTAACCTTCCTTCCAAACCCCATAATAAACCTCTTTTATCAATCTAGGTTTTCAGGCCTGTAAATTCCTTTAGAGGGGACTCTCATGCTGCTACTAGACCTCAATTAAACCCTAATTTCATTTAGGTACTCCATGTCTAAACCTCATCATTGAGACTTTGCAACAACAAGTTAAGCTATAGCTAAAAGCTACAGGTGTTACATTATCTTAGATAAATAAACATTTCCCTCTTATTTCCCCCACCTCAACTTTTCATTAGCATTTAAGTGCTTTGATTCTGGGATACATATTTAATCTCTGAGTAAATTAGAATTCCTCAGTCAATGGGAAAACATCAAAAGGGAAGGGGAGACTTCTTCCTTAGAGTCTATATAATCCTATGTTTGCAGCTTGTGTTTTGTACTCTACTGACTCCTTGTCTGTGGAGAGTTGCCCCTTCTCCTGAGATAATAATAAATTCTTTTTTGCTTTTTACCTTGAGAGTCTGATTTTAATTTCGGTAAGGGTTGCTGTCCCACATAGTTTTGGGGGCTCATTCTGGGATATTTTTTATTCATGAAGGGTCTCTCCAGTACCAAATTCTTGGGCAGGTGCCCACTAGAGAATTCTCTGGTGGTCCTTGGACTCAGCTTGGGAACTCCCACCCTAATTGTGTAAATTCCCAAAGAGAGACAATCAGAGAAAGTAAAAATGGAAGTGGACTAGTGAAGATAGAGGATTAATTCAGCTCAGGAGATAAGCCAACTGAGAAAAGATTGAAATCAGTCAGGTAAATTGTGCACAACCTAGATAAGGCAAGAAACTGGTGAAGAGGGAGGAAGAGACTTTAAGTGGTTAAAGTCTATAAGAGTACTTTCCCTTTGATATTGGGAAACTCTAAATGGTTTGAATCTATAAAGGTGCTCCTATTTTCCTTTGGTAAGATTGGGTAAGTCTTCCTTCAAAGAGGACAAGATATTGTGAACCATGGGAAAGGAACAATATAAGGTAGAGCCCTTTAAAAACAAAAAAACAAAAAAACTTATCTAATATCTCAGAAAATAGTCCTTTAGGAAGAATTGGGATGGAGTATCTAAATTTATAGGGATTAAATACTCTTGTTTTGTTTGGACTGGTTTCCTACTCAGAAACACTGTTGATCCTGAGGGATAGGTGTAAATTCAAAGGAGCCTTTAATACCCAGTGGGTCAGCTTCTAAGGCTTTGGCTCCAGAATTTCCCTCACCTTCTCCTCAGGGAGGAGCCTAGAATGGGAGCTTGATTGGTTTAGAAAAGCAGTTTATGTTTGTGTGTGTGTGTAAGTGAGCCTGTCTTTTTGTCTATGTTTCTCTCAGTCAACTGAATTACAAAAGAAAAGATCTAACTATTTGGGATTTAAAAGTCTAATTTTTATGCATAATTTGATTTATGCAAATAGCTTTTAGCTAGAGAGAAGAAGGACTAATTCTGAGATAGGGAAAGTTTTTTTGCCACATCAAAAAGAAAAAAAAAAAAACCTGACATATTTCTGTGAACCTAAAACTAGACAATTTGGGTCTGCAGAAGTAGTTAGTTAAGGTTATAAAACTGCTAAAATATTTTAGCAGATTCTGAGGTTTTTGACACTAATCATTAAATTGCTTGGCATTGTTTCATTGTCAGTTAACTTGAGTTAGTCTATTGTATTTTTAAGTAGGCCTAATTTACATGACTAAAAGTCTTCTGAGGACCTGAATCTAAGACTTAAGCAAAAACTGCAAAAGAAAAAAAATGCCCTCTTTGAGATTTTCCATACTTTTCTCCCTTGGAGAGGCTTGTGGAATTTGTCCTGGCTAGACTGGCATCCTTCACTGGCCTGGCTTCTTCTAGCATTTGTGCTGTTGCCCGAATATCTTTGACATGCCCTGTCTCCCTCCTCACCCCTATTTCTGGCATGGAGGGTGGGCTAATCACTAGGCCACAGAACTGCAGGGAGAGGCCTGGGTCCAAATTTCTTCAACTCTTGGCCCCATGGTTCTTAAGTCCCCATTTTCTTAAAGCCCTTCTTGCTCGTTCCCCTTTTTTGTAGACACATTTGAAAGGGCAGTTTTCTGCCACTTTAAATTTTGGGACTGTGTGTATTTAAATTAGAATTCTGATTCTGAAATTGTATGAGATAATTACTATTAACTAGTGTGTGCTAAAATTGTGAACTTGTTTATTTTAATATAAAATTCCTGAAATATGTGTGCATTAATATTGAAGTATTGCTACTAGAAGTTTAAGTACGTGATTTGATTTTAAGTTAAAAATTTTTTGGTATTAAAACAAAGTTCTCTGATAACTTATGAGCTATGCTTTAAAATTTTGAAATCCTTGCTGAATACATGCTCTAAATTTTGTGAAACTTAGTCCAAAGTTATTTAGATATCTATTTTCTGAATCTTAAGGTTTGTCTTGTTTTCTCCCTTTAACAAAGAAATAAAAGCAATAACATTTGATGTGGAGGGATATGTGTATTTGTAAAACAAAATGTATCTGAAAGGTGTGTAATATGTCTAAAGATAAATTAGAAGTTATTGTTGAGATGTCCCTCCAGAGGGAGGGAACCTGGGTGCAGAATATTCAAGTTAGGTTTTACTGAAATGATACCAATGAAAAAACTTAGGTATTTATAGATAATAGTGGACCATTTGATAGGACAGGTAGAAGTTTTCCCCTGAGCTCTGCTGCTTTGAGAGAGGTTAGTGGAATAACATTGGAACAAGTTGTACAAACATACTTTACTTCCAAGGTTTTATAAGAAATAAATAAGAGAAAAGAAATTATAAGAAATAATGGGGAGGGATTGCAAATTGAGGGACAATTTCATACACCTAGACATTTCTCCTCATCAGGGAAAGTGCAAAGAATGAATCAGATTCTTAAGAAATGGATTAGTAAGTTGATATTAGATTCTTGATTGCATTGGACCAAATGTTTGCCTATTGCTTTGTTAAAGAATTAGCACTGACTCCAGAAGTGACTTTTCTTCTATGAGATGTTATTTGGTTTACTTTTATTTAGAAGGAGAAAGGGAAATATTCTCTTTTGAAATAAAGGATAAGTTTTTGAGGAATTGCATAATAGCTATATCCTCATCTTTTTTATCCCTCACAAAGCAAGAATTGCTGGTCCAGACAACACCTTTGGAGTTTGCAGTACCAAGAGAGTAGGTACTTACTAAGTCCTGGAAGAAGCAGAGTGGGAAGACTCTTACCAGATAATACAAATAAATGAGACTCCAGTCTGGAAACTGAGAACAGGGTTAAGACCTATGGAGGAATCTCAAGAGAACCTCATTGTTAAGGAAAATAATGCCTCTAAAATTGACCAGGGCAATTAGGAATCTTTTGGTGAGAAGGGAAATTAATTGGGCTTAGAGGAATTTTAACAATATTGTTGTTATATCTGTTATTTATATTTCCAGAAAAGTTCATAGGGACTCCTTGTTTGGAGGAAGTTGAATTAACAGTTTTTGGATGAAGAAATTATTAATGTTAATTCTGATAGGGTTCTTTAATGTGAAATCAGAAAAAATATGCTATTTGAGTTTTAATTGGTTGCATTGAGTTATCTTAAAGCTGTTCCTGTTGTTTAGGGAGATTCTGAGAATAGTGATCTATGTCTTTGTCCCTTTGAACATGGTTAAAACCTGAACATGTTTTGATATAGATTGATTATTGAGCATCTTAAAGTAAAATGATTTGTGTAATGTTGAATTTAAAACCCATTTACTTAGATATGAAGATAAGCTGTGAAGTTTCTAGGATGAACCTCTTGGTGTTATCAATGTAAGATTATAGTCAATAATTATTTAGGATATGTGATCTTTGAGAGCTAAATTCACCTGAAGCTTTGATTAATGAGACTTGCTATTTGAGATAAAATCTCTTGGGACTATAGCTGATATTATTTGGAGTTTTGAATTCAGGTATGGTTGTCTGATGGATCATCAAGCCAGTAATCTACCAGCTGAAAGGAATATGCCATTAGCTACTCAGAGGAATGTGATTCTGAATTGTTACAGGTGGAAGTTAGTATCTAGGCAAGAGTTGGGAGAAGAACGTTGGCCTCTGCTTAAGGAGTGATCCTTCTGACTCAGTTTTCTGGTGATGTTCCTTTGAATAAGAACTCACTTGATTATTCCTGAGTCTGACCATAATGTGGAATTGTTATTGCACACAATTCATAAAGTCAAACTGAGTTATGAATGCTTTATCTTATCATGTATTTGATCTAAGGCTGGGGCCTAAAGGACCTGTTTTTCATTATAATCATGTTTCTCCTTTTTCCTCTTATAGCAAATTTCTATAAATAGGGCAAGTGTTCAGTAGAAGCTATGAATTCAAGTAATATCTTGCAGTGTCCTAAATATATGGTCATTATATCCTAAATATATAGGTAAGTATTTGCCCTCATTATCTATTGCTAGATGCATATATTTATCTTTTTCTTTTAGCATTTTTGTTGTTGCTGACTTTCCTGATAAGCATCTTTATTTGTGAAGAGTTACCTACTTTAATACTGGGGACATAAATGTTTGGTTTGATATTTGGGTACAGAACCCCAATTTGTATACTGAAGAAGCTCATTAGACTCCAGGCCATGGCCCAAATAACTCTTAATCAGACAACAAAGGCACTGGATTTGTTAGCAGACCAGGCCATTCAAATTAGAGAAGCAGTACTCCAGCATAAATTGGTATTAGATTACTTTTTTGCTGAAGAAGATGGAGTTTGTGGGAAATTAAATCTATCCACTTGCTGTATGAAAATTGATGATAATGGACATGTAGTGAAGGAAATTTCCAAAGATATCAATTAGAAAATTGGCCCATGTTCCATTCCAGACCTGGTCCTCACTATTTAATACATCTTGGTGGTCTTGTTCTGGAGGCAGGTGGTAGAAATGGGTTCTTTGGTTTCTGCTGATAACTGTAAGTGGAGTCATACTACTCCCTGATTGCCTCCTCTGTGTGATACAGCTTACCCAAAGGGTAATACAGATATCATTGGTCAGTCCAGTTAGACTTAGAATATTAAAAGGACCTGGATGGATCCTAGTACAGAAAAAGGACAAATCAGGTCCAGAGCCTAAGACCAAGATAGTTGGAGGAAATGTATTAAAAATGGTCTGAGAGGTCTTCAAAGGTTAATAAATAAAAGGAGGGATTGAATGAGATAAACTGAGTGAAGACTTCTCATAAGAATATATCTTCTACCCGTGGCCTACTTGTGACTTGAAACTTTGCAATAATAAGTTGAACTATAGCTAAAAGCTGCAGGTATTTGATTATTTTAGATAAACAAACATTTCCCTTCTTTTCCACCCTCACGTTTTCATTAGTATTTAAGTACCCAATATGGTAAAGAGTGTGTTATTCTCCCCAGCCAATGGGAGAAAAAGTCAGAAAGGAGGGTGGAAGATTCTTTAATTAGGGTCTATATAATCCTGTGTTTGCAGCTTGTGCTTTGCATTCCTTGACTGACACGTTGTCTGTTGGCAGTTGCCCTTTCTCATAAGATTATAATAAACCCCCCTTTTTTTGCTTTTTTACCTTGAGGGTCTTTGATTTTAATCCTGATAAGGGTCACTGTCCCACTCAGAACTTACTTTTCCAGATTTACTTTATGTTATTCTCCTTAACATATTCATTTTTTCAACCAAATTGAATTCCTCATTGTTCTGGGTCCTCTATTTGTTGCTATTATCAAGAAGCCTTTGCTTGAAAGAAAATTCTGGGAATATGACAGAATAAGGCAGAAAATTGCCTGGCTCTCCCAAATTCCTCCTCAAACAATATACAAAAATGCTTCAACTTTGAGTGTCAGAAATAAATAAAAGTGAGGGGATGTAGTTGTCTGCCTAAGAAACATGTATGGGCATTTTGAAAGATTTGACCTGGCAAGTGGTGGTTTGGCTGATGGATACTTTTGATACTGACTGAGAACCAGAATGATTAGAAGTATAGATACCTCTGTACAGATGCTGCTGAATCAATAAACAGTGGGCCTTGTGAATTGCTGTGTAGGTGGTATCCTTGACTTCAGAAACTTTCACTCCATGGAGAGTGCGTGGATCAGACAGCTGAACAGGGGAAGATTGAGGGATTCTTCACTTGTGCTGCTCATTGGGATCCAGGTGCAGTAATTAGCAGGTCCCAGGCTGTGGCTGTAGTGTGAGAAGGAGGGAGTAAAACACAGATGAGTGCAGTCTTAGAAGGGTGACAGGGACTTTGCTGGCTATGATCACTTGCAGGAAAAAGTTTTGGTTTCAGACTTAGGCAGAGGGGTGAGCTAAAGCTTACAGATGCAGGAAAAATCAAATCGTTGTTGGGAGCTGTGGTTATAGCTCAGGGATACTGAAGATTACTGAGGTCAGACTCCAAGACAGAGCTCAGAAAACAGCAACAAGAAAAATCTGAAGCTTGAGACATTATTCCTCATACCTCAGGCTAGATCCGACTCTAACACAACGTTAACAGACAAAAAATAAGCTGTTTTAAAAATGAGTAATCAAAAGAGTAAGACCAGAGATAGCTGCTAAGAGAAGACCTGGGTTCAAACTCAGAAGAAGATAGAGAAGGTAAAACCAGTACTTCTACTTAAAAGAAAAAAAGCACAATAGGCACAAGCCCAAAAAAGAGTTCTTAGAAGTTTAAAAAAAAAAAAAAACTTTAAAAATCAAATAAGAGAAGTTGAAGAAAAATTAGGGGGAAAGAGTAATGCAAAAAAAAAATTATGAAAATAAAGTCAAAAATTAGAATTGGGCAAGAAGAAGCTATTGATTTTATAAGAAACCCAGCAATAACAAACAAAATTAAAAGAATAAAAAACAGAAGAGAATGTGGAACATATCATTGCAAAAGTAACTGACATGGAAAACATCAATTAGAGGCAATATAAGAATTATTGGACTGAGAGTGGAGCCAAGTTGGTGGGGAAAAAGATAATGATTCACCTGAGCTCTTCCCCAAACCTTTATGAACACCTTTAATACTATAAAACTATTGGTGCAGCAGAATTCACAAAATAATGGGGTGAAATGATTTTACAACCAAAGACAGCTTAGAAGGTCAGCAGGACAGGTTTGCTGTGCCTGTTTGAAGGTGGAACACAGTCCAGTGCAGGCTGGGCCAGTACAGACCCAGCCCCAGCAAATAGGAGGAGGCCTTTGGAGCTACTCAATTAGCAGTGACAGCAGCAACTTCCAGAGCTCTCAGTTGCAGATGTGGACATCAAGCAACAGGTTAGAAAGAAATTATCTTTTTTGCTAACATTGAAGCAGGACTCTGTTGCTTTGTCCATACTTAGATCTGGGTCACAGTGAAATGAGTGGAATCAGAAGAATGTTGCATAAAATAACAGCAATAATGTTTGAAAAATAATTATGAATTAACAAGTTATTCTGAATATTATAAATACTTAAGTCAAGTACAGAGAACCTAAGAAGGAAAATGCTACCAACATTCAGAGAAAGAACTGATTAACAGAAATATGCATAGTATGGTTTTACATATATTTATAAATCATTGTGGCCTTTGCAGGGTAGAGAGGGAGGGAGAGAGTTTGAAATTTAAACTATAACAAAAAAATACATTAAAAAAAGAGACCTGATAGGAGGTCATATAGTTGATTAATGTCAGAGTCCAGGAGACAGTGAAGTTACAGAAATGGGTTTAGGTAGCAGTTGTGAAAGAATTCAGGACTGAAAGTCAAATGAATTTCTATCTCTGATAGAAAGAATGGCCATGTTATAAGGTAACTTTTTTTAAAAAAAAATTACTTAGCATTTTATTTTCCCCTAGTTACATGTAAAAAACAAATTTTAACATTCATTTTTAAAGCCTTGAGTTCCAAATTCTTTCCCTTCTCTCTTCCAATCTGCCACCCTCCCTCATTGAGAAGGCAAACAATTTAGTACAAGTTATACATGTGTAGTCAAATAAAGCATTTCCAGAATAATTCTGTGAAAAAAAGAGATTAAAAAAAATCTTAAGAAAATAAGTTTTAAAAAATCTTCATCTACTCAGACTTCTTTCTCTGGGGATGGATAGCATTTATCATCATAAATCCTTTAGTTGTTTTGGATCATTATATTGATGAAAATAGCTAAATCATTCAAAGCTGATCAACTTACAATATTGTTACTTTCTACACAGTACATTTCACTTTGAATCAGCTTATGGAAGTCTTTCTGGATTTTTCTGAGAGCATTCTGCTCATCATTTCTTAGATTACTATATATTGTATTCCATCCTAATCATGTACCACAGATTGTTCAGCCATTCCCCAATTGATCCTGGCCATTCTTTTTGAGAAGATGTCAAGATCTAGGCTTCCCTTATTGATTTACATGCTTCTGTTCCTTCTGTTGACACATCTGGGACTTTCTGTTGACATGACGTCGGTAGGCTTTTTGATAAAATACATGCTCAATGTTTTGCTTTTTTGGTTGGTTTCCATGTGTACACCCCTACTCTCATGTTGGAATGAGGGAAAGTAGCAAGAAGGACTGGTTACTGATTCAGGAAGAAAGCACACTAATAGACTTTAAAATAAGTAATTCTACTTTTTTATATTCTCATGTTTGCTTTCTGCTATGCTGGTCAGATCTCTGAGACTTTCCCTTGAACTTCCCATGAAATGGGGAACACAGTGTACCAAAGAATAATCATGAGAGATGGACATCATTAGTGGCTTAACTACTTTGGAAGTTCCAGGATTCTTTAGTCACAACTCATTGAAGGAGATGACCACTAACCTGAGAATAAGTCATGTGTGCTAGATTTTTTAGAAGGTAAAGCTCTTGAATAAAATTGATAAGACTGTACATCTAAGTTGACAGTGAAATGCTTGCTGATAAAAGTATATATATGTTGTCTAAAGAATGACTGGCTTTTAAACATTTCTTTTGGGGTAAATAAATAGATATCTTGTACTTGAAAAAAAAAGAAGCCTTAGTTTTTCAAGATTTAGCTCTATTGATACCTCTTTTAGAAAGATATAACTCAGGGTATCATAATGATTCCCACTCCTAGATCACTAGACCTTGACTATTTCACCCTTTCAGTTTTAAGGTTATCTCTGAAGGAGTGGTTCTCTCACGTCCTTATCTTAAGTCCCTTTTTTGGGATGGCCCTCCTACCTTGAGATTACCAGTTGAGAATCAGCTGTATGTAGCTTTTAGAAAGACACATGGAAAATACTATTTACTATAGTGGCATATTGAAAATAATTGTTATAAAATATCATCCTAAAACTCTTGTGACATACTCTCAAATACATGGAAAATTTAAGGAAAGGTAGGCTACAGATTAGGGAGAATATATGGCAAAGGATTAACTCATAGTAATTGTTTATTGGATAATTTTCTTCTATTTATGGTTTGCTTAGGAAGTTCCCTTTATGTATGATCTATGTAGGAGTTCTTATGAAGCCATAAATACATCTCTCCTTGGCTCCCAATAAAGCAGACATTGCCATTGATCCTGGGATGCCATTTGGACCATTAGTGGAAAGATGCAAAGTCCCATATTTTCTGGAACCTTTGAAGTTTGAAGACCCTCTTGTTTTTTGAGGAGAGAGAGGAGGTTGCCATTTAGGCAACCAGTGGAAAGATGGTAAGTTCAATATCCTTTGGAAACTTTGATGATGGAAGGTCCTTTGATGACGTGGAGGTGGGGAAAGGGTCTTTTTGAAACTGAAATTTCTTTTTCCTCCTTCCCCGCCCTCCAAATCATTCTCAGGGCGTTCATTTAGGACGTCACACTTTGCAATTTCTGGAATTCCAATCCCCCAACCACCAACTTGATTGAAAATCAATCCCTAGGTTTGGTCAAATTTTCTTAGTGTATTCTAGCATCATTTATCATTCTACTTGTACACCATTTCTACTTAGTCTAAGGTCTTTTATTTGATTGATTGAAACTTAATGCTTAAGTGTTTTCAGTTATTTAAAGTATTTTCTACTCCAGCTTTGTTCTCACAATTTGATTTCTGCCAATCACCTAATGCAAAGAGTCAGTGTTCTCTCGTATTGTGTGTAAGTAGGTCTTTGGAAGCCATAAGACTTCCAGTCACTTCTTGATGCTTCTTTTCTCTTTTCTCCTCTGCCTGTCACAAGACAAGTAAACACTGTCTACTTGCATATTCCTATTGACAAAAACAAGGTAAATTGGCCAAGAAATCAAAGTTTGGGTGAAGAAGTCAGCTTTTTTCCATGGTCCAGAATAGGGCAAAGGTCTTGGAAATTTGAGATCAGTGGAATAGGAAGGAATCAAGTCAAATGGGCCAAAGAAGGCAGCCATTGTAAATTTAAAAGACCAGCTATTTAAATGTATATAGCACTAGTGAATACATTGCACATAAATGAGCTAGATCCTATTGCTGAGGTTTTTCTCTGCCCTCTTTTTTACTTCTCTCCAGGTAAGAAGTAGTCTCAGATGTGAGAGTAGAGATATGAAGAAAATAGTTAAAATAATTTTAGAAAAATTTTAATTGAATATTTCCTGTGGGTGTGGTTCTGGTACATATAAAATGAAATCCTATACCCAAATAAATTATCTTTTAGAATAACAGGAGTCCTAGATAATGAGAATGTCATGGGAAAAAGTCCCTACCTTTTCTGGTGCAAATGTTAGTGCCCTGCTTCAGAAGTTCTGACATTTTTATGAGAAAGCCTTCAGCAAATAATTATTTTAGGCTTCTTTTCATATCTAGGATAGATCATATTTTCACATTATTTTAGTTTGTGAAAATGGGATTCCTGAAGGAGACAGCACACCAACAAAGAATGAAATGGTAACCGATTTCATTGTGAGATAATCTTTTGTGATTTTCCAGTGGAAGTAGATAGATACTATTTAGGTTGGTGACTAAGGCATATTTAAAATGACTTTTGAATATCTCCCAAGTCTATTAATCTTCCACATAAGTCAGTTTTCTTTATATCAGTAGAAGCTATTTTGCATGCCCGCCTAAAGACAGCTGCTTGAAAAATATAATAATAATTGGTCGACAACAGACATCTTAATGAAAAAGAAACAGCTCCAGGGTCATGTAGCTTCCTATGAAATGAACTTGGGCATAACACAGTTAAGTCAGTTTTTCCTGGAATATTATTAGGTGATTTAAAATAATTATGGCAACAGTTATGGGAAACTAGTGGCATTTTAAGCTTATGAAATTGTTTTTTTAAAAGTACAGAGAATGTAGCACTTTTGTTCCTAGAGGCTTCAAGCACTGAACCAAAACTAATGACAAAAAGCTACCCAGTACTTCACCTGACAAACTATGATTTGGTGCATAAATTAGCATCAGGACAAATTTGTGATAACTGGGATGCTTTGTTATAAAATTTTTGACTGTAGCCATTTTTTATTTCATTTCTTATCCTACTTTTCAGTTCAACCAATATGGCCTTATGTGGATTATTAGAAATGGAAATTATTAAGGCAGGAATGATTAAATCCTTAAAAATTATATTTTCTGATTCCTGTAATAGTTCCTATCATTTTGGTGATTCTACTTTACATTATTTCTTCTTTTTACCTGGTGCTTTGGCTGACATTTATATAACACTAGGAGGTTTTGAGTAGGATGGAATAATTTTGATATCTTAGTCATTTGACCCTTGTAATATCATATGACTACAGATTTAGAACTAGAAGAAAACTTAAAGTTCATCTGATCCAACTTCAGTTTATACATGAGGAAATTCCCAGTTCATGGTGAGATTCTTCATGTGCTCAAATTTTCAGATAATTCATAAATTGTTTCAGACTTCAAAGCACAAGAAAGTCTGTACATTAAAGTCCACTTTAAAAAAAAAAGACTAATTGTCAATACTTGAAAAATCAAGTATATGAAAGAAAAGGCATAGTACAAAGAGTTTGATATGTAGCAATTGGGCTAATTTATCTATTTATCAATTTATATTCTCTCTCTATGTGTATGTGTATATATATGTATGTGTATATATATGTATGTGTGTATATATATATATATATATATATATAAAATCTATCTTATAGGCGCTGCCAATGGATAATGGACAATGCCCAGAATTTAATAGGGTATTGGACTGAATTACATTTGAGAAATTATACATTGCTTTTACAGTTCCTCAAATCACTCATTGTTGGTGAAGTCCAGCTTTTTAATACCAATATTCTCCAAGTGATACTATAAAATGAGTATTATGAACAGAATATTTTAGAAGAATCAAAATTGCAAATAAGATAAAAGGGAACAATATTGTGAGAATAAATTGGCAGCAGCATATCATCAATAATGATTTAATACAAGAAGGTGTAGAACAAATCAATGAAATAGAAAAGGAGGTGATCTAGTTAAGCAGCAGGAATGAGAAGGGGGAAAAAAAGCAAAACAAATAGAATATTCATACTACTTCCAAAATTTTAAAAGAATCAGGAAGATCTCATATGTTGAGTGGATTCTCTAAGGACCATTTGAAAAAAATAGCAATAGAAATTTCATAATAAGAGAAAGTGTAAGAGGCTTTAATCTGTAACAATGAAAGAATAACCACTCTGATAAAATCATGGATCCATTGAAGTACCATATTATAGTTTAAATAAGAAGTTCATAACCTGAAGTCTGTTTGTGCACTTGGAAGGGAATAAAATTGCATCTTTATTTTGATATAATTGTTTTCCTTTCATAGTCCATGTATTTTATTCATTTAAAAATTTTAAAAATTTAAAAATTCAAATAAAAATAAAAAGTTTATTTAAAAATATTCATTTAAAAATATAATTCATTTAAAAGTAGGCTTCACCAGGCTGCTAAAGGAACCCATGTCATTCAAAAGGTTAAAGAGCCATGTTTTAATTGGGGGGTTAAGTTGCCAAATGGTAGACTATTCAGTTCTAGAACCGGAGACAAGGTAGGGTAAATAATTTTTTCTAGGACATTATTTTACATTGTCATGAGTGAAAAACTTTGGATTAGATGAGACTATGGAGGATTTAATGAGGTAAATGCCTTCCTGTATATAGAGATATGTACACACACACACACACACACACACACACACACTGTATAGTATATTTGCTATAAACAATATTCTGGTTTTAGTGGTATAGTGGAAAGAGAAAAAAATTAACTAAATACCACTATTATAATGATAGACACAGTGCTAAATTTTACAAATATTATCTTCTTTGATCTTCACAGCAACCTGAAAAGTAGGTGCTTCTATCTTTTTTTTAATAGTTGAGGAAACTTAGGCAGAGGTTAAATGACTTGCCTAGTATACTAAAGTTAGTAAGTGACTGTGACCATATTTGAATTCAGATTTTCCTGATTCCATACTCAGAACCTTATTAACTCATCCTAGCTGGGGTCAGGGATACATCTAGATGGAAAGTGTCTATGCAATTTTCCCCTATATGTTTATTGTGCATGATATATAAAAAAAAGGTTCCCATTTAGCTACAATTTGTGGCTTTAGTCAATTGCTTTAAAAGTAATAGTTATGGTTTAGTTACAAAAATCCAACATGATCATAAATTAGAATTATTTATAATAAAAGCCTAATTTAACAAATTAATAACAATAATCATCATCATTACCTCTATGTACTCAATTTGTCTTTAGATGATGGTAATAATTACCTTTTACTTAATATTTTGAGATTTGTAAAGCACTTTATATATGTTAATTTACTTGATCTTGTGAAATAAGTAATTATTTCTCCCATTTTACAGATGATGAAACTCGAGCACAGAGAGGTTAAATAATTTGAAAGTATTTACCTGAGACACAACTAATACTCAGGACTTCCTATCCAAGTATAGTATAGTATACTGTATAGTGTAGTACTCTGTATACTATAGTATACAGTATAATAGAGTATAATACAGAATAGTACTCTATATATTTTGCCTAGCTATCTCTTTGTATATGTATATCTGTATATGTGAATTTAAACAATAACATAGTTGAAATTTTTTCTGTTCTTCTACTTCTATGTCTTTCCTTTGCTATATTTCATGTGTTTTTCCATTCCATTTGTCAATTTTAAGCATCATTGTTGTATTAATAAATATATAATTTGTTTAGTCATTCCCTAACCATTAAACATTTTGGCTGTTTTCAGTTATTTAATACATGTAGCTCACTAAGTATATTGTTATATGCTTATATATATATATGCATATATATGTAGATAGATAAATTTGTTACTTATACAATGACATATGGGAATAGGTACAATAGATACTATATATTTTTTAAGTTTTTTTTTTTTTCTGAAAGAACTTTTATTCATTAGATATCTTTGGATAATGAGCTATTTCTCAAAAATTTATTTGCCAGATAACTGAAATTATTAGGGCATGCATTAAGGGCCACTAAACCATACATAAGGATCCTTGAGAGCATATTGACTTAGAAAACCATATGGTAACATTAGCTATGTTCTATCGTATTTTTATTTATTTTGTTAGATATTTTCCAATTACATAGTAGGCTGCACTAGGCAAAATACCTAAGTATTGAAGCAGTTATGTGATTTATGGAAATATTGAATTACTCCGATTGAAGTACAGGAGCAGCCCCACTTATCTGGGCAATCCCCCAAAGCTTGCAGAAGCTCTCAGGCAAAGATTGTCTATTTTCGGATTATTTTTCTCCTCATGCTAATCCCAGCTTCTTGAATGGGGGTGATGAAGTCATAAAATTCCTCTTAATTTCTCCCATATCTCTTACAGTGAATCCCTAAACCAATTTTAAAGACTTTAACTAAAAACAAAAAACTCAAACAAATAAAAAACAAAGAAAATAAAACCTATTTAATTTCCATTTCTCCTGGTTCTGTAAATGAAACTCTGAAAAAAAGCTAAAAAATGAAGGTTTCAACCACCATTCTTTTCTACATTTCTGTCTATATTTCACATATCTTCCAGCAACAAAATGCTTGACTTTTCTGAAGCATTTTGTCTTACATAGATTTTAGAATTCTCCTTACCCTAGGTATTTAATGAATATGAAATGAATATAATTTATTCAGCAAAATGAGGGTCACAAAAACTTATTTGTGTAAAATAACTGAATTTTGTACTCAATTTTCACATGATTTTTCACTTTTTTTCTTTAAGGGTAAGGACAAACTGAAACTAAAGTAGACAAACAAACCAAAATTAATGTATTTCAAGATATCCTATTACCACGAATAGGCTGGCTAAAATTGAAGATATTGTGTTATACAACCTATAAATTCATGGGTAGCTTCTTCAAAGATCTTTTTTTGTTGTTTGTTTTTACTATTCCATCTTCTGATTATGTTTCTTCTGCTTTAATGACATCCTGAGGGCATTTCTTCATTCTTTGATGTTTTTATATGCATTTCTTTTCCTTTTGTGATTGAGTAACTGTTCACTTTGAGTAATGAGATACAACTTGAAAAGGACCTACAGAGGAGGATCTGATCTGGGGAAGGAAGGGCTACCAATATATTGGGGGCAAAGAGATTTCACAAAATAGATAATGGGAACTTAATAATGACAATAGAAGAAACAAAGAAGTTGAACAAGAACTGAAATTGAAAACTTCATATTTAGTGATTGATGAGTTCTCTCATGCCCTCTTAGTTGATAGAACCACAGAATACATATGTTGCATTTATATAGGTACATATATATGTGCATGTTTGTTCTAAGTTTGTTATTATTATTTTAATTATGGCTTAACTTCTGTTTGCTTTAGTTTTACCCCTTGTAAAATGGAGTTAATAATAATGTCTACCTTTCAGATTTGTTGTAAGAATCAAATGAGACAATATTTATAAAGCACTTAGCTCACTGTCTGATACATAGGAGGTACTATATAAATGTTATTGATGATGATATGAATAATAATGAAGGAAATGTAGGGAAGAATTAAGTCTGGTACAGGAAGGGACTTAAGATTAAGGAGATCTGGGAAGGAATTAGGGGAAGCAAAATTCAATGCAAAAGACATTTATCTGATACCTATCATAGGTCAAGCTCTGTGTTGGATACTACGGATCTAAATAAGAAAAAAAGATAGCTGTTGACCTCAATAAGCATATCAATCAATCAACAAACATAATTAGATGGTTACTATGTGCCATGCATTTTGCTAGACACTAGAGATACAAATAACTAAATGAAATCATCTCTACTGAAAAGAAGCTTACTTTCTTGTGGAGAATACACTGTATAAATGTATATAGAATAAATAAAGAGAAAATAAATACAAAACACAAGTTAGCCTGGGATCCTCTCTCTCAAGAGGCATTAGGTGGTAGGAGATAAGAAAAAAAAGTAAGAAAAAATAGAAGGTGGTATTTGTACAAAGTCTTAAAGGAAGAGAGGGATTCTATGATGCAGAAATGATGAAGGAGTGTATTATAAGCAGGGATAACCCAAGTAAAGAAACAATCTGTGGTGCCATCTGTGAAGAATAAAGGCCAGTTTGTCTAGACTGCAGAATTTTGGCATAGGGAAGAGTAATGATAGGTGGGGTTCATATTGTGTAGGACTTCAGAATATAAACAGCTGTGTTTAATGTTTTGAAATAATGGAATTTAAATAGTATATGGAGGAAAGAGTTAGCTCACAAATAAGTCAATACAGGGAAATCTGAAAGGTTACCAAAAAGTAAAGGTGAGGAGTGAGACAGTAGTTTGTGTGAAAGAACAAAGACGAAAAAGGGGATAGTGGGTTTGGAGAGCATCATGTATTCCATTTTGGCTGGAACAGATTGAATGTAAGGAGTAAAATGAAAGCACTATGGAAAGGTTGGTTGAAATCAGGTTGTGCAGGGCTTTAAATGGTAAATTGAAGTATTTTTTTTCCTGGATTCAGTAGGGTATCCCTAAAGATTTTCAAACAAAGAAGTGGCCTCAGAAAGATTAATTGTATGGTGGATGGTCTGAGGAAAGTAATGACTAGAAACAGGAACACTATTCAGGAGGTAACCCAGATGAGAAGTTGAGGCAACTAAGTAGTGTAATGATTAGAGTGTGATACCTGGAGTAAGAAAGAGCTGAATTCAAATTCTAACTCAGGCAATTATTAATTGTGTGACCCTGTATAAGTCATTTAATCTCAATGTTCTTTAGTTTCCTCATCTGTAAAAATGGGGATAATCATAGCATCTTATTTGTAGGGATAAAATTATTTAATAAATTATAAAATTCTTTCAAATCTTAAAGCACTATATAAATGCTCACTTGTTGTTGAGAGCATATGTGGTTGCTTTGTAAAGGAAAAGAAGGAATGTAGAGGTAGAATTAACAAAACTTGGGAACTGAATAGATATGTGGGATAAAAGAGCAGGAAGAGTCAGATGCCTTTGATACTGACTGAGAACCAGAATGATTAGAAGAATAGTGGTACTCTGAATAGAACTAAGATGTTGGATGGGTTTGTATCTTTCGGAGTTTAAGATGTTGATGGGATATCTTGAGGAAAGAATGTGCAACTAGTAGTTGCTTATCAGGTTGGAGCATAGGAGAAAGAATATACTTAATATGTAGATTTGAAAACACATACAGTGAGATTACATTTAAATTTGTGGGGAAAAATGAGATTACCATAGAGGAGAATATAAGAAGAGAAAAGAGGGACAAAGAGTGACAAGCATGTTTAGGGAACAGGAGATGAATGATCCAGGCAAAAAAAAATAAGTATTCAAAGAGGTAGAATATTCAAAAAAATATCCAGGAGGATAGGGATTGTGAATAGTGTCAAAAACTGGTGAAAGATTAAGAAGGATGAGGATTAGGAAGAATCCATCAAATCAAGTAATTAAAATGTCACTGTTACACAAAGATATAGCCTTAATA